>NC_133617.1:224478247-224853247 GCF_048593235.1 Sminthopsis crassicaudata | reverse complement strand
ATCTATATCTACATCGGTATTCATATTTATGGTATGTATATGTTCTTTTATATTATCTACAGCACTATATATCAAAATCTCCCTCTTTCTTTATATCTACATCCATTGTTGTTTTTCCTGATAGAATTTAATAGTATCTGGAAGGTCAAAATCCGGAAGGGCTTATAAAGAATTCTAAACACAGTAAAAAAGGACTTTGTCAGCCATATTCCAGGGAAGCAGCCTCAAAAAGTGATAGTGTCTATTGCTTGAAGGTCAATAGATAGTGTGAATTCCCTTTTTTTGGGGGGAGGGTAAGGCAATTGGGGTTAATTGTAGTGCTCAAGTTCGCATATTAGCATATGTTAAATGTTTGAGACTCAGGTCCTCCTAATTGCACAACTTTTGCTCTATCCACTGGACCATCTAGCTGCTCTTGATAATGTGAATTCTTTTTAAAAAAATTACAGTGAGAAAACAGAACTATTAGACTTTTACCTTGCTTGATCCTTTGTTTTCAAAGAGAATGAGCTATACTACAAAATATAGAACAAACTTCTAAAAGGAAGTTGAAGCCTGAGATTGAAAATGGAAAAAAAATCACAAACTATAAAACCCCTAGCTTGTTTTAAATGAGTTCAAGTTTCCTAGTACATATGCATGGCAACCCAGTGTATTGAAAGAATTTGCAGATGTGTGCATAATATACATCTCAGCAAGTAATCTTTGAGAAATAATAGAGAATGGGAGAGGTGCCAAAAAGATAGAAATGAGTTAATGTTCTGATTTTCAGAGAGGGGAAAAGGGTGTAGCCTGAAAAATAAAGATTGGTGTTCTTAATGTGGCCCATGAGGACCCTCCACAAGTTTAATACCAAATATTCCCTACTCCTTTCTGTTCTTTTTTCCATGCCTTGTCCAGCTCTCCAGGGGACCTTCTTATATCTTTTGTACCTAGTTTACATTTCTTTTTTACTCTATGGTCTGATTGACGCCTGGGTGGGAAGTCAGAAAGATTTTCACATTCAGCCTCAGATTAACTAGGTGACTTTAGACAGTCACACGTAACCACCTTTGCTTCAGTTTTCTTATTGTAAAATCAGGATCATAGTATCTACTTTCAAGATCAATTGTGAAGATCAAATAGGATCATAATTATAAGCACTTAGCATAGTTCCTGGCACATGGTAAGTATTATTTCAGTTGTTACTGTTTTTGTTGTTGTTCTTGTTACTGTGTTGTTATTGTGGTACTTGGAGTCAGGAAGAAAATTCAGTCTCAGGTACTTAATAGCTGTATATCCTAGACAAGTCATGTAATCTTTGCTTCATTTTCTGCCATCTGTAAAATGGATATAATAATAACACCTACCTCCCAGGATTGTTGTGAGGTTCACATGATAAAATAATTGCAAAGAACTTACTGCCACATAATAAGCACTATATAAATGAAGAAGAAGAGGAGGAGGAGATTGGCCTAGAGGTGGGAAGATCTGCAAATCCAGCCTCAGAATTACAGTTACAGAGTTATTCTAACTGTAACTCTAAACAAGTCATTTAATTCCTGTCTCATTTTCCCCAATTGTCAAATGAAAGCAATGATAAATTATGGGTTCAGAGAACTAAAGCGGAACATACCACCCCTCTGTTAAAGAATCAAACTCCTAAGAAATTATTTTACAGATCTAGAAAAAATTATAACAAAGTTCATCTGGAGGAACAAAATATCAAGAATTTCAAGGGAACTAATGAAAAAAATTGTAAATGAAGGTACCTTAGCTGTACCAGATCTAAAACTATATTATAAAGTAGTGGTCATCAAAACCATTTGGTATTGGCTAAGAAATAGAGTAGTCAATCAGTGGAACAGGTAAGGTTCACAGGACAAAATAGTCAATGACTATAATAATCTAGTGTTTGACAAACCCAAAAACCCCAGGTTTTGGGATAAGAACTCACTATTTGACAAAAACTGCTGGGAAAATTGGAAACTAGTATGGCAGAAAGTAGGCACTGACCCACACCTAACATCATATACCAAGATGAGGTTGAAATGAATTCATGATTTAGACATAAAGAATGATATTATAAGCAAATTAGAAGAACGTAGAATAATGTATGCCTCAGATCTGTGGAGAAGGCAGGACTTTGTGACCAAAGAAGAACTGGAGATCATTATTGAACACAAAATAGATAATTTTTGTTATATTAAGTTTAAAAGTTTTTGTACAAACAAAACAAATGCAGACAAGATTAGAAGGGAAGCAACAAAGTAGAGAGAGATTTTACATTCAAGGGTTCTGATCAAGGCCTCATTTATAAAATATATAGTGAATTGACTCAAATGTATAAGAATTAATAAATGGTCAAAGGATATGAACAGACAATTTTCAGATGAAAAAATTAAAACCATTTCTAGTCATTCTAGAGAAATGCAAATTAAGACAACTCTGAGGTACCACTACACACCTCTCAGATTGGCCCAAAGGGCTACCAGACTATGTATACCTTTTGATGCAGCAGTGTTTCTACTGGGCTTATATACCAAAGAGATCTTAGGAGGGAAAGGGACCCACATGTGCAAAAATGTTTGTGGCAGCCCTTTTTGTGGTGGCAAGAAACTGGAAACTGAGTGGATGCCTATCAGTTGGAAAATGATTAAACAAGTTATGGTATATGAATGTTATGGAATATTATTGTTCTATAGGAAACTATTGGCAGGATGATTTTAGAGAGGCCTGGAAAGACTTACATGAACTTATATTAAGTGAAATGAGCAGAATCAGGACCTCGTTATACATGGCAACAGCAAGATTATATGATGATCAATTATGAAATTCAGGCCAGTTCCAATGATCTTGTGATGAAGAGAGTTATCTGCACCCAGAGAGAGGACTGTGGGAACTGAGTGTGGTTCACAACATAGCATTTTCCCTTTTTGTTGTAGTTTGCTTACATTTTTTTTTCTCATTTTTTTTCTTTACTTTTTTTGATTTCATTTTTCTTGTGCAGCAAGATAATTATATAAATAAGTATCCCTATATTGGGTTTCACATATATTCTTAGCATGCTTAGCATATATTGGATTACATGCCATTTAGGAAAGGGGATGGGAGGACTGGGGGGATTGGAACACAAGGTTTTTCAAGGGTCAATGTTGAAAAATTATCCTTATATATGTTTTGAAAAGAAAAATTTCAATAAAAAAATAAAATTTAAAAAGAGAGAAAAAAAGAAAACAGAAGCCAAAAAACCCAACAAGAAAAATATAGTAAATATATGATGATTAATTCTGATGGATGTGGCCATTTTCAACAATGAGATAAACCAAATCAGTTCCAATAGAGCAGTAATGAACTGAACCAGCCACACCCAGCGAAAGAATTCTAGGAGATGACTATGAACCACTACATAAAATTCCCAATCCCTCTAATTTTTGTCTGCCTGCATTTTGGATTTCCTTCACAGGCTAATTGTATACTATTTCAAAGTCCGATTCTTTTTGTACAGCAAAACAACTGTTTTGGACATGTATACATATTTAATTTATACTTTAACATATTGAACATGTATTGGTCAACCTGCCATCTGGAGGGAGGGTAAGGAGGAGAAAAATTAGAACAAAAGGTTTGGCAATTGTCAATGTTGTAAAGTTACCCATGTATATATCTGGTAAATAAAAACTATTAAAAAGAAAAATATAGTAAAAAAAAGTTTTATTACTTTAGACTTTTCCTTTAATGTATTTGTATCTCATTTAGGTATTAGAAAAATATTTTGTTTCTCAAATGGAATTTCACAGAGTGCTTTCTCAATTTTTGAAAATAATCTATGTAGTATTAATATTAATTATTCTATCAAAATTTGTTAGAATTCTTCTTTAAATACATTAGGATCAGGACCTTTGTCCTTTTTGTAGTTCTACTAGAGATGGTTCTATTTACTTTTCTGAGACTAGATTATTCAAACTCTCTATGTATTCTTTTATTAGATTGGGCACTTTATATTTTTGAAGTTAATATTTTATTTCCTTTGTGTTCTCAGTTAAGTCTGATAATTCTTATATTTTTCTTGTTTTGTTATGACTTCTCATTTTTCATTTCTTATTTGATTTTCTATCTTCTTTTAATCAGATTGGCTAAAGATCTACCAATTTTGTTAATTCTTTAAATTATTTCCCAATTATATATAAAATATTTTAAGCAATCATTTAAAAAATATTGAGTTCCAAATTATCTCTCTCCTTCCTATTGTTTACTTCTTCTTGAAAAGACGACTAACTTGATATAGATTATACATCTGATATCCTACAAAAATATTTCCATTTTAGCCATGTTACAAAACAAAACTCAAACAAAATAAAACAAAAAAAGTAAAATTAAAAATGTGCTTCAATCAATTCCATCAATTCTCTTTCTGGAGGTGGATAGCATTTTTCATCATGGGTCCTTTGCCATTGCCTTGTGTCATTGTCTTCATCAAAGTAGTTGTATTTCACAGCTGATCATCTTTACACCATTGCAGCTATTGTGTACAATGTTTTCTATTTCACTTTATGTAAATTTATAGATGACTTCCCAGATTTTTCTTGAAACCATCCTACTCATCATTATTTTTTTTGTCATTGTACTTTATTAATAGAGAAAAGCAGTTGAAATGCAAATTTCGCTTTCCATTCATGGAAGAAGGCAACAATTTATTGTACAAAATATACTTATCAGCAGAGCTGTACTTTGCAGAAATGATTTTATCATTAATTTGTGGTCCTGTTTCTTTGACTTTATAAGTCAGTTTAATCCTGAATTTCCCAAAGTGTAATTTCACATGGTTTTTCAGTTCAGTACCATAATTCATGATCCATTGATATTCTTTGAGAAGAGTTTGAAGTTTGATGGTAATAGTAATAATGAATAATAATAACAATAACAGCTAATATTTAACAGCTAACATTTACTGTGTGCAAAGCATTGTGTTAAGTTCTTTATAATTTCCTTATTTGAGCCTCATCACAAGTAGGTATTTTTAAATCTTATTTTTTAGGTTTTATATATATATATATGTGTGTGTGTGTGTTTACATGTGTGTATGTATGTATATGTGTACATACATGTAAATACATATATATACATTTATTTTTTATGTATTTCCATATGAGTCATGTTGGAAGAAAAAAAATCAGAATAATGAGAAAGAAAAAAAGTGAAAATAATATGCTTACATCTATATTTGGTCTCCATAGTTCTCTTTTTGGATATGGATAGCATTTTCCAGGAAAATTTTATTAGAATTGCTTGGATCACCAAATTGCTGAGAAGAGCTGTTTTTCATAGTTGATCATCAAATAATCTTGCTGTTGCTGTGTACAATGATCATGTGAAGGAGAACTTACAATTATCATTCTGATTGTATAGAGGAAAAAGTTAAAAATGTAAAGCCCCAAAGAATACATATAGTAAATGCCAGAGGCAGAATTTGAACTTAGTTCTTCCTACTCCAAATTCAGCAGTTTTTGTATTGTGCCAACATGGAAAAATCCATCATGAGCTTTAGCATGTTAAAACCTATGCATTTTTAAAGAAGCAGTGCAAAAGAACTCAGAGAGAATATGTATAAGAAAATATGACAAGCCAGTCATGAATCAAGAATGTGAGCCCACAGATGGACAGATGGAACATCCAAGTGGTTAAATAAATATCTCTGAGGCATTAGAAAAACCAGAATTAGATCTGGTTATATCTAGGAGCTAACATATCCTCTGAGAAGGTTTTATGGAGAGATAAAGGTAAGACACATACAAAGTGAGCAAGAATTCTGTTGTCTGGGGAGAATTTGGGGAATGTCATGACAGAAAAAAAAAAAAATGATTAAATTAGCACCAGGAAGAAGAAAAGAAGAAAAAAGTAGGAACATAGTATAAAGTTCCCCTTCCCACAGACTCACTAGGCAAAGAAGATAGAAGAGATGTTGACAATTCTGAAAGAGGTAGGTATACAGACCTGCTAGAGAGGGAGGAGGTGGAAGGCAGAAGAAAATGCTAGAAAGGAAGCAAAGGGGAAGGGGATGTAAGAATTATATGCAGGATAATCTTCCCTGATAAAGTCCATCAGAGTTAGAGAATAGTAGCAGTGAGCAAGAGTAAATCAGAGGGTAGGACTATCTTGAAATGTAACACCATTTTGGTGCAATCATAGCAGGCAGCCTTAATTCTCAAGCAGTGATTTTAACAGTGATTTCAAAAACAAAAACAGGTAAGGGCATGCAGGTACTAAGGAAATGTGAGAGAGGCAACATGGTACCTCAAAGTGCAAGATCCCCAAAAGAATTAGGATGGGTGCTGAGGAGGATGTCCTTTCTCAACTCTAATTTTGTACCTGGAGGAAAAACTCCATCTTAGTTACTGTCCTGATAATGAGCTGTGGTATGGCACATTTACCAATGTGAATTTTAACAGTGAAATCACTCCTTTATCAAATGAATCAGGCTTTTAATTGCCATGATTTCTTAGGTTTCTTTGTTTAGGTTTGTGAAACACATCTTCCTTGTAGGAATGGACAAGAATAATAAATATCCACATACCTACTATTGTGCCTGAGGCTAATAGTCAATGTTTCCTGCTTTCATAACTCTCAGAAATTTGGCTCACTCCACTGTGGTTCAGGACAGCCTTTCCTGGTAGTCTGTCTTTCACCCAGAAATAAAAGAGCAAAGTGTATTAATCATTATAAATATTGACAATAATGATAATTTTCTTCATCTATAAAAGAAAAGATTAGACGACATGACCTCTAGTCTCCAGAAGCCCCAGATCTGAGATGCTGTCTTAGAACTAATATTCTATATGATAAACTATTGATTTAAAACAACACTAGATGGCACTATTGAACTATAGAACAAAGGGAAAACTACTACCAGACAAACAGGCAAGTTTCATTTCACAATCAACAGCATTATTATATTTTATCATCTGTAAAATGGTAATATATCATTATGTAATACATATTTTAAAAATTCTTATTTGAATTTAATATAGAAAGTGTCATGTAATTCATCTCCACCTAAATCTGTTACTAGCAAAAAGCCATTATTGGCTATAATTTCTTACTATGAATTTCCAGAAGTGTATTTTGATTCAAATCACATCTTTGATGCTCACTACTTGTGTAACCTTACAAAAGTAATTTACCTCCTTGGGTCTCAGTTTACTCATATGTAAATTGAAGAAGTTGAACTAGATGATTTCTGAATGTCCCATCAGCACCAGGTATAGGAATTTCTTCATTTATTTATTTATTTATTTATCTATTTATCTATTTATTTATTTATTCATTCATTTATTCATTTATTTATTTGTTTGTTTGTTTGCTCATTTATTTATTTATTCATTCATTTATTTATTTATTTAGTTATTTATTTATTCATTTATCCATTCATTTATTTATTTATTTTGTTTTATTTTTTAATTTTATAATTATAAAATTTTTGACAGTATATATGTATGAGTAAATTTTTTAAATAACATTATAACTTGTATTCATTTTTCCAAATTTTCCCCTCCCTCCTTCCACTCCCTCCCCTAGATGACAGGCAATCCCATACATTTTACATATGTTACAATATAACCTAGATACAATATATGTGTGTAAATACCATTTTCTTGTTGCACATTAATTATTAGCTTCCGAAGGTATAAGTAACCTGGGTAGATAGACAGTAGTGCTAACAATTTACATTCACTTCCCAGTGTTCCTTCTCTGGGTGAAGTTGTTTCTGTCCATCATTGATCAACTGGAAGTGAGTTGGATCTTCTTTATGTTGAAGATTTCCACTTCCATCAGAATACATCCACTTGTTGAAGTGTATAATGATCTCCTAGTTCTGTTTGTTTCACTCAGCATCAGTTGATATAAGTCTCTCCAAATCTCTCTATATTCCTCCTGGTCATTTCTTACAGAGCAATAATATTCCATAACCTTCATATACCATAATTTACCCAACCATATGAATTTATTTTGAATGATTCTTTTTTATACTTGATGTCCTTAGCATTTTACGAAAACTGGAAATTTTTTGCATTAATTACTTTTGCATTAATTTTAAAAATTTAATATATTTTGACCATTTTAAGAAAGACAAAGAAAACAATCTAGAGAGAAAATAATTTTGTAAAGTCTTGGCAAAAAAATTCAAGTTGTTACTTTTAAATTAAAAGGTTGGTCATTTTTTGCCTTTTTATGATTACATATGCTAATAGTTGGCAGTAAGCACATTTTAAACAAACATTGTCTTTGAAAGTTATTGCACATAAATTTGTCATTTTTGAAGAAAATTAAAGGAAATTAAAGGTTTTTGGGTAATAAGTGAATTATATGATTTTTTAAAATCCCCATTTTATCCCCCACAGTTGGTTTTCTAATGAGTGACAAGACTGTGGGATCATCATTATCTTGCCTTAAGCTAACCCCTTTGAAGGCTGTACAACCCTTTTATCAAAGACTATCATGACTAAAGGGTTTGAGAATGCTTTATGATATTTTTCATTTCTTTGATTCATAACCCTCAACAAAATTATCCAGAAAAATCACTCTGTAATACAACAGAATGTTGGCACCAGATGGCGCTATGCTCGAGAGTTTTTCTCTCTCTATATATGGATTTTCTTTGGACATTTAACAATTGCACTCAAAACTGCAAACACTTCCAAAGGTGCTTTCAACTTTTAAAAAATGATTTTTAAACTTACTTCCCTAGGTTCTGGTTTGGGAAAAATATTGATAAAATATTAAAATATGACATGTACTACAAAAATTATATTTAATTTTAGTCCCCTTCCATTGAAGCCAATTCACTCTTTCACCATTCTTTTACTTCTGTACTTAGAATGATTCAAACATATAACATGTGATCTTGGTAGTTTATTAGACATAGAATAAAGTGAAAAGGAAAACAGGCAAAGAGCTCCTACACCTAAGCTCAGATAGTCATGAGTAAATCTCTTTACTCACTATTCCTTCTGGATGGAAAATATATAGCTTTCTTTTATCTTATGTTCCTGAAAAACTCTAGGGAGGATTCTTGTAAATGAAAATCCTAATTACTATTTATTTCAATGGAAATTATTTGTATATTCCTGAGACCCAAAATGAATTCCTTCTAATATTCAGGCAATAACAAATCTCACTAAAATGGATAACAACTACTTTGATAATAATGGGAGAAGGGGAACTCGTGACATAGATCATTGAACTCACACCCACTTTTAATCCAAGATTAATTGGCTTTTGCCTCCATCTATCCATGCCTTTATTATTATTATTTTTTTTTTTTCGGATCTATCTTGTCTCAGCTTCTCCTGTTCAATGACCGTCGGGATCTTGAAGTAGGCTACAAAAAGCCCAGGAATCTCAAGTTATTCTTACCATCGGACCACAAGGTGACCCAGGAATGTTCTGATGTGCACAGTAATTACACCCCATCTTTAGGGCTGCTAGCTTGCCATCAAATCTACCTGAACATACTCAGATTCACCTGTACCCTTAAATGCTGCCTTATGTACATACTAGAACTGGGTAGGTGTGTGTGTGTGTAGAGGAGAGTGTTTATTTTAAGGATTCCTCAAAACTCTTTTTCTTGTGTAGAGAAAAATGTCATATGGCAATGTGATGATCAGAGATATTGTGGCATATCTGAGCTTACCAAGGATATAAAACAAACAAACAAACAAAAAAAGCCTCATAACTTGAAATAAGAGGTATTAAATGAAATTCATTCATAATTTGAAGTATTGTAAGGCAAATGGGCATATCTTGGGATGACTGTATATTGACATACAAGGTCTATATGTTATCTTTCCAATAGCATACTTCTCTAGAATTAATAGATACAGATTAATAATGTTCAATATAAATAGGTGATGAGCCATGGAAGGTTGAAATGCCTTTGGAATATTCTGCAGTACTTTTAATGACCTTTAGCTGACATAATGCATTCTCCTTTTAACATTAATATTATTTTTATAAAATTAAAAAATTTAATAATAGCCTTTTTGTTTTCAACATACATGCAAAAATAGTTTTCAATATTCACTCCTGCAAAACCTTTTGTTCCAAATTTTTCTCCCTTCCTTCCCCTTATCTCTCCTTTCCTAGACGGCAAGTAATCCAATATAGGTTAAACATGTGCAATTCTTCTAAATATATTTCCACATTTATCATGTTGCACAAGAAAAATCAGATCAAAAAGAAAAAAATGAGAAAAAAAAGCAAGCAAACAACAACAAAAAAGTGAATATACTATGTTCCCCATGGTCCTCTTTTTGGATGCAAATGGCTCTCTCCATCACAAGTCTATTGTAATTGGCCTGAATCACCTCTTTTTTTATTAAAGCTTTTTATTTTCAAAACATATGCATGAATAATTTTTCAACATTAACCCTTGAAAAACCTTGTGTTACTATTTCCTCCCCCTTCCTTTAACCCCTCTTCTAGATGGCAAGTTAATTCAATTTATGTTAAACATGGTAAAAATATGTGTTAAATCCAATATATGCATACATATTTATACAATAATCTTGCTGCACAAGAAAAATCAAATCAAAAAGGAAAAATGAGAAAGAAAATGCAAACAACAACAAAAAGAGTGAAAATGCTATGTTCTGATTTACCCTCAATTCCCACAGTCCTCACTCTGGGTGTAGGTGGGCTCTTTTCATCACAAGATCATTGAAACTGGCCTGAATCATCTCATTGTTGAAAAGAGCCAAGTCCATCAGAATTGATCATCATATAATCTTATTGTTACTGTAACACTAATGTTATTCCGATGATACTTCATGTCTATAAATCATAGCACCCCATACTCAGAAAGTTTAAGCAGCAAGGCAATAGAGAAACATGAGTGGTAGAAATGAGTAGAATACTTCACCAATAAAGATGGGAAAAAAATATCATCAAGAAGATACATAACTGCAAAAAAAAAAAAAAAACGAACAAAACAAAAACAACAACAACAACAACAAAAAAACCCAACAACAACAAAAAAACACCAAAACTGGTCATTTGATGAGAAACTGCCTACATTTAGTGCTCTTATAATATCAAGAAATCTAGAGAAAAATGTCTAATAAAACATAAGTACCTTCTGTAGAGGATTTTGGCAAATGTATGGACAAAGCTTGTGCAAGACAAGAAAGTAAGGTTGGGCCATGATTTGATGGAGATAATGTCCATGTTGATGAGATTATAGGTCTATCTATTGCTGCTAATAATAACAGCAATTATACTGACTAAGGTGAAGGATCATCCCTCTTTTAGGTCTCAAGTCTGCCTGCCCTTTGTAGACAGTGGGATGGAGAAGGGGGAAAAAAAAAGAAAACAAATTAAGTATTTATTGTATGTCAAACATTGTGTTAAGATACAAAGCAAAGGGTCTCAGATTTCAGTATCACTGACTATCCATCTTGTTTGTTCTCCACAGGCCTTGAGGATCAGGAAGGAATCTCACCACTGCTTGTAGAGATCTTTAAAAGAGCTGACTAATTCATGGCTTCTCCCAGATTGCATTTTCATTTTCCCTCTAAGTTTTATCTCAGAATGTTGGCTAAACTACTATTTTTTTTCATAGATAATGGTGAGAGACTTGGGAGTCTACTTGGTTCCTCCTGGTTTTACCACCAAAGTTAGAGGTATGGTCACCAAAAAGGTCAAACTTTTTGCTCTGTTCCTGTCTTTTTATTTTATACTAACATATAAACACCATCTTTCTCTGCCTTGTTTAGCCAAGCTACTTACACATACTTTCTCTCTTTATATTTACATTTATATGCTTATAATAAATATATTAATTTATTTTAAAAATATAACATTTTGAATAATTAAACTTAAACTCTGAGGGTACCTCAGCTACTTCCTGATTCCATTCCTGTATCTCCTTTTCCTTTTAGTGAGTTTATAGCTAGATCTTCCATTTTTGGCCAAGGGCCCCAGACAAGCTATCCCTTTTTCTCTAGACTTTACTGTCATGTCCCTTCCTGAATGACTTTGTGTGGGACGGGTGCTAGGTCCCCTTTCCCAAATTAACTAATCAGAGACATCTTCTCAGGTACAAAGAGAAAACATTTATTTAGTCCCTGCAGGGAGAGGAATCTGGGAATAGGGATCATGTGACTTAGGTCTAGTCTCATGAACTAATCTCATAAATTGAGAAAACTTCATCCAATCAGTCCCATTCAATTCCTTTCTTATTTGCCTATCTCATTTTCAGTTCTTCTTTTATGTGTTGTTTCCTCCAATAGAATTTAAATTCCTTGAGGGTAAAAAGCATCTTTCTTTTCATTCATATTTTATTTGCAGTATTAAGCACAGTATATGCTCCTTAACTGATTGACCAACTCTAATCTTTAATATTTTTTCATCTCAAATACTGTTGGTTGTCTGGATAGATATCTAATTTTACAATGATGAGAGGAGCAGGTTCACACTTCCCTGGTTCTAAACGTCTGAGATGTCTTCTTCCTTGTCTGCAACTCTAAGGCCCTCTTGCTTCTCAGCCACAATCTATATAGGAGAACAAAAATCTAGCAAATTCATTTTTTTAAATTTCTTTGTTAATACTTTAATTAAAGACCGTCAAAGAGATTTCCAGTAACCTTCCAACCCCCCCCCTCAAGTCTTCCACTTTATTCAGGTGAATCTTTACCCTGTCCCAGACATAGATCATACTCATTCTTAGCTCATTTCTTTTTCTCATATGGAATCCCCAATATATAATGCCCTCTCCTTCCTAGGGCTCTCCATCTATACTAATCATCTCTGGATTTCAAGATTTAGCTCATGTTCTATTTACTCCAGGAAGTTTTTTCCAGCTAATGCAGATCTTGTCCATGCTTAACTTCTCTGATTTCTTATAATACTCTTATTTTGCTTGACAAAATTAAACGATTTTGTACTGCCAAAAACATACAAAATGATGAAGAGTAAAGTGAGTAGAACTAAGAGAACATTGCACACAATAAGAGTGATGTTGTTTTAAGAATTTTGAGTGAATAAGACATTTTGACTAATACAAATGTACAAATTAAAAATCAATGATATATGTAGAAAGATTCTATCTGCATTCAGAGAAGCAACTATAGAAGTATGCACGGAATAATTTTACTTATATACTTATTTGTTTCTAGTGGCAATCATCTCTTGGGGGGAGGAAGGAAATATGTATTTGATAACTTGTATATTTGGAGGAGATGGTAGATTCGCTGTTTCATGTACAATCATCTTTTTTAAAAATTGTACTTCATTATGGAAATTATCATTTTGTTCCATGAATTGAAAATAAAATAAAAATTTAAAAATACCCTGCTTGCTGGATTCTGCCTCAGAAACTCTGGATTTAAATTCTGGCTCTACCATTTCATAGGTTGGGCAAGGAACCTAACCTCTATGGATTGTGGTTTACTTATCTATAAAATAAGGTATCTGGACCAGATGATCTTTTAGATACCATTCAGTACAACATCTATGATCATATGATCTCTAAATGTTTTGAAGGTATCAATCATCTCCCCATGTAACTTTCTTCTCTAGAGGGAACAAATTTTATACAATGGGTTCTCACACAGAACCAAGTAGTTGCAGAGCTTAGCACAGACACCAGAGGACACTGTGATATGCATTTCATATTCTTACTTTTCTTCCCATAGTACACTATATTAAGTTTTAGACTGGAGTTAGCCATTAGCAGTTTTTGCTGTGAGAAGGAACCATCAATGGCCCATTCTTTACTTTACTTGCTGATAACTAACCCCATAACGCATCAAACTGATTTGCCAAGCAGGTAGCTAGGTGACTCAAAAGATGGGGGGAAATGGAGGGCTTGGAGATTGGAAGATGAGGTCAAATATTAATTCAGACCTATGTGACATCAGATAAGTTTCTCTGCTTCTGTTTGCCTCAGTTTAATCAAATAAAGATACTAATAGCACCTACCTTTCAGAATTGTGAGGATCAAATGAAATAACATTTGTAAAGTTCTTAGCAGGGTGCCTGGAACATAAGTGCTAAATAAATAAAAGTTGTTATTATTTTCATTTTCTTTAAAAATTTTTCTTTTTAAATTTTTTTCCTTACTGTATATTTCCCCAGGAAAAACATTTTCATATGAACAATAGAATGACAAAAGATTAATGAATCTACATTATGTATAGTTTGGGTTTTTTAAAGTATATAATAAATATACTTTATAAATAAATAAATACCTTCAGGTATTATAAATAAATAATACCTTTAGGTAGTAATATCTAAATAAATAAATACCTTTACAGTTCTGCTTGGTTGTATTTCCTTTTAAACTCCCTTCTTTTCTCTTTTATGAATTTCCTTTCAAATGCTTCAATGCCCTTTTTTTCCTTTTTGGTCATATTATTAATAGTCACATTCTCCCCCCAATTCCTCTTCCCACTCACTTGAAAAAAAAAAAAAGAAAAATAAACCCCTTGTAACAAATGGTTTCAAACAGTAGTCACATATTGGCTATGTCCTAAAATGTATATCTTCTGCGTCTTGAATCCATCACCTCTTTGTCAGGAGCTGGATAGTTTTCTTCAGCAATTCTCTGAAATCATCATTGGTCATTTTGTGGATTCACTTTCTTAAGTTTTTCAGAATTGTTTTTCTTTATAATGTTATTGCTGTCATATACTTTTATACTCTTCTCTTGGTTCTACTTCTTGAATCTGTAAAACTGTTCATTAGTACGTGATATATTAAGGTAGAGCAAATTTGTGAATAGACCTGACTAGGCTAGGTTTTCCAGCAGCTGCTATTAGTGGATGCTTCCAGATCAACTTCCATGCCCAAAAGTCACATGATGTGTGGGCAGCTGGCTGGTGTAAATGTGGGCGAGAGGACAAGAGAGAGAGGAGCATTAAGGTTAAGACCTAGTAATAAGAGAAGGTTGAAATCAGAGAGAAAAAAAAGAATAAAGATGCCCATGAAGCATATCTCAACTTGCTGCAGAATTGTTTGTCAGATCTGATCACTTGATGCAGCCATGATGCACTTTAGCCCTCTTACTTTGTAGAAGCTCTTATGGCTGAAGGACTTGAAGAAGTCTGTTCAGTGATGAGACACCACTGCACAAGCATAAGAATACACCTTTTGGGTGTGTCAGATAAGACCTAATACTCTGGCTAAAGACAGGGATAATGTATTGAGTATAAAGTACTAAGATCACTTCTTCAGAGACACAAGACTTGTAGCCCTGGTTCTTGAGGACCAGGAGCCAGGAGGAGAGGAGGAGATGATTTGTTGTGCTAAGGTTACTCATTGCTTGATATTTTCTTGACACTACAGTGTTTTTCATCTTAAATGAACTGTTTTTACTCTCAATACAACATGTTATGAATACTGATTGGACTAAAAAAAAGAAGAGATGCAGATTGTAGTTACCCTGGAGCATTGTGAGGTATATTTTCCAACTTAAAAAACAGACATATTCTTAAATTAGCAATTTGGAAGTATCTAATAATTCTATCACAGATTTATTAGATGACTAGATAGATTAGATGACAAATAATTCATTAAACTCTTATTATGTGTCAGAAATTGTGCTAAGCACTGGATGTAAGAGTCTTGCCTTCAAGAAATTTAAAATCTAATAGAGAAAAGTAGCATGAATTACATCTGGAGATTAGGAGGGGAGATGGTGATGGAATGGGAAAGTGTGGAAGCAAGACAGTTATCAATAAAATGAAGAAGTTAGGAGAAAGAGTTAAACTAGAATTGTGGTGAATACTCACAGACCCTTCAGGAATTGACTGTATGTTAAAACATTATCAATGAAGAAACTGGGGCTAAGGGCAGAGGTTTGTCCAGTATGAGAAGGCAGCTGTGGACAAGATGGAGAAGATCCAAGAGGGAGCTGAGCTGGGAGTGAAGTAAGCATAACAAGGACCAAAGGAAAAGAGCAGGTAGCAAAGGCTCATGTTGTCATAACTGAAATCTTTCTGGGGCCTTAGATTCCTTCCTGTGATTCAGAAGGCCATGGAGTAAGAATGAGAAGAGAAAGACAGAGACAGAGGATAGAGTGAGAGACACAGAGACAGAGAGACTGAGAGAGAGAGTGAGAGATAGAGACACAGAGACATAGAGAGAGAAAGACTGAGAGAGACAAAGAAATAGAGAGAGACAGAGGAGAGAATGAGACACAGAGAAAAAACAGACAAAGAGAGAGGCATACTGAAAGAGATCAAGAGATGGAGAGAGACAGGGGGAGAGAGGGAGAGAGAGAGAGAGAGAGAGAGAGAGAGAGAGAGAGAGAGAGAGAGAGAGAGAGAGAGAGAGAGAGAGAGAGAGAGAGGAGGGAGGGGGAGAGACAGACAGAAAAACAGAGATACAGAGAAAATAAGAAAGACAGATAGAGAAAAAAAGAAAGAGAGAGAAGGAAAAGACAGAGATTGACAGACAGACAGATACACACACATAGAAAGAGAGAGAGACAGAGAGAGAGAAAGAGAGAGAGAGAGAGAGAGAGAGAGAGAGAAAGAGAGAGAGAGACAGAGCGAGAGAGAGAGAGCGAGAGAGAGAGAGAGAGAGAGAGAGAGAGAGAGAGAGGAAGGAGAGAGGGAGGGAAGGAGAGAGGGAGGGAGAGAGAGAGGGAGGGAGAGAGAGAGAGAGAGAGAGAGGAGGGAGGGGGAGAGACAGACAGAAAAACAGAGACACAGAGAGAAAATAAGAAAGACAGATAGAGAAAAAGAGAAAGAGAGAGAAAGGAAAAGACAGAGACTGACAGACAGACAGACAGATACACACACATAGAGAGAGAGACAGAGAGCAAAGAGAGAGAGAGAGAGAGAGAGAGAGAGAGAGAGAGAGAGAGAGAGAAAGAGAGAGCGAGAGAGAGAGAGAGAGAGAGAGAGAGAGAGAGAGAGAGAGAGAGAGAAAGAGAGAGCAAGAGAGAGAGAGAGAGGAGGGAGGGAGAGACTTAGAAAGATACAGAGAAATGCAGAGACAAAGAGAAGAGGGAGGAGGGAGAAGAGAGAAAGGGAGATCCTCAGCAAAAAGAGAAACAGACTCTGAGCTAAATGACTATTTGTGGATATATATACTACAAAGATTTCCGATATCAAGCTGGGAGTGAGAATTTTTTCATGATTATACCAAGTATCAAGTTTTTCCTCTGGCCTATATTGAGTTTAGGGTTGGCTTTGTTTTTATTGAAGAGCTGGCACTCTGAATGATCATATTGACACTGATTTAATCTTAATTATAACCTTTCCTCCCAGGGCACAGAATTGTCTATGAAAGACTTTTTAAAATTTCTTAATTAACCTGCAATGACTTTATTATTCACAGGATCATACACTAGTCATTACCATATAGTCTCCACACAGCACACTGAATATATCCTTAAAGAGCAAACTACACTATAAAGCAAAAAAGCCGTCAGCAATAGACTACTCAACTATGAAAGGTCAGAAAGACCAAAAGAAATGGGCAAAAACTAGATTAAGAATTGAAAGCTTTAAATTCCCAGAGAGTAAAATTCTCTCCCCATAGGACTAACATATTTCCAAAGAGTCCAACCAAACAGGCAGGTCAGAAAGCATGTTTATGGGTAGATACTGAGATGCTATAATTTCTAAAAGTGAACCCTAATTAATTCATTAACATATTTCCAGTTTAAAATTCTTATTTTATTCTTTGTTTTATCTTTAAAGAAAAGTAGAGAATCTTTCATTTGAACAAGGATCATACTCAGAGTTTAATAATTTTTTTTAAAAAATGGAACTGTCATATATCCGGGAAGGATGATTGCCATTTCTCCTGTTGCCTTTCAATTTTGAGTCTTTGGCCAGCATAGTAATCACATCATCCACTTGGATATAACAAATTATGATTGATTGATTTAAAGTGATTTTTAAAAGGCAAAACATGAAAAACTTTGTGGGACTTGGAAATGGAGAAATAACACATTTGTGTGCCAGAATGGCAGTGTTTGTTGTTCTAGCAGGATCAGCAGTGGTATAGTTTTGTCTCAATTTTTTGTATTTCTAGTGAGGTCTGAGCTTTAAGAATCATTGGTGTGTTCTGTTCCTAGACCTAGGGTGTTTAGAGGTAGGGAGGAAAGAAAAGCTAGAAAAGCTTAACAGAAAGAAGTGTCATTATTTTTTTTTCTAGCATCAAAAATATTAAATGGGAGTTAGTAGCCACATCATGGCAGAGGGGCTTGTATGAACAATGCCATGTAGATTAGCAAGATGAACAGGTCATAGTGGAGAATTCTGACAAAAAGGTGATTTCACTTGAAAACAAAATGGCAAAAGATTCTAGTATCTGCCCCCAAAAATCTATTGATTAATAAAATGATAAAAGAAATTACTTCATAAGAGCAAGACAGAAGGAATTTAATATACTGCCAAGAAATAGTAGAGCCCCCAAACAAACAAGTAGCCCCCAAACCAAAAGGAAGCTCAGGGGCAGATGTGTCAGTAGACACAAAAGGAAAGTCCGATGCTGTAATATTCGAAATTGCATAGTAACCCAGAATGTAAGATCCATGAACCAAGAAGCTGGATGTAGTCAGACAGGAGATAGAAAGATTAAAAACTAATATCTTGGGTGTCAGTGAATTTAAATGGATGGGAATGGGTGAATTTAATTCAGGTGATCACTACATATCCTACTATGGACAAAAGTCACTTAGAAGATGTAGAGGAGCCCTCATTGTCAATAAAAGGATGAGAAAACTAGTGCTGGGGTATAATCTCAGAATCCAAGACAAACCATTGAACATCACAGTAATGAAAACTTATGCTACAACCACTAATGCCAAAGAGGTCAAAGTTAATGAGTTCTATGATGACCTATAACATCTTGTAGAAATAATGCCAAAAAAGATATAATCATCATAGGGAATTGGCATGTGAAAATAGAAAATGTAAAGATAATTGGAATAATAGGTAAGTTTGGCCTTGGAGCACAAAATGAAGCCAGGTAGAGACTAATAGAATTTTGTCAAGATAACTTGCTGGTCTAACAGGATGATTTCAGAAAGGCCTGGAGAGACTTATATTATCTGATGCTGAGTGAAATGAGCAGGACCAGGAGATCATTATATACTTCAACAACAATACTGTATGATGATCAATTCTAATGAATGTGGCCATTTTCAACAATGAGATGAACCAAATCAGTTCCAATAGAGCAGTAATGACTTGAAGCAGCTACACCCAGTGAAAGAATTCTGGGAGATGACTATGAATCACCACATAAAATTTCCAATCCTTCTCATTTTGTCCCCCTGCATTTTGGATTTCCTTCACAGACTAATTGTACACTATTTCAAAGTCCGATTCTTTTTGTTCAGCAAAACAACTGTTTGGGCATGTATACATATATTGTATTTAATTTATACTCTAACATATTTAACATGTATTGGTCAACCTGCCATCTGGGGTGGGAGGAAGGAGGGGAAAAATTAGAACAAAAGGTTTGGCAATTGTCATTGTTGTAAAATTACCCATGCATATATCTGGTAAATAAAAACTATTAAAAAAAAAAAGATAACTTGCTGGTCTTAACAAACACTCTTTTTTCAACAACCCAAAAAGTGACTCTATACATGGACATCACCAGATGGTCAATTTAGAAATGAAACTGATTATATACTTTGTAGCCAAGGATAAAGAAACTTTACACAGTCAGTTAAAACAAGACCTGGAGCTTTTGTGGCTCAGATCATGAGCTTAATTATTGCATATTTCAGTAAAGCAAATCATCAGACTACGGAGGTATGACCTAAATATCCTTATGAATATGAAATGGAACTGATAACTAGATTCAAAGGATTTTCTGGTACATATAGGACCTGAAGAACTTTAGATAGAGGTATGCAATATTGTACAGAAGGCACAACAAAAAAGTATTCCAAATTAAAAGAAGAGCAAGATAGCAAAATATCATTCTGATGAGGCTTTACAAATAGTTGAGGAAAGAAAGTAAAAGGGAAAAAAAGAAAGAGAAAGATATGCCCAACTGAATGAAATACCCAAGCCAGAGAAATACCCAAACAAGGAGAGAGAAGTTTTTCTTAAATAAGAATTGCAAAGAAATAGAAGAAAACAATAGAGTGGAAAAGATAAAAGATCTTTTCAAGAAAATCAGAAATATCAAGGAAAAATTTCATGCAAAAACAGATATGATAAAAGACAAAATACCAGGGATTTCACAGAAGCAAAAGAGACACAGAAGAGACAACAAAATGACACAAAAGAACTATACCAAAAAGATCTTAACATAATAATTAATTATGATGGTATGGTTATTGATCTAGAACCACATATCCTGGAAAATAAAATCAAATGGACCTTAAAAGGCATTGTTAACAGTAAGGATGGCGGAGATGATGGAACTCCGGTTGAGCTATTTAAAATCCTAAAAGATGATTCTGTTAAAGTGCTTCACTCAATGTAACAGCAAATTTGGAAAGGCCAACAGAGGCCATTGGTTTGTAAAAGATTAGTTTACATCCCAATTCTAAAAAAGAGTAAAAACAAGGAATATGCAAATTACCAAACAATTGCATTCATTTCACACACCAGAAAATTATGCTTAATACTCTACTAGCTAGGCTTTAGCAACATGTGAAATAAGAATTTAACAGACAAATAGGCTGATTTTTTTTAAAGAGGCCGAGGAACTAGAGACTAAATTTCCAACATCCCTAGAGTTCCAGAAAAAGCAAGAGAATTCCAGAAAAAACATTTCTGTTTCATTGCTACACTAAAGCCTTTGACTTCATGGATCACAACAAAATGTGGCAAGTCCTCAAAGAGATGGGAGTAACCAGATTATTTATCTCCTGAGAAACTTGTATGTGGATCAAGAAACAATAGTTAGAACTGAACATAGAACAACTGGTTGGATTAAGATTGAGAAAAGGGAAGAACAAAGCTGTATATTGTCACCTTATTTACTTAACTTATATGAAGAGTATATCATGTGTTCAAACCAGTTCCAATTGTTCAGTAATGAAGAGAGTCATCTAACCCAGAGAGAGGACTATGGGAAATGAGTGTGGACCACAACATAGCATTTCTATTCTATCTGTTATTGTCTGCTTGTATTTTTGTTTTCCTTCTCAGGTTTTTTTTCTTTCTTTCTAGATCCATTTTTTCTTGTGCAGCAAGATAATTGTATAAATATGTATACATATAGTGAATTTAACATATTTGACATGTATTGGACTATCTTCCATCTAAGGGAGTAGGTGAAAGAAAGGAGGGGGAAATTTGGAACAGAAGGTTTTGCAAGGGTCAATGTTGAAAAATTACCCATGCATATGTTTTGTAAATAAAAAGGTGTAATAATATATTTTTAAAAGAGTATATCATGTGAAAATTCCAGGCTTCATGAATCAAAAACTTGAATTAAGTTTGTTAGGACAAATATAAAAAATTTCAAATATGCAGATCATATTGCTCTGAAGACCAAAAGTGAAGAGGAATTAAGAAGCCTATTGATGAAGGCTAAAGAGGAGAACATAAAAGCTGGCTTGAAATTTCACATCAAAAATCCTAAAATCTCAACAACTGACAACATCACTTTCTGGCAAATAATGGGAGAGGAAAGAGAAAAAATATATTTTATATTCTTGGGCTCAAACATCATTATAGATGGTTATTGCAACCATGGAATTAAAAGATGCTTGCTCCTTGGAAGGAACGCTATGGCAAATCTTGACAGCATGCTAAAAAAAGAGACATAACCATGACAACAAAGGTCCATAAAGTCAAAGCAATGTGTTCTCCAGTATCAGTGTATGGCAATGAGAAAGAAATAATAAGGAAAAGTTGAGCAACACAGAATTCACACTTCTGAACAGTGATACTTTTGAGAATCTCTCAGATAATAAGAATGCCTGATCAGTTAATACTTAAAAACTAATTTAGGGTATTCACTAGAAAGTCAAATACTGAAGCTGAAGATTAAATGCTTAGACCATATAATGAAAAAAGAGACACTTTTAATGATATAGTCTAAGTATTTAATTGTTGAGAAATATTAAAGCCAAAGGAAAAGGGGACAGCAGAGGATGAGCATCTTGGAGACAAAGAACATGAACTTGGATAGACTTTGAGAGATAATGGAGAATAGGTGGATCTAGTTCTAACACAACTGGAAAGAGAAAAACATGCACTATGGACCTGAGGGTAATAACATCAGAGTACCAAAAGGCTGATAGAGCAAAAGTTATCAGCTTGAGAAGGAATGCCAGAGCCCAGAGCTAGATAAAAGGCTGGAACCCAAGGGCAACAATATACAGAGACATGATGGAGAAACAAAATCTAGGCTTTGTCCTTTATTGTCATGTACATCTAGAGGAAGAGGTTCAATTTTTTCTGTAGTCATGTACATCTAGAGGAAGAGGTTCAATTTTTTCTGTAGTCATGTATGTCTAGAGGAAGAGGTTCAATTTTTTTAGAGATTCCATATTATTTCTTTACTTGGGAGGACCTCAGTCATAAGGAGTTGCTATAAGTCTAAAGCAAATATGTGGAGTCCTGAGAAAGATGAGACTAATGAAAAGGAAAGTGCTCTCGACTATTTGAGTGATGTAAGAGTTCTTTTTTTGTCATTTCTTACAATGAATGAGCTTAATTTATGTTAGCTTTGTGATTGTAATAGAACTGAGTATATCTGTATAAAAAGTACACAGTTAACTCTAGTCATAGTTTTACTCCTATCTCATCTCACAGAGACTATGGACAACTCCTTACTCCCTTAGCTGTCCAACCATCTCTTACATTGCATGTCTGAGTTCCCAGAGAAGGACCATCACCATGAAGCTTTATTCAAATCTTTTTCAGGATCCTATTGTCAGGAAATTGCATTTTAAGAGAATTATAGTTCTCATTGTCAGGGAATATACTTTATATACTCACCACTGTGTGATTCCCATTTACACAAACCCAGCCACTAAAAATAATAACATATCTTAAACATAATCATTTTCTTATTAATAATACTGTGAAAGCAATAATAATAGTACCATATGTAAGGCACACCCAGCTCATACTTTCCTACCTATACACTAACAATGGAGAAGGGTAGACATACACCGTTCCATGGAAGAACAAATTAAGGATATCCATGTTCACCAGGTAAGTCCCAACCCTAGAGCTGCAAATAGAGATGTCCTCTTTTGGACTTAGAAACTGCCCACATTTTTTTTTTAATGAACAAAATTTCTAGACATTCTACAGATGCTTCTACTGAAGAGATGAAGTGATTCATGCTGTTTGACTGACATCTCAACCAAACTATTTGAACTGCTGGCCAAATTATCTGATTCTCTGCTTCCAGACTGTTCCTCTACTCAGTTTAATTCATCCCTCTGAGGAACAAATGACAGTACAGGGAGAGAATTATCTTGTCTCTAACATGGTTCTGGAATTTGTCCTTTTACTTTCACTTAGAATTATGAGTTCAGCTCCTGGGATCTTTCTGAAAATGGCCCAAACTTAGCTTATGAGTAGTAACCATGTTTTCTTCTCTCTAAGACAAGATAAATTACATTTGTCCATTAATTACTGAATAGTCCTTGAGGTCATATCTCCTCAGTAAGCAACCTAAAAGCTTGCCATTTCTTCAAACCTTCATATACACATCACCAAAGCATTCACACTGTATTCTCCATTTCCTCCAGCATTTAATAGCTCATTACATTCAAAATGAGCTACTGCTTATTCAGAACTCTGATTCAGATTAACAGCTTCTCTCAGGACTCTGAGACATATGCCCAGACAAGCAAACTATTGAAGAAAACATACCTCAGCAACTGGCTTATTATTTTTTTTTTTCCAGAAACAGATTTATACCTTCAGGAAAATGAACTATGACTACATTACATCTAAATGAGCTCAAGAAACAAGCCTTTATTATGTTTTTCTGAGGAGAGAATATTGGGTTCATGTAATTCTGAACCTTTTTTGTTCTAGGGTTATGGGTTACATTTGCATAGTGTTTCATTATTTTCAAAGAGCAATATCTATCCCTAAGCAACTTCCCAGGTAAGGATTATTTAAATTCTCATAGTGAATTAGTAAATTTTTATTTCTAAAGGAAAACATATAAGAATAATTACCAAGACCAGATGACAGACTCTATTGCTTACGAATTTGAACTTAATACATCTCCTTTCTGACATTTTATTTCTTATATGTTGTTATTGACTACTCGTGTGTCTGTTTCTAGGCCCCTTACCCTTCCCTCATTCTTTCCTTGGGTTTGTAGAACTGTGATTTTACCTAATGCAACTTTCTTGCTTCATTCCTAAAACTGTTAACTTTCTCATTCTTTTCTAGGCATTGGTTTTAAATAGAACTCCTTCATAGTACCAGGTATTCTATTCCCAGCAGATAGCTGGTAGAATTCACAATTATCACTTAAGTATCAGCTAATTTAGTACCTTCCTTAAACCTATAGAAAGTCAATGTATCATAATGTTAATTATCCAAAAGGGGAAATAATATCTAAGTTGTCCATTGGTAGAGTTATGCATAATTCCCCAGCAAAGCAGTATTCTTATCACAATTGTTCTGAGGTTCCTATGAAATAGTTTACCCCAAAAGTTTACAATTTCCCTATTTGCCATTAATAGTTGTTCAGGCTACTTTTTATTCCCACTCCATCACATGTTCATACAATAATGTCTTGTGGTAACTGGTTATCTTCTGAATTTATACTAGGAGATATGGAAAAAAGATGCTATCTGCATTCAGAAAAAAGATCTGATAAATAGAAGTAAGCACAAAATAATTTTTACATATATATATATATATATATATGCTTCTTTGCATCAATGGTATCCATCATTAGGGCAGGTGGGGGAGGAGGGAAAGAAAAAAAGAAATATGCATGACAACTTTATTATATATGTAAAAGAAATAGCAACTAGAACATAATAGATTTGCAGTTTGATGTACAATTTTTATTATTATACTATGTTATGTAAATCTTTGTTTAATTCCATAAATTAAAAATTAAATATTTTTTAAAAAAGAATTTATACTAGGGGATAAAAATGAAATATTTCTTTAAAATATGACCATTATATTTATGACTTGTTTCCACCCTTCATTTAGAATTTCCTCTCACTATCTGAACAAGTTCCTACATGGAGCACAGAACCCTAATTTACTGTGGTCACATAATTTACTAAGCATTGAAAAGAGTGGAAAAAAAATAGAATAAACAGTCCTACCTAGATCATGGGCCTAACTATTTCTTGGAAATTCCTAATAAAAAAAGTCATCCAGAGTTATAGAAAAGTATTATATAGATCATTGTCTAGGATGCAGAACCTGGTGAGAGCTGTACTAATAGAAATCAGGGGAAACTTGAGGGAGAGAGAAAACTACTTCTTTAATCAGCTGGAGTTTCAATTATAGCTTTTTATTTACAAGATATACGCATGGGTAATTTTTCAGCATTGACATTTGCAAAACTAGTTGTTCCAATTTTTCTCTTTCTTCCCCCCACCCCCTTCCCCCAGATGGCAGGTTGACCAATACATGATAAATATGTTAAAGTATATGTTAAATACAATATATGTATACATGTCCAAACAGTTAATTTAGCTGGATTTTCAAAAATTGCTAGTTCTCAAACATTGGTTTACCATTCCTCCTCCAAGCCAGTTTTAATTATTTTGCAACCTGGATCTACCTTGTCTACCCTACCCTTGCCTATTCATAATGGCCTAGTCATCATAGATAAAAGAGCAGATCACTCCTGCCCATAGCCTAAGAATCCAAATCCTTCTGTACCTTCCACACATGTCAAGCAGAGAGCTTCAAGTCAAGTGCTACATATTTCCCTGTTTTTTCTTTTTTTCCCCCAAATGACAGAAAAGATAATATCTTAGGGATAAAGGGGAAAAATGAGACCTTGAAATCTGCCTACCTCCATGCAGATGTTGTCCTTTCTCTGTCACACCAATCTCCTGTCTCTTAAGAAGTTCTTTATTTCTCCACAAGAATTAAACTCCACTGTAGAAATATCTGCTGTAACTCACCTGATCACCACAACAACTCTTTAGAAAAGGCCCCCCACTTTATTGAGGAAACTGAAGCTCAAGGAAGTTGTTGTATTCATGATTAATTCATTAATGATTAAATAATTAATAATAATTTCATGGTGGTACAACTAGGAAATTATGGAAATAGCTCTAGAACCTAGTTCTTCTGACCCTTCTACCAAGTCTTCTATAGTATAGGTCATGGAAGCTCCTTTAGAGCAGAGATTGTTTCCTTCTTGGTTTGTATACCCAGAACCTAGGACAGCACTTAATAATGATAAAACTAATAGATACTTAATTTTTTTTATTTCATTGATTGCCACATGATTTGAATAGACATAAGTTCTTCAAATAAAGTTTAGATGATTATTTACTGGGGATATTATAGAGGGGACTCTTTTTGAAACTGAAATTAGAGGACTAAATAGCATATGAAATTTGTGTTGACTCAGATTATCCAATTCTGTGCACAGAAGAGAAAGAAGTGTGTATGTGTATATGTGTATTGAAGAAGAATATGGAAAAAGAAGGGATTTTATTTATAAATGAAAGCTTTGAAGGCTAGTTAAATTCAAGTTGGAAGATCAATTGGCTTAAATTTCAAACACCCTGATAGCAAAATACAGGCCAGCTTTTTTTTTTGCACAGTTCCTGGTATTCTGGGGGTGAACTTATTTAGGATGAGAGGAAGGAGTGATCTTTCCAAGTAAAGGATACATGTCAACAGAAGTTCAGGCAGGGTATGCTTGGTGGTAGTAGACAGATGGCGCGGTTTCTAAGTTTTTTGTTTGGAACTGGAAATGCATTTACCATAGAAACCTTGTTAAGATCCTTGGCTGGCCCACCAAAACCTATTTAACACATAATGCAGCTTCTATGCTATATGCTTGTGAACAGTAGCATAAAACAATATTGTTACAAACCAACAATTAAAGAAATCCCAAACAAGGAATAAACAAACTAATATTAAATAGAAAATGATATTTTATCAATAGTGAATGCTATTGCTTACAAAAAAGAGCATTAAAGGAAAATGTGGTAGTAGATTCTGAGGAGGAAGAAATGGAAAGGAAAGGGAATTCTCTATGCTGCCTGGATTCCATGGCCAGAAGGATTCACCAAGTGTGCTGCTCACCTCCTGGTTCCATCACTACTATTGCTATCATTTCTTTTCCCCACTAGTTAAGCTTCTGATGGTGGAAATAATTCTGAGAGAAGAGACCTCTTTAGGTGGTTGAAGTAGCTTGCCTGTAATCTATACCTTTGTCTCTGATGGGCCCTAGTTACTTCCAAAATACCCCCCAAAAAATCCAACCCCAGAAAAGAGGATGCTTTATTATATAGCAGGCCTCCTGCTGCTTATGTGCAGGAATGGTGGTTGGTCTGTGGATGAAGCTATACTAAAACTTATGGAAGGGTTTATGTATTTTTAATAGGGCTTGGGGTTCTCTGTATCTGCCCTAAAGTCAGCCAGCAGCTGTATGGGCTTTAAGTTGCTGACACAGAGCTATGTGTCCCCTTTTCTCCATGTGCAACTGCTGGACCATAGAAAGTGCTGAACTTGTGCTCTTGCTCCATCTAAGAACTGCAAATGTGGACACAGCAATATGCAGAACACATCTGGTTTTGACATTTGTAAACTAAGAGGACATCGCTGGTCCTGCTCCCCATAACACTGGCAAGTTCCATCCTAACTACTCCCATTGCTAAGGCAATCCAAAAGGTGGGAAAAATATACAAAGAATGACTTGCTTTTAAATCAGACATTAACATCATGTACCAGAGATTTTTAAATGAACTCTGGATAACTATTTTCCTTTAGCACAGATAGTAAATAGCTAATTTTAAATATACATGAACATTCATTTAGACACACACATAAATTCATATATACAGACATTTATTCCTACATATATATATATATATATATATATATATATATATATTTGGATTTGAGAAGTCAGTATGTGCCCCAAGTTCATATACATATATGTATATATATATACATGTCATTATTTACATTTTTAATCCTATATCACTGGCAGAAATAACCCTCTCTTTTCCCAAATTCCAGATCTAGTACAGTGTCCACCCTCCATGTAGAAAAATATTTATTCATATTTGT
Source organism: Sminthopsis crassicaudata (assembly GCF_048593235.1). Taxonomy (NCBI): domain Eukaryota; kingdom Metazoa; phylum Chordata; class Mammalia; order Dasyuromorphia; family Dasyuridae; genus Sminthopsis; species Sminthopsis crassicaudata. Next base: position 224,825,072 of record NC_133617.1, on the reverse strand, counting down.
TAATAATGATGATGTTGGAACATGAAAATTCTTTGTAAATCAAGATATTGTACAAAGTATAAGGTATTATAATGATGATATCTTGAGCCATCTGTTAGAAAAATGTTTTCAAGAATCTCTCCCACCATTTTCCAGCTAAGAACCTTCATATGTAACATCTTTATATATGAAAACCTTGGAGTTCTTTTACCATCACATCAAAATTAGTAGTGGCAGACACATGGCACAGTTGGTTTCTAAGCTATTTGTTTGGAACTTGGAATGTATCTTACCATAGTAACCATGTTGTAAATGGTGGTCAGGTTTCCTGGCTAACCTACTAAAGCCTAGTTAACTCATAATATACCTGTAATATAATATAACATAGCCAAAAAAAAAAGGCAACCCACAAAACTTCTAATTTGAATAATTAAAGAAAATAGTAAATTTAATATGAAATAAATTATTTTATTCTGGATGTTGATGCTTTAAGAAAAAGCAAGTTTAATAATTAGAGGAGGATAAAGTATAATCTACCATTTAGAGATTCTGAGACAGGATTCCAGAGTAAAAGTCTCTCTCTTTTTCTTTCTCTCTGTCTCTGTCTCTCTCTGTTTTTCTTTCTGTGTATGTCTCTGTGTCTATTTCTCTCTCTCTCTCTCTCTCTCTCTCTCTCTCTCTCTCTCTCTCTCTCTCTCTTTGAGTCTTTCTCTCTTTGTGTCTCTCTCTGTCTCTGTTTCTGTCTTTCTCTGTGTCTCTTTGAGTCTTTGTGTCTCTGTTTCTCTCTCTCTGTCTTTCTCTGTCTCTGTCTCTGTCTCTGTCTCTCTCTGTCTCTCTGTCTCTCTGTCTCTCTCTCTCTCTCTCTCTCTCTCTCTCTCTCTCTCTCTCTCTCTCTCTCTCATAAAATGGGCACAAGAAAGGTCCAGACCAACAGTTTTCTTGATATAAAGGATTATGAGGGGAAAAAAGCTTCTTTATAAGTGCAGATTGACAGCTATTAAAAATTGTAGTGTCTTTTTAAAGAGTTGTCTGGGAGATAAGTTAGGTGACTTGCCCATCATAACAGTGTCAGAGAAGATAATTGAATCCAAGTTTTTCATATATTAAGGTTGGCTCAATAGCCACTATATTTCACTATTTAGGATGCTGCTGCTGCTATTGATAGTGGTATTATTCCTGACATTACAAAATTCTTTAAATACATAATTTCATTTTATCTTTAAAACAACCCTACAAAATAGGGTAACCTTTATTGTTACCTCATTGTGCAGATGAAGAAACTGAGATTCAGACAGGTTAAATAATTTTGTCCATAGTTACTCAGCTGATAATTATTGGAGGTAAGATTTAAACTTAATGTTTTTTTTTCCATCATGACATTTTTTAGTTCATAATATTTATAGCTTTTATTTTCCTTAATGAAGTTGCTGTAACTAGAACTATTCCTACATTTATCAACCATGATCAGAATAATTTGAAAGCTCAACAGAAGTAAAGAAATATTGAGAGAATCAGATAGAGGGATAGAAGCACCTTTTAAAAAAATTATAACTATGCTGAAGGAGAAAAGGAGTAAAAATGATGTGTTGTGAGCAAAAGGTTGCATGAAGAGAAATTCAGGATCTTTATAAGAATGAAAAGAAGAAGAACAGAAAAATAGTCTGTCGGCAAAGTACCTGAAAGAAAAAGAAAGAGGAGGTAATTATGAAAGGGACATTAGGCCCATCAATTTGGGCTATTAGTCATAACCTAATCATACCAAATATCCACACTAAATATATAATCATTCATACTGAATATATAGTTAACTATCCATATCAAATAAATCAATACTCATAATAAATAGATATCCATACCAAATATGTAAATCCCTATCATAGCACCATTGCTATTGCCCATGGCACTTGGTATTAAACAACTAGAAAAGTGTAATATGGTGCTCATATTAAATGCTCAAATAAAGCATATTCAGATTGTAGATTCAGTTCATGCAAGAGACTATAAAAGAGTCCAATTCTACATACATTTATACATTGTAAAGATAGTGACCAGAGGCTGTTAAGCCTAATATAACTTGACTGCCCTTTAGGAGTAAGGATGAAAATGCATAGAATGGCCTTGAGAGGGTAAGGGAGTTGGCTATATTCAATCAATGGCTCATACGTATAGGACTGAGACATTTAAGTGTCTTAGGATATTGGGAAACACTTCAATCCTAACTGATAATATGCTTGTGTATATAATCTGTTGGGTCCTTTCCAGGGCCTTCTCTTCTGGGTCCTAATATCCTGTGAACATGCTTTGTAATCATAGCTTGCTGTCCAAGACCATCTTGTCTTGAATCAGTGGAGGGAAGAGGATGAGTTCACTGTTTTCCAGGTCTATTGTATCTCTTCTCATTGGTTGCTTGAGTGTGTGTCAATTAACATCAATCCAGGTAGCAACAGAATAATCATTTAAAACTGTCAGTGGCTTGTCCATTTCTAATTGACAATTTAGCCAAAATAGGTGAGAAAAAGGAGAAGTCATGGTCCCTTACTCCTCAATCTTTATGTAGTCTATAACTACTGATGGGATCTCTTTTTAAATTTTTATTTTTCCTGATTACATATAAAAAAAACATCATTTTTTGGTTATACATGTACATTCTTTTTGTAAACATATTTCCTTATGAATCATCTTAGGAGAGAAAAAAATCAGAACAAAAGGGAAAAACTATGAGAGAAAAAATTAGAAGAAAAAGAAAAAAATGAATATAGCATATATTGATTTACATTCAGTCTCCATTTTGAAAACATGGGTCCTTTTCCCTCTTTTATGATCTCTTTGGGATACAGACTCAGTAGTGACACTGCTGAATCAAAGGGTATGCATAGTTTTATGGCCCTTTGGGTATAGTTCCAAATTATTCTCCAGAATGGTTGGATCAATGCATTAGTGTCTACGGGGACATCTTTAATATAAAATCTCTACATAGATCATCTATAAGTTGGATTTTCTAATCGTGGAGTTCCAGGATTGACACTGTTCCAGGCGGGCAGGAAGCCTAATTACAAGGTTTGGTAGAAAGAACAAAGAATTTGGAGCCAGAAAGACTGAGTAAAATTTTAAGTTTGCTATTTACTATCTGTGTGGCTTCTGGTATGTCATATGTCACACTATGAATCTCAATTTTCTTATTTGTTGCATCATGATGGGGTTAGATTAGATGGTTTTTTCTAGCTCTGAATCTATGGTCCAATAATAAACAAAAACCAACCAGTGGCAAAAAAAACAAAGAAAGAATAAATGAGAAAGAAAAAGTAGGAGTAAGTGATAAGGAAGAAAGAGAAAGGAGAAGGGTAAAAGATTTGGAGGCTTCATGAAATTTAGAGCTAGAATCTCTCAGGTCAAAAGGTCAATTATATAGAGATGGACAGGACCTCAAAAATTATCTAGTATAATACATTCATTTGGAGAAAGATGATAGAGAGTAGGAGGTAAAGAGAAATACAGAGATTGAGAAGGAAAAGTCAGGAGGAGAAGTAAAATAGGAAAAGAGGAAGAACAGAGAAGAGAAAGGAGAACTGAATTAAATACTTTTAGCAAGGAGATGCAGGGAAACAAAACTTGTGAATTAGAAAAGGTTAAAAATCACAGGAAAATAGGATTTCTGAATTGGAAAAGATAAAAAAGTCTCAAGAAAGTAGGATTTCTGAATTGGAAAAAGAAAATAATTCTCTAAAAAAATTAGGGAAATGGAAAAAAATTCAATAGAGCAAAATAATTCATTTAAAAACTCAATTAAGCATATACAAAAATAACTAAAAATGTGAATGAAGAAAATAACTCATTAAAAATCAGGATGGAACAAATAGAAATGAATGATTCATTGAGAAACCAAGAATCAGTCAAACAAAACAAAACAAAACAAAAAAAAAATGAATATATATCATAGGACAAAAATACTCCTCTCCTAATGTTTTTCTTTTGATAGTTTCTTAAAGAATTATCAAAAGAAAAAAAAATTCACTAGAGCTTAATTTTATTTATAGATGTGGCTTAAATATTCTATTGCTCTTTAATGAGAAAATTTGAGAGAGTTCAGTAACTATTTCTTGACACTACTCCTTTTCAGTCTAGTAATAGTTTGGGAATGTAGTCCTTGTCAGGATTTTAATGATTTTACACTAGTTTATTAGTAGAAGTAGTTCATTAACAACATATATTAAGCACTCTTCATAATGTGCTTGAAGTTAACTGAACATTCTTTAGTTCAGCAGTTTTCCACAAAATGGATTGATTTTATCAGCTTCTCTTCTTTGGTTTATTCCCTCTCTCCCTAAATTATTAAACACACCAAGCTTTATATAATCGTGGCAAGCATAAAGTGTTGATATGGCACTAAGTATTATCTGAAAGAAGCTTCACAGAAACATTTTGATTGCTTGTTGTAGATAAACAGAGATGAACATTTCCAACTAGTGTCAGAATTGGGAAATGGATATTGTTTATGTGGGAGGAAGAATGGTCTGTTTAGCATCTGGAGGTAAAAGAGCCAAATTTGAGGATTTCTTCAGTTTTAACTCTTCACAGATATAATAAATGCTATAAATTACAAATTCCCAATCACCTGGTGGGAAGTACTTAAACACTGTCAGCATAGAACCTCAGGGCATCCCACTAGCTTCCTTTTGGATCTTTTAGTCAAGGTTATTATAGGTCCAAGGTATTCTGATATTACCACTTTGCTATTTTTTATATGAGGAAGAGGAGCCACATTGTCATTTTTCATTTAACTCATCGTTGAAAAATTTTCTACTAACAGCCCTTTTTAAAAAAAGAAAACATTATATACTTAGTCATTAGACTAGATGGAAAGCAAATACCTAGGAATTTTTTTTTTTCTTCTTACAAGTTGGGTCTTTCTGTCCTCAGAACACTTGGCTGAAATGGATGTTCCTCTTCAGAAGGTTATTCATTGTCCTAAAAGTCACACTTTAGCACACAGAGTAATCCTAGCTGACCAGTATGTGCAGCCTTAAATCTATTTTATAACCTCAATTTCATATTCCTTAGGGTAGGTTCTCTGTCAGACATCTTTATCTAACCTAGGGCTAGAAATTACTTGTAACATCTTGTTTAATTTCTTTATGAGGGTGCTGCTATTCCCTAAACCCATTTCATGGGACCTCTGCCAAAGAAACTGATCAGAACTATTTCTGTTTCTTTTAGGAAAAAATTATTTTTATTCTTCTATAATAGAAATATTTCTATTCCTTTTAGGAACACCAAAATCTTTTCAGTCTGACATGAAAATAAATCTGAGCAAATACATCCTCCTCCTCTTGCCCAGTGATATTCCTGATTAATGTATATGTATATATGACCAGAAACAAACCAGCTTATATCAAAAAGAAACATCTTATTTTTTACATTACTTAGTGGGAAACTTAATATAACATAAATTCAGGGCATGGTTTTATCCTTTAAGAACATAGATAAAAGATGAAAGTGGGTTTCATGATTACAGGTCAATTCCTAATATTTCTAATTACATGACATATCCCAGAATTTGCTTAAGGAAGATGTATTGATTTCAAGATATGAAATAGAAAAGATCAAGGGATTCTAACCAATTTTTTTTTCACAAAGCTTTTTTAAAAAAATATTTCTACTTACAGAGGCAAGAACTAATAGTGTCCTTTAGGAGTGTGGAGTCAGAAAGACTAGATTTAAATCTACCTTGTCTTGTAAGACAATTTGGACATTCAGGTATTTATGCACAACCAAATAGAAAAATAGAAAGGACAGAGACTCAAAGACCTGGGATACAAGTTACTTAGAGAACAAAGTTGATAATACTTTCTAAAATAATAATAAAGCCCCAACAGGAAAGAAGAGTTTAAGTGGCTTGCAATATAAATAGCACTATACTAAAGTTGGTTGTGAAAATGTGTGAATGCTTCTTAGTCCAAATAGAAAGGAATCTACGAAAATATTAGCTGAAAGCTTCCAGGCAAAACATAAGAAAAATGTACTGTCTTTCAATAATGGAACATGTTACATTTAAGAGATGAAAGTTTGGTACTAATTTGCTGTTCTTTGTAGTTACTAATGGAAAGATCAAGAGGAGATTAAATACTGAACCTGAAAGCTAAACACTCAAAGCTGCTTGACTTTTTTTTTGGCAGAAATATAGATTCTTGTGATCTGGAATTTACCATAGTGCTCTTAACATCAATACCTATTAAACAAGTTCCAAGAGCAATCAGCTTTCATTAGTACAATCTGGAATTTATAATAATGTTTGCTATTTTGAATGACAACAAATCCCATTAATATTATTCATCCTCAAAGGAGACCAGTGACATCACAAGGATGATGACTTCACTTGCTTATGAATTGGAAATGAGGCAGAGCTGTGCAAAGTTGTCAGTCTTGCTCTCTTCTCCAGAGTCTTAAGAGTGTTAAGACAAAAGTCAAGATGACTGGCATTGACCCAGAAAGCAGTAGATGACCTTGGGCTTCCTAAATTAAGATCTTTCCCAGGCAAAGGAGACCTTCTTCTTCTCCTACTCCCCTTTCTCTTCCTCTTTCTCTTTCCCTTCTCCAAAAGAGACTTTGGATCTTACAAGCAGGGAAATAGGAGTTAGGGTCAGGGGCTGATCTGCCCTCCTCAGAGAATTCTCAGAGTCCTGGGCTAGAATTATATCTGTCTGTTCCCTTAAAATTAGTCCAGGGGATATAATTTTCAGATTCAAGCTGATCACTATTGCTTAGTGGGGAAGAAGGGACCCCAAACTCTATTGCTATCAAATATCACTTTCCCAATGAACTCATATAGCAAATAGGAAAGAAATCCATTTATTTAAATAAATAGCAAAAAAAGTATACAAAATAGAATATATATACTAAAAAGAACAAAGGGGTTTTCCATTGAGAGTGAGGTAAAAGGTCAGCTGAGAGAGAACCAGATAATCTTTATTGTAGTAAGCTGGGGATAAGGACATGATGGAGACTGCTTGTTCTCTTGTGTAGGCCTTTTTCTTCATTTAGCAACTTGAAGTGGGTTTGGGATCATCCATCCTGCCTCTCAAAGACAGACATCAGATGCATCTGAAGAGACTAATGAGCCTGCCAAGCCTGAAGAGACTGGATCTCTTTTCCCCCTCATTTTTGCCAGTACTTTGCTGACCTTCGTGCACGCTCAAGTCTTTGGTATCCATTAAGAAGGGGGAAAATGACATAACAATGGACTTTGGGGCTCAGATTACACCCAAAGTTTAGTCAGCACACGAGATAAACTAGGGGTCTTATTAAGCAAATTTTGACTTACTTGTTTCATAATTCCAAGTTCAGATCCCTTTTAAAGGGAGTCCAATCTATTAGATTAACATGAGGTCTAAAAGACTTTAGTATGCAGGATAAAAGTGGGAGTCACTGTAAAGGGAGAATTGTATTGATTTTTTATGTGCTATTATGAGTTGAATATATATTATCCACTTATTTTCATTTGTTTATTGGCTCCTGTGAGTCCACTTTTTTATTTTTTTGTGGAATGAAGTAAATTATCTTACTTTCATTGTGTAAGCATTGTTAACTTGAATGATCTGGGGAGAACTTTTGTCCACACTTATGGGTTCCACTAGCTATACCTGGAGGTTTTCCTGTAATTTATCTGAGTGAGGTCATAATAAGCTAAAGAGAAAGCAATATTTTTTTAAATTTGGAATAGATTCAGTTCATGTAAGTCCTGGGCCAGGGATTATAGACTCAAAAGCCCAGTGACCACTTTGGGAGAAAGTTGCAGAGGGGAGTATTTTTCAAATATGGATTGAATTAAATGGTCACCGAAGACCCTTTCCATTCTAAAATACAATAATTATCTAGTTTTTCTCTTAAGTTGATGGGAATAATATGAATAGGTAAAGATGTTAGAAAGCGACAGATAAAAGATGTCTTTGTATAGACCAGTGGGGCCAATGCAAGATCTGTTTGCCAAATTGAATTTTCCTGGGGCTAATGACTTTGAAAACTTATTTTCAAGGCAATTAAAAAAAAACCCTGCTTTATATAGACTCATGCAGAATCCTTTTTAAAAATGGAAAAATATACTGAGAATAAATCATTCACATTGAAGACTCAGAGACACAGAATAGCTATGAAGACCAGTACTACTGCAGCATCTATTTTTAACCCTAATCTGATGGCATTGCCAATGATAATTGTTATTAAATCTCTATGTATGGTTATGAGCAGGTCATTTAACCCTGTTTACCTCCGTTTTCTCATCTGTAAAATGAATGAAGAATAGAGTGGCAAACCACTCCATTATCTTTGCCAAAAAAAAAAAAAAAAACAACCCAAATGGGGTCACAAAGAGTTGGATACCACTAAAATGACTGAATAAAAACAACAGCAACTTTAAAAAACCTGAGTCTCAAAATGCTTCTATAGACACTTTCTATATAGACATGTAGAAACTAGTAGGGCAGTCAATTAGCATTTATTAACCACCTATGATGTACCAGTCACTGTGCTAAGAATCACACTAAAGACATAAATCAATTAGTGAATAGAAAGCCAAACTCAAAGTACAGAAGACCTGAGTCCTGTCTTAAGGACATACTCATGATCCTAGCCTTTTTTAGTGTTCCAGGCAGCTGACTGAAGTAATAAATTGTAGAGAAAATGACCCCCTAAATTGGTTGAGGGTGTTTCCTCATCTGAGACTTTCTGCAATAATGAAATAATGAAAGCTTATAATCTTTGTCTCTACCTCTTCCCTCCATTTCTATCCAACTCTATAAAAGCAATAGAAAACAGAGAAATGGAATTAAAGAGAAGATCCCCATAATGCAGAAACTCAGTAGACAAGATGGAATGGATTTTGCAGTCAGTCTAGGAATAAACATTAGTTATGCGTGTTATATGACCGGTAAGATAGAATAATGGATCTGAAGTCAGGAAGACCTGAATTTAAATCGAGCCTCAAATATTTACTAGCTGTGTAACTTAAACCTGTTTGCTTCAGTATCCTCATCTATAAAATGATCCAGAAAAGGAAATGGCAAATCACTCCAGTATCTTTGGAAAGAAAACCCCAAATGAGATAACACACAGTCAGACGTGACTGAAAAACTCAACAAGAAGTAATGTAGAATATAGAATATATGAACATAACCTATGTACATAATATGATAATATATAATAATATAGTGCTTTCACTTATTTCATTCTCTGGAAGTGAATAACCTATTCAATATCACTCTACCTCTACAAATGTTGCTCTGTAGCATATGGTAAGTGAAGGCACAGTTTTACAGTGAGAAAAGTGAGCTTCTGATCACATTATTTTCTCATAAGCATGTCAGCTGGTCAGTAGTTAAGCAGGGCATTTAATTCCATTTCCCATTCTTCCTTTAGATCCATTTAGTCATCCCAGTATTATTTCTAAATGAGGAGCAATTCTTGAGTCTTTACTCATTTTTAGCTATGCTTAAGTCACAGGAGAACAATAAAAGAGAAAGAACAGGCTCAGACTGCGATTATGCTGAGATCATTCATTAGAAATTGGAGAATTCATAAGTATCTCTTATTGCAGGACAAGAAAACTTTCTTTCAACTCTTTCTGGCGTTTGGTTTTCAGGGAATGACACACACTTCATTAAACACCTCGCAGAATAATTCCTCTTTTAGGAATTTACAGTGATTGCCCAGCTTGATCAATAAATCAGCTAATAACTTCCTATTCTGTGACTACAGTAGCGTGTACTTTGCTGCTCACAGAGGAAAATTCCCTCAAACTGTGACTTGTACCTTTCCATCATGTTTTATTCCAAAGCTTGCGCTCACAAGCTAGTAAAGCACATTCCAGTACAATACTTTGTCAAATTTATTACGTGAATGGAGGCTGGAATGAAACAAACATTTCCAACCTACCAATTACTACAAATCCCAAGAGATGGATGCTTTAAAGTATCAGGCACAGCTATCATCACAGAACAGACTTTTCATACAATGCCTTCTTCTAATTAAACAGCAGGTTCAGAATCATCAGAGTTAGTCAAGCTATATACAACCTAGGGAAGCAGCAGGGCTTATTAATTTAATTTACCTTTTTCATGAGCAAAATCTGTGATTTTTATCATGTAAGGGTCTTCTTTTATGTTACTCTCTCATCAGGGTAGATTACCACTTAATTATGAAATATTAGCTGTCTCTACTGTAGCTGCCTAAGGCACATTGACTAATCCATTGATGCTAGTAAGTGTCAACGGTGGGATTTGAACTCAGTTCTTCTTGATTCCAATATCAGCATTTAAACACTATGCTATGCTGAATGTCTATATATTTATTTTTGTTCATTTAATTTTTATTTCAGAGTTTTACATATTCTTGACTCCTTTCTTAGGATCAAGTACACGTTTATTTTAGAGTAGTTGTTTTAACACAATAATAAAGCTTTAGAGAACAAAGAATTCATAAATGATGAGCTTTAAGATTTCTTCTCTGTATAATAAAAGACACATTTTGATTTCTTGTTTCATCTTTCTATCTATGATTTTGATGCAAATATTTTATAATCTACATACAAGGACATTTCCTCATCCTTTCTGCCTGAGTCTTTTTTGCTTGAAAGGTTGAGAAATGGGCAATGCTACAGCCTGTGATCTTCCCCTCATCATTATGGACCTTCCTCAGGCTGCGCACTCAGCCATTTACTTTTGATTTGAGAAGCCATGCTAAAGCCATTAGCTTGAACCACTTAAGGTTGCTCACATAAAAACTGCACTAATTGTGGCACTACTACTCATCCCTTTTACCCCTGAACCAGCTTCTGCTCTATTTATGTGGTGTACTCAGGCAAGGCTAATTCTTTCTACAGGAGCTTGTTAAGCCCATGGAGAAGCACTCATCAATCCTACCTTGATACGCCACGTGTCCTAGAGAACATCACATAATGAAAGGAGTGACCTCAGTTCAGGTAAACACCAGTCTGCAATGCAAACATAGACTGTTTCCTCTGAGCACTTTTTGGTATCCTGGAACAAACACTACTTTAAATCAATTTATCATTTTGCAACATGCAGTCTTAATAAGGGCTTAATTAAAGGACAATATTCATTTTTACCAGGATACCATAAACCTCTGCAGACTCTAAAATTAATCAACATCAATTTTTAGATTTCTTGTTATTTTCTGAACGGATAACCAAATCACATATTATTTTCTCCTAAATATGAACAAAGAGATAGAAAAAGCTACATATTATTGACATGACTTTCTCAAGTCTCATAGAGAAGCTATAATAGAAAATATATTTCAATGTTATTGGGGTAGTTAGGGAACTGCAGTCAGTAGAATATAATTTTTTAAGATCAGGACTATATTTTTTGTTTTTGTCTTTATATCATCAATATCTGGTTTTGTATATCTAGTAGGCACTTTAATTTGAGTTCCAAAGAGATGGGCATTGAGGGCATCTCCCAATAGTAGAGTGATGGAGCATAGTCAACCAACAAATATTCTTTGAGCAACTTCTCTGTACAGGATACCATGCTAAGTGCAGGAGGAAAATACAAAAATGAAATAAGTATGTTCCCTACTTCCTCAAGAAGCTTATAATCCAAAAGGACCTATCACTGAGGAAAAAAACTTATGTAAAGTTACCTACACTGACTGTCATATTGTTGGTTAAGTATTCTTTGATTCTCTCTATTAATCATTTCCCATTTATTCCATTTATACCTTGCTTATAATATATTTGTTTGCATCTATTTCTCCCCCATTAAATTGTAAAGACAGAAAGTGTCTTTTCCCGTTTTTTGTACCTCCAATATATGTCATAGTGCCTGGTACACAGTAGATGCTTAATAAATGTGTTGTTTTCTTTGTTTTATTAAGTGAATGAGTAGTATGAACAATGAGTATTAATAAAAATATAGTAGGAGAAAGCCCTGGGACTTGCATTAGTCAGAGAAAATTTCATGGGTTGTTGAGGTTTAAAGTAACTTTTTAGAAATGATTAAGATTGAGACAAATCTCAGAAATAAGACAGGAAAAAGTGAATTTGGGCCAAATTTTGGAGACCCATTAATATCAGAGTAAGGATTTTACTTTTTTATTATTTAGGCACAAACTAACCTTTTAAATTTTTTCAAAATATATGCAAAGATAATTTTCAATATTTACCCTTGAAAAACCTTGTGTTTCAGATTTTTCTCCTTTCCTTCCCCCCACCTCCTTCCCTAGAAAGCAATATAGTATTATTATTAACAATACATGTTAAACTTGTACAATTCTTCTTTACACATTTCCACATTTATCATGTTACATGAGAAAAATGTTACAGATCAAAAAGGAAAAAAAAGAGAAAAAAAGCAAGTAAACAACAACAAAAAAGGTGAAAATTCTATGTTGTATCTACATTCAGTACCCACAATCCTTTTTCTGGATGCAAATGGCTCTCTCCATCACAAATCTATTAGAACTGGCCTGAATCACCTCGTTGTTGAAAAGATCCACAACCATCAGAATTGATCATCACATAATCTTTTTGTTGAACATTTAAAAATGTTCTTTTGTTTCTACTCACTTCACTCATGAGCATCAGCTCATGTAAGTCTTTCCAGATCTTTCTGATTGTTTCTTATAGAACAATAGCATTCCATAACATTCATATACCATAACTTATTTAACATCCCCCAACTAATGGGTATACACTCAGTTTCCAGTTCCTTTCCACCTACAAACATTTTTGCATCTGTGAGTCCCTTTCCCTTTTTTGTGATCTCTTTGGGATATAGACTCAATAGACACATTTCTGGATCAAAGGGGTATGCACATTTTGATAGCCGTTTGGGCATAGTTCCAAATTGCTCTCCCGAATGGTTGGATCAGTTCAAAACTCCACCAACAATGCATTAGTGTCCCAGGTTTCCCCACATCCCCTTCAACATTTGCCATTATCTTTTCTTGTCATCTTAGCCACTCTGAGAGGTATGTAGTGGTATCCCAGAGTTGTGTTAGTTTGCATTTCTATGATCAATAATGATTTAGAGCATCTTTTCATATGACTAGAAATGATTTTAATTTTTTTGTCTGAAATTTGTTCATATTCTTTGACCTATATTCTTATAAATTTGAGTCAATTCTTTATATATTTTGGAAATGAGGCCTTTATTATAACCTTTTAGATTTAAATTTTGTTCTCCACTTTGCTGCTTCCCTTCTAATCTTGTCTGCATTGGTTTTGTTTGTACAAATCTTTTAAATTTAATATAGTAAAAATTATCCATTTTGCATTTCATAATGTTCTGTCGTTCTTTTTGTTGGCCATAAATTCCTTCCTTCTCCACAGATCTGAGAAGACTATCCCCACAAAAGAACTTTTAAACCATTTTCAGTAGGATAGTGATATAATGAAAATACCATGTTAGGGAGCTAGTCTGGTAGTGATATAGAGAATGAACTGGGAAAGGAATGTGAAAACAGATTAGGAGGCTAACTTCTAAGTTTGAGAGTAGGAAGAGAAGACAATAAGAAAATAAAATGTAGAGATCAGCAAGAATGAAAAAGAACTAGAATAAGGCCATTTCATAGAAGCCAAAAGAGGAAGATTTCTCAGAAAGGGAGGAAAACAGGAGAGAAGAGACTAGTAGATTTATTGATCTTATAAAGAGACAAAATATTTGGCAAACCCCAAAGCCCCAGCTTTTGTGATAAGAATTCACTATTTGACAAAAACTACTGGAAAAATTGGAAACTAGTATGGCAACAACTAGGCATTGAGCCACACCTAACACTATATACCAAGATAAAGTCAAAATAGATTCATGATCTAGATATAATGAGTGATATTATAAACAAATTAGAAAAACATAAGATAGTTAACCTCTCAGATAATACATTATACATTATCAGGTAGGCATGTATTAGGTGTTTACTATGTGCTAGGCAGTGTGCTAAAAGCTAGAGATACAGAAAGAGGATTAAACATTTCCTGCCCTCAAAGAGTTTACATTCTAAAGGGGGATACAACATGTAAATAACAAAATACAAATAAGTTATAAACAAAGTAAAGGAAAGTAAAGACAGAGGGAAGTTAGAGGGAAGGAATAGATGAAAGGAGGAGACAATAGAAAATAAAAGTATTAAAATTTAAGGGATAGAAATTATCTATCAATTGGTGAATGATTAAAAAATCATGTTATACAAATGTAATGGAATTTTTTTGTACTGTAAGAAATGATGAGATTATTTCAAAGAATCCTGAGTTATATAAACCCATTAGTGAATCGAAAAACCAGGAGAATTTAGGTAACAATATTCTAAAAGAAAAAGAAATAGGTTTAAAAGATTTAAGAACTTTGATCAATGAAATGACCAACCATATCTCCAGAGGATTTATGAGTAATTACATTACCTTATTCCTGACAGAAAGTTTTTGAGTTAGAGCACCAAAAGAATTATGCATTTTTGTATTGCCACTGTGTGGATTTATTTTGCTTATGTGTTTTTGTTACAAAGTTTTCTCCTCCTCTGTTTTTAATGAGAGTGAGAAAATTGGAGAAGAAAGGGAGTTTAGAAATCAATAGTAAAAAAAAAAAGTGGGCCACTGAAACATTTAAAAAAATAATTCACATAAGAGAACAGTAGGAAGTTCAAAACTAAGCCTAAATAGGACATGAAAACAACCTACAACATTTATTACATATTTCATCCAAATCCCAAAGCCCATTGGCTTGGGGACTGTCATCAATTTCTGTATTAGGTGAAGTGATGAGCACTTCAATTTTCTTTGAGTTAATTGAATCTTTTTGTATTCTTCAGAACTTGTGGCTTCTAGCTTTGATAAAGATGGGAGATTCCAAGCCCCCACTTCAGGTTGCTGAAGAAAAGATATATGTTAGAAGAAGCCAACACAAGAGGAGCTGGAAGTCTCCATCATGTCTCTGCCCTTCACATCAGAGACTTTGGGGAATTTTCCCTTAGATGAGATATGGGACTCTGTCTCTAAGCTGAGTTGCCTCTTTCCCAGTGAAACAACTCCTTTATTTTATATTTTCAGGTATATATTCTCCTTTGTCTCAAGTTTCTATTTTGCTATTGATATAGGTACTTGGTTTTTTTTTTATTATTATTTTCTAAATGTATTCATTGTGGAGTTGGCATCCAGTGGGAAGGGTCAAGTTTGGATGTAAAATTTGGATCCTCCTTTTCCCATTAAAGTAACTTTGATCAAAAATCTAGCTTGTCTTGAAAAACCACATCTCAAGCAATCAATATTTGAAACAGTAAATAGATGTATTCACATAACTCCTTTCTTCCTAGGGAAAACAGAGTGGCCAAGATTCTAGTCCTAAACCTTGGAAGAAATGAAAGTCTTGCTTGAAGAAGGGCCAGGGGAGAAGAGGCTATCGATAGATAGCTATTTTCCCTCTCTTTAAATTATACAATACCCCAATGCTAAATATGGGGGACAACCCTTGATATGTATAATTTTTTTAAAAAGGAAATAGAACAAAATGGAGTTACGGTTTCATATACAACCTTCTTTTTGTTTTGTTTATATAAAAGTGCTTTCTTTTTTTGTATATTTATGTTCAGAATAAAAAAAAAATTGAGGACTCTATGCCAATGACCTTGGACAGTGTATTTTTCTGCCCTCTCCTCCTACTAGTGTGCTTTAAATAATTCCACTCAGTTGCCTATGGATGATTAGGGAGAAATTAGCATTCTTGATTGACATCTATGGGAAGTTTCTCAAGTACTAGAAAAAGAAAGGGCATCAAGATTTGTAATGTTGAATTTAAACCTGGAAAGGGTAACTGGGACTTTCTTATAAGTTTAGGTCAATAAAATTGTACTCTCCAGAAATACTTTTGCAAAGCAGAAATATTGGAAATGATAAACTTCTTTCTGTGCAAGAAATTCCCTAATCTGGCACCATATACTCAGTCAATGTTGTTGGTGTTTGTCCTTCATTCTTGAAGAGGAACATGACATCAGGAAGATGATGTTATGATATACAAGTAAACTAGATTTATGTGAGGGTAGGCTGTGCAACATCACCTTCCTCACTTTCCCCTGTAGAACCATCTGAGTCCAATGGCCAGATATAGATCAAGATGACTAGAGATGGTCCTGGGTGAAATAGAAGAGTTGGTCTTTTTAAGCTAAAGTCTGCTACAGTATCAGTTTGATTGAGGCTACATCCATTCAGTGATTAAAGCTAGGCAGCAATTAAGTCAAAAAACCTCTTCTTTCATCTAATGAAAAAAAAATCTAAATGAATGAATGAATCTGGGAGGGCTGACCAAGTCAGAAGTGACAGCTACTTAGATTCAATCTGAGTCCATCAGGGCTCAAACAATGATCAAATGGAGCTTTAGGATCTATTGGTGGCTGATTAGCATCAGTTTGGTTTTGGTTTAAAGCCTGGTCCTTAAGAAAGAAATCTAATCAGTAAACTCCAAGATATCTTGGGAAGGTTCAGAGGTACAAAAGAGAAAACCAAAACCATTCTGTGGGTAAGACACAGTAGGAACACAAAGATAAGAAGAGACCCTGCTCTCAAAAGCTTACATTCTTCAAGGGAATATAAAAGAAGCAGAGAAGTGGATACAAGATAGCGACTGTGAGAGTCAAGTGAGAGATCAGACAAAGTACTCTAAGGAAATTGGAGGAAGGAGAAGTACTCCTATACAGCAATTGGGGAAGTGGTATCTGATCTGAGTCACAAGGAAAAATATATTCAGAAAGGGGCAGATGTTTAATATGTGGTCTATGATGTGGAGTTTGGAACCAAAAGTTGGGGTTTGGTCATGTGAAGAATTTGGCAAAAGGTAGATTTATTTAGGGAAAAATTTACAGACAAAATGAAGGGATACAATGGACACCAGCAATGGTAAATATGAAAGCGAGTGGGAAAGCATATGAAAGCCAAGTTCCTCAGTGGAATTCACAATTATCCAGTAGAAAAGAGTGGGACCTTCAGTGGGTAAGACCACAGATAAACTGATCAGATTATCAGATTATCAGATCCTCCTTCCTGCCTGCCCCAAGATCAATTCTTTAGTTTCTCTTGGTCTAAAATACCATTCACATGCCAATTATCACCACTATTATTAAATATTATACTAGAAATGCTGGTTCTAGAAATAAGAAAAAAAAGAAATGAAAGGAATTAGAATAATCAATAAGGAAATAAAACTATCACTCTTTGCAGATGATATGATGATACATTTAGAGAATCCTAGAAAATCATCCAAAAACCCATTGAAAACAATTCAAAGCTTTAACAAGTTATAGGATATAAAATAAACCCAACAAATCATCAGCATTTCTCTCTCTCTCTCTCTCTCTCTCTCTCTCTCTCTCTCTCTCTCTCTCTCTCTCTCTCTCTCTCTCTCTCTCTCTCTCTCCTCTCTCTCTCTCTCTCTCTCTTTCTCTCTCTCTCTCTCTCTCTCTCTCTCTCTCTCTCTCTCTAAATTTATATATATATACATATATATATATATACATATATTACTGACAAAGCTTCTATTCAAAATTATTCTGACAAAATAAAATACTTGGAGGGTCTACTTGCCAAGACAAATCCAAGAACTATATGAACACAATTACAAAACACTTCTTACATAAATAAAGTCAGATCTAAACAATTGGAAAAATATCAATTGTTCATGGCTAAGCAGAGCTAATATAATAAAATTGACAATTCTGCCTAAATTGTTGTACTTGTTCAGTGTCATACCAATCAAAGGGCCAAAACATTATATTATATTAGGAAAACTATTAGCATAATTGACTATATCAATAAGCAAATTAACATAAATCATATGACTATCTTAATAGAAGCAGAAAAAGCATTTGATAAAATCCAATGCCCATTCTTAATAAAAAGCACTAGAGAGTATAATAATAAATGGACTTTTCCTTAAAATAGTCAGTAATAGCTATTTAAAACAATCGGCAATCATCATATGTAATGGAGATAAACAAGATCAGGGGTGAAACAGGGTTGCCCACTATCACCATAACTATTCAATATTATATTAGAAATGCTAGTTTGGGCTATAAAAGAAGAAAAAAGATTAAAGGAATTAGAGTAGGTAATGAGGAAACCAAATTATCACTCTGTGCAGATGATATGATGGTATACTTAGAGAACCCCAGAGAATCAACTAAAAAGCTATTAGAAATAATCCACAACCTTAGCAAAGTTTCAGGATACAAAAGAAATCCACCTAAATCGTCAGCATTCTTATACATCACTAACAAAATCCAACAGCAAGAGATACAAAGATAAATTCCATTTAAAATAACTCTTGATAGTATAAAATATTTGGGAATCTATCTGCCAAGGGAAAGTTAGGAACTATATGAACAAAACTACAAAACACTTTTCACACAAATAAAGTCATATCTAAGCAATTGGAAAAACATCAAGTGCTTGTGGACAGATCAAGTGAATGTAATAAAGAGGACAATATTCCCTAAACTAATCTATTTATTTAATGCTATTTAGTGCAAAACTGTTTGTGGCAGCCCTCTGTAGAAGTAAGAAACTGGAAACTGAGTGGATGCCCATCAATTGGAGAGTGGTTGAATAAATTATGGTATATGAATGCTATGGAATACTATTGTTCTGTAAGAAACGACCAGCAGGATGATTTCAGAAAGGCTAGAGAGACCAATGAACTGAACTGAATTCATGACTAATTCATGAACTGAAGCTGAGTGAAATGAGCAGAACTAGGAGATCATTATACATGGCAAGAACAAGACTATACAACAATCAATTCTGATGGATATAGCTCTCTTCAACATTGAGATTCAAACCAGTTTCATATGTTAAGTAATGAAGAAAGCCATCTACACCCAGAGAGAGAATCACGGGAACAGAGAGAACATAACATAGCATTCTCACTCTCTCTATTGTTATTTGCTTATATTTTGTTTTCTTTTGCAGTTTTTCTTTTTCTTCTTTCTTGATCTGATTTTTCTTGTGCAACAAGATAACTATATAAATTTGTATACATATATTGGATTTAACATGTATTTCAACATATTTAACATGTATTGGACTACCTGCAAGCTAGGGGCGGGAGTGGGGGGAAGGAGGAGGAAAATTTGGAACAAAAGGTTTTGCAAGGGTCAATGTTGGAAAAATTACCCATGCATATGCTTTGTAAATAAAAAGCTTTAATTTTTTTTAAAAAAAGGAACATAAGTATTCTTGGCTTCAAGGCAGGGTTTTTATCATATTGCCTCTCCTTTAATAGTTAATGATTTTATGTTGCTTGTTCAAGTAACTAAAAAGGATATATATCCACATAGAGTGTATGGTTAGTTTTTAGTTTGCTTTTTGTGGAGAGCACTAGTATCTGAGCAATGTAAGAGAGGCCTGAAGTAGAAAGAATGTGGCACATGATCAGTTTTGAAAGATATAAAGGTTTTTAAGAGGTACAGGGTGAGGTCTCACTGCATTCCAGGAATGGAGAAAAGCAAATGTAAAATCTTAGATTAGAATGATAGAAAGTCACACATGAGCAAGGAAAGAGCATGAAGTACAGTTTGTCTAAACCAGAATTCAGAAAGGAGAGTAAAATTGGAAAGGGAGAACTGTGTTTCCTTTTAGAAAAGGACAGTTTTAGCAGTCTCCTTTTTTATGGTATGAAGACTTTCCCCAACATCAGAGAAAGATTTGCCTCAGCCTAGGCTTGCTTGAGATAAACATCTGGCATTCATAATAAAACAAACAAACAAACAAACACATAAATAAATAAATGAAAAAACCAGGACCAGGTTTTATGAAGATTTTTGAGTCATACGGTAAGTACAAATGATGCATAGTTGACTCTATCTGCTGGGATCAGCCAATGAGGAATCTTCTAGTTATGGAATGGAAGTAACAGTCTAATAGAACTATTTGGATTAAGATAAGAGCTTCCAATTGGATTGTTACTGTTTCTAAGATTTTGATGATGTTTCCTTCAGTCTTTCCACAAAACTTTCCTATCTTAATTTTCATGTTTATGAAGGCACTTGATGTCATTGCATAGGCTGGAACTTCTTGACTTCCTCAAATTTTCTGGATAGAATCTACAAGTTGTAATAAATAACAAATCTTCTAGAATATCTCTAGATTTTTCACATTGAGAGAGCCTCTGATGCAAATGCCATATATATGGTACTGTTATTTAGAAATTCTAGCTTCTTAAACAATTTAATCTTAAAGAATGAGTTGATTAAAGAACGAATTATAGAAACAGCCAATAATTTCATTGAAGAGAATGACAATAATGAGACAACATATAAAAACCCATGAAATACGGCAAAAGAAGTGATCAGAGGAAACTGTTATCTTTAAATAAATAGAATAGAATAGAAGCAGATTGATGAATTGGGTATGCAAATTAAAAATAGAGAAAGAACAAACTAAAAATCCCAAATTAAATATCTAATTAGAAATACTAAAAATAAAAGGAAAGATTAATAAAATTGAGCATAAAACATTGACTTAATACATAAAAGTAGGAATTGGTTTTATGAAAAAAATAGATAAACCACTGGCTGAATTGATTTAAAAAAGAGAGAAGAAAACCAGACTACTATTATTTAAAATGAACAGGATGAATACACCACTAATGAAGATAAAATTAAAGCAATTATAAGGAGTTATTTTATCCAGTCACATGCTAATAAACTGAACAATTTAATTGAAAGGGAAAAACATTTGTAAAAATCTAAATTGTCTAGATTAGTAGGAAAGAAAGAGAATATCTAAACAAGTCTATTTTGGAAAAGAAATCAAACACTTCATAAATAAGCTTCTTACAGAAAAAAGGCTCAGGATCAGATAGATTGACAAGTAAATTCTATCAAACATTTAAAGATCAATTAATCCCAATATCAAATAAATTATTTGGAATAATAGACACAAAAGAGATGCTACCAAACTCCCTTTATGAAATAAATTGTACTGATAGCTTAACCAGGAAGAGTAAAAACTGAGAAAAGAAAATTATAGACCAATTTTCCTAATGAATATTGATGCAAAAATTTTAAATAAAATATTAGCAAAGAGATTACAGGAAGTTATTCCTAGGATAATACAGTATGACCAAGTAGAATTTATATAAATGCAAGGGTGGTTCAATATTAGGAAAACTATTAGCATAATTGACTATATCAATAACCAAACTAACAAAAATCATATGGTTATCTCAATAGATGCAGAAAAAGCATTTGACAAAATCTAACACCCATTTCTATTAAAAACATTAAAGACTATAGTAACAAATGGAGTTTTCCTTAAAATAATCAATAGCATTTATTTAAAACCAACAGCAAGCATCATATGTGATGGGGATAAACTAGAGCCATTCTCAGTAAGATCATGAATAAAACAAGGTTGCCCACTATGACCACTACTATTCAAAATTATATTAGAAATGTTAGTTTTCACAGTAAGAGAATAAAAAGAGATTAAAGGAATTAGAATAGGTAAGGAGGAAACCAAATTATCACTCTGTGCAGGTGATGTGATGATATACTTAGAGAATCCTAGGGAATCGACTAAAAAACTACTAGAAACAATTCACAACTATAGCAAAGTTAAAAAACAAATCCACATAAATCATCAGCATTTTTCTACATCACTAACAAAATCCAACAACAAGAGATACAAAGAGAAATTTCATTTAAAATAACTGTAGATAATATGAAATATTAGGGAGTTTATCTATCAAGGCAAAGTAAAGAACTATATGAACACAATTATAAAACACTTTTCCCACAAATAAAATCAGATCTAATCTCTTGGGAAAATATCAAGTGTTCATGTGTAGGCTGAGCTAATATACAATACTACCTGAATTAATCTACTTATTCAGTGCTGTACCAATCAAACTCCCAAGAAATTACTTCACAGAGCTAGGAAAAAAAAATAATAAAATTCATCCGGAAGAGCAAAAGGTCAAGAATTTCAAGGGAATTAATGAAACAAAATGCTGATGAAGATAGCCTCGCTATACCACACCTAAAACTATATAATAAAATAGCAGTTATCAAAACCATTTGGTATTGGCTAAGAAATAGAGTAGTCAATGAGTGGAATAGGTTAGGTTCACAGGACAAAATAGTCAATGACTGTAATAATCTAGTGTTTGACAAAACCAAAGACCTCAGCTTTTGGGATAAGAACTCACTATTTGACAAAAATTATTGGAAAAATTGGCAACTGGGGAAAATTGGCATTGAGCCATATCCAACAATGTTTAGCAAGATAAAGTCAAAATGGGTTCATGATTTAGACATGAACATGAAGAGTGATATTATAAGCAAATTAGAAGAACATAGGATAGTTTACCTCTCAGATCTGTAGATAAGGCAGGGATTTATGACCAAAGAACTGGAGATTATCATTAAATATAAAATAAATAATTTTGATTATATTAAGTTTAAAAGTTTTTGTACAAGCAAAACAAATGCAGACAAGATTAGAAAGGAAACAATAAACTGGGAAAAAATTTACATTCAAAGGTTCTGATAAAGGCCTCACTTCTAAAATATATAGAGAATTGACTCAAATTTATAAGAATTCAAGTCATTCTCCAATTGATAAATGATCAAAAGATATGAACAGACAATTTTCACATGAAGAAATTGAAACCATATCTAGTAATATGAAAATATGCTCTAAATCATTATTGATCATAGAAAAGCAAATTAAGACAACTCTGAGGTGCCACTACATACTTCCCAGATTGGCTAAGATGACAGGAAAAGACAACCAATTGTGGTATATGAATATTATGGAATATTATTGTTCTATAAGAAATGATCAGCAGGATGATTTCAGAGAAGTCTGGAAATACTTACATGAACTGATGCTAAGTGAAATGAGCAGAACCAGGAGATTATTATATATAGCAACAGCAAGATTATACAATGATCAATTCTGATGGACACAGCTATCTTCAACAATGAGATAGATGATTCAGACCAATTCCATTGGTCTGTGATGAAGAAAGCCACCTACATCCAAAGAGAGGACAATGGGAACTAAATATGGACCACGACATAGTATTTTCACTTTTTTGTTATTGTTTGCTTGCATTTTGTTTTCTTTCTCATTTTTTTTCCTTTTGGATCTGATTTTTCTTGTGTAGCATTATATTTGTGAAAATATGTATAGAGGAATTGTACATATTTGATACATATTAGATCACTTGCCAACTGGGAGAGGAAGGGGAAAGGAGGGAACAAAGTAGAACACAGGGTTTTGTAGGGGTGAATCAAAAATTATCCATTTATATATTTTGAAAATAAAAAAGTATAATTAAAAAAAAAGAGAAAGAAAATTATAAGCCATTTTCATTAATGAATATAGATGCAAACTCCTAAATATAATACTAGCTAAAAGATTATGACAACATATTACAAAAATTATACATTATAGTCTAATAGGACTTTTAGCAGGAATGCAGAAATGATTCAACATAAGAAAAACTATTAATGAAGTGATTACATTCAATAATTAAAGTTTTAAAAATTAGATATCAATAGTTAAAAAAGTTTTTTATAAAATACAACATTCATTTCTATTTAAAAAAAAACACTTGAAAGTATAGGTATAAGTGGATTTATCCTTAA
Source organism: Sminthopsis crassicaudata (assembly GCF_048593235.1). Classification (NCBI taxonomy): domain Eukaryota; kingdom Metazoa; phylum Chordata; class Mammalia; order Dasyuromorphia; family Dasyuridae; genus Sminthopsis; species Sminthopsis crassicaudata. Next base: position 224,801,444 of record NC_133617.1, on the reverse strand, counting down.
ATTGATAAAACCCCTTATCTAAAACCACCAGCAAACATTATTTGTAACGCAGAGAAGTAGAAGCTTCCCTAGTAAGATCAGGTGTAGAACAATGATGACCCACCATTACCAATAATATTCTATATTGTATTGAAAGTTCTAGCTAGAGCAGAAAGAGAAGAAAAAGAATAAAAGGAACCAGAGTAGGAAATGAAATAATAAAACTATCTCTTTTTGTAGATGATATAATGATATACTCAGAAAACCCAAATATTCAAGTAAAAAAATTAGTTGAAACAATTAGTAATTTTAACAAAGTAGAAGAATATAAGGGAAATCCACCTAAATCATCAGCACTGATATTTTATCATCAACAAAATCCTGTAAGACATTCCTCATTTAAAATATCTCTAGATAGTATAAAAATACCTGGGAGTACACTTGCCAAAACAAAACTAAACTATATGAACAGAATTATAGAAAAAGAACTTTTTATACAAATAAAATCAGATTAAAATAATTGGAGTAATATTAACTATTCATGAGCAGGCAAAGAAAATATGATAAAAATGACAATTTTATCTAAGCTAAATTATGTATTCAACATTATCCTAATTAAATTACCATACTTAGCAAGAAAAAAATAATATGAAAATTCATTTAACAGAAAAAGTCAAGACTATCAAAGGAAATAATGGAAAAAATATATATAAAGGAAGGAGGTTTAGAAGTACCAGATCTTAAATTATATTATAAGGTAGCAATTATCAGAACTATATGGTACTGGCTAAGAAATAGAAAGACAAATCAATGGAACAGAGTAAACATACATTTTATAGTAGCAAATAAATATAATAATCTTGTATTTGAAAATTATAAAGACAAGATTTGGTAATAAAAACTCATCTTTTGGTCAAAATTGTTGGGAAAACTAGAAAACTTTATGGCAGAAATTGAACATAGACAAATATCTCACACTATTTATCAAGATAGAGTCAAAATGCATGCTTGATCTAGATAAAAAGAGATACTAAAAGAAAATTTGAAGAACACAGAACTTATTGCTTATCAGACTTATTGATAGGTGAACAATTTATGAATAAACAGTGGTTAGAAAACAGAGTGATGTGTAAAACTGATCATTTTAATTACATTAAATTTAAATAGGTTTATACAAATAAAACAAATATAGCAAAAATTAGAAGGAAAGCAGGAAATTGGGGAAAATATACTTCCTCAGTTAAAGGCTTAATATTTCAACTATAATAAAGAACTTTGTCAAATATGTAAGAATTTCCCAATTGATAAATGGTCAATGGATTTGAACAGGGAATTTCCCAATGAAGAAATCAAAATAACTGATGGTCATATGAAAAAATATCTAAATCATTATTGCTTAGAGAAGGACAAATCAAAATAATTTTAATATGCCATTTTATACCTACCAAATTGTCTGAAATGATTGAAGGGGAAAGTGACAAATGTTGGAGAGAATGTGGAAAAAATGGAACACTAATTCATTGTTGGTGGAATTGTAAACTGATCTAACCATTTTGGAGAGCAATTTAGAATTATTCCCAAGAAGTTGTTAAACTGATTATACTCTTTGATCCAGCAGTATTGCTGCTGGTTCTCTTTCCAAAGATGATTAAGAGGAAAGTACCTATAAGTTTAAAATGTTTATAGTAGTTCTCTTTGAGGTGGTTAAGAATTGGAAACTGCAGGAATGTCTGTCAGTTTGGTCTTAGTAAGATATGTTGTCAACTATTTGTCAAGTTATGGTATATGATTGTCATAGAATACTACTGCACAATAAGAAATGATGAGTTCCACGAATTAGAAAAACATAGATAGATGAAATTAGTAAAACCAAGAGAAGATAGTATATAATAACAGCAACATTGTTTCAAGAACAACTTTGAGCAAATAAGTCATTTTCACTTGTATAAATATTCTATAAAAGATGTATGAAGAAAGATATCTGCATCTAGAAAAAGAACTAATAAATAAAAATATGTATAGAATGATTTTACATGTATACACATAGAGATTTGTGTCTAATGGTAGCCATGCCTGGGGAAGGGAAGGGGAAAAAATGGAGGATAGTGAAATTTATGTGATAAATTTATTATATATTTAAAAGGAATAGCAAGTTACATATAATAAACTTGAAGTTTCATGTGCAATCATCTTTTTTATTATATATATTATAAAAATGCTTGTTTTATTCCAAAAATAAAAAAAGAAAATCTAGCTTCTTAGGATAATGAAAAGAATTCCAAATAAACCTTGAGTAGAGAACTCATGGGGTAGCTGGATGGCACAGTGGGTAGATCACTAGGCCTGGAGTCAGGAAGACCTGAATTCAGATTCTGATTCAGGCACTTACTAGCTGTTTGATTCTGGTAAGTCACTTAAACCTGTTTGCCTCAGATTTTTTCAAGAGAAGGAAATGGCAAACCACTACAGAATCCTTACTAGGAAAATTTCATATAGGATCACAAAGAATCAGACATGATAGAAACTTAATAACAACAGAGAATCCATACTTCTGAAGATGCTACTTAGGTGATCTTTTGTAACTTCTGATTAAAAATAATTTGTTTGGTCTTAATAAGATAGTGTTGTCAACTATATGGCGGTTGTTTTATTTAGAAAGATTAATGTGAAGCTAGTCCATTTCTAATGGGCATTGTTGAACAAACACACATACACACACACACACACACAAACACACACACACTTCTTCCTTGAACATTGTTCTAAAACAGGACAATATTCTGTCATCATATTTTTCTATAAGCTGACCTACCTCTCACTACTGAAATTTTAAGCCCTTCTCACTGACAAATTCAACCCTTCCACTGAAGGTAGAACATCATATCTTAAATTTCTCATTGTGTTTACTACATAATTTCACTGGGTTTATATATATATATATGTATATATGCCATTGACATCACGATCAGGGTTCAAGCTTTCATAAAACTCTCTTTTTTTTAAAATAAACTTTTACTGATAGCTTTTGTTTTTATATCAGCTCTATTATCTAATGTATTCCTCCTACCTAAGTCCCTTTTGAGTAAATATATTAATGCGTTACTGATCTAATATAGCTGGAGATAAATTTCCATGCTGGTTGAATTGATCAAATGTATTCTATATTTTATTATAACTTTTAAAATGTTGGGCTTTTCATAGTATTTGCATCTTTTGTGCATGTTGTTATTTAATTTTTTTATTTTTCATAAAATTTTCTCCTTTTTATCTTTTTTCTTGTGCAGCATGACCAATATAAAAATGTGTTTAGAAAAATTGCACATGTTAAACCTTTGGATTGTTCGCTGTCTAGAAGAGTAAAGAAAGTGAACAGAGAGAAAAATTTGGAGCACAAAATTTTGCAAAGGTGAATATTAAAAATTATCTTTTCATGTATTTGGAAAAATAAAAAGCTTTTACAATTTGATTTGAGGGTGTGTGCGAAATCATTAGGGTGGGAAAATGCGTAATGTGTAACCCACAAAAATCCTGTCCACTTTAATAAGCTTCCTCTTTAGATACCTATATGTCCTTCTAATCAGATTATTTCTAAGGGAATCTGGAACAAGCATTTTGTTACAATAAATTCAAGTTGTTTCCAGCAGAGAAAGACTTCCATGAAAAATTAAACAGAAAGACAAGAGAAAGAAAAAAATCAATCACTTTTGGTTTGTTTGTTTATTTTTCTTAAACTTTTTTTTTTTTATTATGTTGAACAGACTGTTGTTATTCAATTGTTTTCAGTCACTTCATGATTCCATTTGGGAGTTTCTTGACGAAGATGCTGGAGTGGTTTGCCATTTTCTACTCCAGCTCATTTTATAGATAAGGAAACTGAAGCAAATTGGGCAAAGTGACTTGTCCAAAGTCACACACGCTGGTAAGTGTCTAAGGCTAGATTTTAACTCAAAAGAATGAGTTCCTGACCAATAACCATATACACACTTTAATATATACCAAGGATAGGAAAAGATGTTAAATGATGTTAAATGATGAATCACATTGAGAACAGCTTACATTTTTAATGTATATGTTCATTTCAGCAAGTTCATTCTTTTCTTGTTTGTATTGCTCTTTGAAACTTTTTGATATCATCTATATATTTTTAAATACTTCATAGAACTTCATAGATCTTCTTCTTCCTATATTTCCTTTTAAAACATGGTTATTACTAATCCCTCCTTCAAATTTTCTCTCCAACAAAAAATGATGGATGATGATAGTGATGATGGTAATGATGATGATAATGATAGATGATGACTATTGACAATATCAACAAACCACCTTTCCTTGTATCAAGTTAATCTAGGAAAGCAAAATCAATCTATATATTACCTTAGAAAATACTGTAGACATTATCTCTCATTACCTTTCTGTTAAGAAGTGGGAAATCCTGAAATTATGGTGGATAATTATATTGATAAGAATTCTTCCATTTTTCAAAGTTGTATTATTTTACAACTTTGTTACATAATTTGCTCACTTATGATAGGGGTTGAGATCCCTTTAAGATTCCTTTCTGATTTCCCAACCCCCATGGCTGACCTTGTTTCACAAATCCTGGTCAAAAAGCACCCTTTTGAATATACAGGCCCAGCCCCCACTATCTGCTCAGCTTTCCCTAGCCCCCCACAGTTTCTAACTTATCTGAAAAGCCCGACAGAACTTGGGGCACCATCCACAAGGCCCTTTTAGGTATAAAAGAGCCAAGCTGGAGCTCTGTCTTTGCAGGAGCCCTTCTCCCAAACATGGTATCCTTCCGGCCATATTAGAGTTCCTGCCCACCCAGCGACCAGCTTTGGCCCTGGTATCTTTCTAACTAAACTTCACTTCTAAAATCCCTACAATAAACCTTTTTATCAATCTAGGTTTTCGGGTCTGTAAATTCATTTACAGGGAACACTGCACCTCATGGGACTATCTTACTATCTTTGTGCCGACCAATGGGGTTCCCCTTTCCTATCTCTCATCACTTAGTCCTGTGCACCTCACTCTATGTCAGTTTATATAAAATTCTTAAGTTTCTTTCAATCTTGACATTTCTCCTGGTGCAATATCATGTCATTATATTTTCTTTTGATATATTGTTTCTCAAGATGCAATAACATTCCTCACTAAATTGTTTAGCCATTTTCCAGATCTATAGTTTCTATTTATTTGCTACAGTAAAAAAGTGCTCTTATAATATTTTATATATATATATATATATATACATATATATATATATATATATATATATATATATATATATATATATATCTTGGCTTTCCTTAGAGAACATACCTAGAGTATTATTTATCACCTAATCAAAGGGTGTGCACATTTGGGGAGCTTTTTTGGTATAGTTCCAATTTGCATTCCAGAATGAACCATTTATTATAGTGTTTCTATTTCTTTCTTCTAATATCCTCAATAATTGTCATTTTTCTTTTTTATCTTTGCCATTTTGATGGATATCAGGTATGTTATGAGCTGGACCTAACTCAAGCCAATCTATTAGTAGTTTACATTTCATATTGGAATGAGATGAGATAATCTGAGGTCATTTGACAGTTAACTAAAGGAAATTTACTTAGTCATGGCAAGTGAAAGGTTCAACAAGGGTATGTATTGAAGATATCCTGAGTCAATTAAGCTGAGTGCTAGAATTGTCCTTTGTGGTCTACCAACCAAGTATCAATGATATTTGTAATATTATTTCTTATGATTCTCTCTATATCTTTCTTAATCTTTTTTAAATATCTAAGTCATATATCCACTTAAACTTTGTATTAGATACTGTTCTAAATTTAATTTCTACCAGACTGCTTTTCACTTGTCCTAGCAATTTTTATTGAATGTCAAGGTCTTTAGGTTTATTGAAGAGTAATTTTAAATTCTGTTATTTTGCTGAAATGATTGTTTCAAGTAGTTTTAGTAGAAACTCTAAGGTTTTCTAAATAAATGTATATTATCTATAAAAAGCTAGCAGTTATTCTATTTTATTAATTTTGTTAAAACAACTCCTAATTTTGTTTAATAATTAAATTATTGTTTCTTGCTTTGAATTTGATTAAGTTTTTATATATTTTTAGGATTTCCATTTTTCTGGAATGCAAAATTGGAACTATACCAAAAAGCTCCCCAAATGTGCACACCCTTTGATTAGGTGATAAATAATACTCTAGGTATGTTCTCTAAGGAAAGCCAAGATATATATATATATATATATATATATATATATATATATATATATACATATATATGTTTAGTTGAGGATATTTTTATTTGTTGATTTTAAAAATTTTTTAACTAGGATATGTATTTTATTTATTTGTTTTTTCTCTTTGTTGATGAAAGTTATGAACCACATGACATTTTTCCTAAAGAAGGAGTTCTTTGGCTGCATCCCAAAATTTTGTTGACTTATTATTGTGATTTTATTTGATGAATTTTATATTGTTACCATGATTTGTTCTTTGACTTGCTAATTCTTTTGGTTAAAATTATTTAGTTTCTATTTAAATTTGACAAATTTATTCACTAGTATTTTATACATTATTATTAGTAGTAGTATTGTATTGTGTTTAGAAAAGGATTTATTTAATACTTCTGCTTTTTTCACATTTACTCTGCCATTTACTTCTCCAGCTCATTTTATAGATGAGAAATTAAGGCAAGCAGGATTAACTTATTTGCCCAGAGTCACATCTAATAACTATCTAAGGCAGGTTTAAACTCAGGTCCTTCTCAATTGAGACCCAACATTCTACCACTGTGTAACCTAGTTACCTTATATTTTTGACAGATTTGTCTAGTTCTGATAGGTGTATATTTAAGTCATCAATCATCATATTTTTGCTATTTCTTCCTATAATTTAATTTAATCATTTAATCTTTCAAAAGGAAGAATTAACAAGATTTAATAGAGATACATGAAAAATCCTATACTTGACTTTAAAAGATTAATTTCCTAAGTATAAAATTGGAGGAGGTACGTTGAGAAAACAGTGCCCTTGGAAAGTATCTTTACTTTTTTAGTGGATCATGTATTCAAAATTATCAATAAATTGATATGGCAACCAAAAAAAGCTAATGTGATCTTGAAGTATATTGGAAGAAGCAGCATCCCTTCCAGGAATAAAGAGGTGATAATCTAGTTGTATTCTGTCTTGATCAGACTAGTTTTTGTGATATTTAAAAATTTGAGGGATAATTTCTGGATAATTTAATCATTTTATTAATAATGCTGATGAGAGAAAAGGAAAGGGGGAACCCTTTTGGTCAGTGCAAAGATAGTAAGGTAATCCCATGAGGCGCAGTGTCCCCTGTAAATGAATTTACAGGCCCAAAAACCTAGATTGATAAATAAAAGGTTTATTGTAGAAATTTGGAAGTAAAGTTCAGTTAGAAAGATGCCAGGGCCGAAGGTGGCCGCTGGGCAGGCAGGAACCCTTACATGGCTGGAAGGATACCATGTGTTGGGGGGAAGGGCTCCTGCAAAGAGAGAGCTCCAGCTTGGCTCTTTTATACCTAAAAGGGGCTTGTGAGTGGTGCCCCAAGTTCTGTTGGGCTTTTCAGATAAGTTAGAAACTGTGGGGGGCTAGGGAAAGCTGAGCAGATAGTGGGGGCTGGGCCCGGATATTCAAAAGGGGTGCTTTTTGACTAGGATTTGTGAATCAAGGTCAGCCATGGGGGTTGGGAAATCAGAAAGGAATCTTAAAGGGACCTCAACTCCTATCAATGCCAACATATTTATTAATAAAAAGATGGCCATTTGGCCATCTCTCATAGACCAAAGACCCTTAATGTTGGCTAGCTTACAATTCATATGCTTTTAGAATAGTGGGTGTTCTTGAGGGTGACATTCACCCTCACTTAACTCTGTTTAGTTAACAATTAATAAGAGAATGAATATTACAATGAGGGGCTGATCTATATTACAATGAAGGTCTTGGGGTATGTGACTAGAATCATCTAAAACCTGCTCCAAAAGACTTAGAAATTTCCGTACTACCTCTCTGACCAAAGGGAGAATCTACATTTTCCTAGACTTGTCTCAGTAAAGACAATGAGAAGGAATGCACCCATCAATTTAAATTTAGAATTTCTTTTACTATCTTTGATTAGATCTCAGCCATCCTGACTGGGTAAGTCTTTTAGAGAGATTTCCCACACTGGTTGATTTCTGAATGAGAAAGCAAAAAAAAGAAAAAACTTGGTCCTAATGAAATATTTGTTAATAAAAAAAAAAGTCATCTCTCTTAATTTGGAGGTCTGTATTCTGTTTTAAGCCTATATTTGGATAGAAAACATAGATAGAGAACAATAAGTATAGACTTCAGGTGCATGCTGGGTAAGGATTGGTTAAAGGAATTCTGGATATTTATCTTAGAGAAGTAAAGACTCAGGAAAGACTTGATAGCTGTCTCCCAGATATTTGAAGGCCTTTTATGTAGAAGAGGCATTCGATTTATAGAATCATGGGCTCATAACTCCACAGCTGGAAAGAACTTTAGGGTTCATCTAGAATAATCCCTTTATTTTACAGTTTCATAAATGAGGGAGAAATCAGCAACTTTCTGGGAAATACATGCTCAGGGATAGAAAGAGTCCTGTTAGAGCTGCATTATTGCTTTTTGGTTCTGCTTCTCCTAGCAATTTTGATATGTTTCCAGCATTCCTTTTATTGCTTCTACTTCTTTCTGCCTCTCCACCCATCATTTACCAGAGTTTCACCCTATGATTGTGCCTTCTGCCTTCATAACTGCTGTTGGCTGTTCTGTCATCAAGCTGCTGCTATCCTTTCCTGAAACTGTCATCTGCTGTTATGGTTATGGTTCTTTCTTCCTCAGAAGAGCATTGTAAATCTTTCTTTTGGAAACTCTCCTAAGACAGCATGCTTATTTTGATTTTTAAGGTAATTAGGCATATACTACACCTGACTAACATGCAGCCAGGTTGTTGCCAAAGTTTTGACAAGTTACTCATTATACCTATCACAGAAAAATCCTCAATCATCTTTCCTAACAGGGCCAAGGAAAATAAATTACTTTTACTTCAAACATTCCTTAGGGTGAATGGGGTATGTTTACATTCAGTGTAATCCATATCTCACTCCATGTCTTTCTAAGGTTCAAGATATAAACAAAAAAAATCATTCAAGGACATATTTCTCTCTCTCTCTCTCTCTCTCTCTCTCTCTCTCTCTCTCTCTCTCTCTCTCTCTCTCTCTCTCTCTCTCTCTCCTCTCCCTCTCTCTCTCTCTCTCTCCTCCCCCCTTCATTTACTTTTTCAACTGTCATCATTCTCCAGTTGTTCATGTCCAGACTATACAAAATGACTCAAAATTTCAATAATTCACAAAGAACCTCAATTCAATTCAATTCAGTAAACATTTATTAAGTCCCTACAATGTTCCAGATATTGTGCTAAGCACTAGCCATATAAATGAGAAAAACAATCCCAATTCTAAAGGAGCTTACAGTCTAATGAGGGAAGAGGACTTCTAGAAATCTATTTAATCATGCTGGAAGAATAAAGATGTAATTGTTACTTTTTCCTGGCTCAGGTATAAAAAAAATAAAAATCCTAGCTAGCTAAATAATGCTTAGCAACTAGCATAGGGCTGATTATGCTCATCAAGGTATTTAAAGGACTCAAACCAAAAATCTGTGATTCATATCAACTCCATCATCTCTGAGATTTTCGGCGGAACTCTGTAATAGCTCAGTATCCTAGAATTAAAATACAAGTCATCCAGATTGGTATGCAGGACACATCATTTTCTAGCTCTCTTTCTCCTTCACTGTGAGTCAGTGAAAACTCCTTATATTGGCTCTGTATCCATGTCAGCAAAGTGTAGGCAGTGATGGATAAAGGAGGAGAGCAGCATACCCTGATGTTTTGTCAGGGCAAGGAACTGTGAAAAGCTAAGGAAGTATTAGCCAGGCAGTTTGTCCTCATCAGCACACTTTTATGACATGTGAGAGTTTTCCCCCCTAAGGCATTAACACATAAGAACAGTGCCAGTGGACACAACAACCAGCATCATTTTGCTAATCACCGAGCAGCCCTCTTCTTTCATCATCAGTCCCATTACCTTGATCATTTTCATGACCTTCCACTATTAAGTAATCTTCTAATTGAATTTCTGTCACAGATACTTTCTGAAGCCTTTTTTTTCAGTCAAAATAATTATTGCTAAAATGCTTTTTTCCTCTCAATTTTGTTTGCCCCCACTTATTAAATCAGGTCTTTTAAATCATAGTAGAAAGAGAAAGTTATAATCTCAATGAAAAATGAAGCCCGATTTCTTTAGATCTAAGCCTTGTCAAGTTATAGACTTTATTTTATTTTCAAAATTTGTCCTAAGATTTTTGTTTTAAGTATTCATGCATTTTAAAATGAAGGGGGAGAGTATCTATTATTTATAAAGAGTGATTTAAAAAAAAACAAAGATAGGAAACAGAGCATCCTTTCCTGGATGAGTTCTTCCCTTGCATTTAACAACATTAAAGTTATCCCAAATCAGCGTTTGAGAATAGCTCAGGATGCTACTGACAAAGCTATCTGGAATGTCATTTAGGCTAAAGGACATAAATTTTAAAGATATTTGGAAACATTAGAGAATCTCTAGAGTAAGTCATTTGCTAGGATCATTCACCACTGATTGGTAACACTTTTCCATCACCTCCCTATCTTCAGGTACTTGACTACAACACTTTTATTGGATAGAGGAATTTTAACACTTGGTGGGGCAGGGGGGGAAGGGGGGCGGCAGGAGATGGGGAAAAACACAGTCCACATTTGAAGGATACAATTGTGTCAGGTAATTCCTGGGAGGATGTTGGAAAACATGATGAAGAGAGGAGCAAGGACCTTGAATTAGCTATGCAACATAGTTCAGGCAGAAAAATAATTAGACTAAGATTCAGGAAACATGGGTTTTAATGTAAAGTCACAATTAGAAAGAATGAGAGGAGCTTTACCCCTAGGCACTGAAGTTTAGAACTAAGCTTCTTAAAATGTGGGTCATGACCCCATATGGGGTCTTATAACTAAATGTAGGGATCTTGAAATTATGATTTTATCAGTAAATGTTTGATTTACATACCAATATCTATCTATCTATCTATCTATCTATCTATCTATCTATCTATCTATCTATCTATATTCCCTGGGGTCATGTAAAAATTCTTCAGGCAAAAAGAGGTTGCAAGTAGAAAAGTTTAAATAGCTAAAGTTAGAAGGCACAAAAATACTCAAATAATGATTTTTGGGGAAGATTGTACAATTTAAAAATTGGTTACCTTTACCTTCTAATCATACATGTATATATATATATAGAGAGAGAGAGAGAGAGAGAGATCTAGAAACAACTAAAATTATCACTTATCAACTTAGTTATAATAAACAATAAGTAAGTATTTATTAAGTGTCTACTATGTATCAAGCACTGTGCTAAATTCTGAGGATACAAGAGGAGGCAAAAAATAGTTGCTGCCCTCAAGGAGTTTATAATCTAATGGAAGAGGCAACAAATAAGTATGTACACAAAACTATATAAGATAATAGTGATGAGGTAAATACCTAATGTTGAGGTTTATACCTCAATAAAATTAGGATTAAGTGAGGTCTAGTAGCAGGATTGGGGTACAGGGAGTCAAGTGGAACTCCCCTGCATCCCCTTAGGATTCAGCGCAAGGATACAAAGTTAAATGAGGTCTAGTGGCAGCGAGAGTCCCCTGTAAATGAATTTACAGGCCAGAAAACCTAGATTGATAAAAAGAGGTTTATTGCAGGGTTTGAAAGCAAGGTTAAAGTCTGGTTAGTAAAAGGTATTAGATAGAGGAGGAAATACACCAAAGGTGGTGGGACAGAGAGTCTGTGATACAAAGCATAGTGCTGGCATGTTTGAACTTTCTGCTAAGAGATGATTCCACCTTGGCTCTTTTTTATTTGCTTCAAGGAGCCTAGGGCAGTGGCCAAATTCTTGGTGGGCTTTTCAGATAAAGAAGAAACAGTTTTGGGGAAACCTGAGCAGATAGTGGGGGTTGAGAAAATCCAAGCCCACTCAGATCCGGTGGGGGCTGGGTACAGCCCAAACTGGCTCAGATCCGGATCTCTCCCCTTGGAATTCAAAAGGGTGGTTTTGACCAGATCTTGTAATCAAAGGTCAGTCCCAAAGGAAGTTGGAGATCAGACAAGGAATCTTAAAGGGGCTACCGCCCCCATCAATAGGAAATAATTAAGAGATGGAAAAGCACTAGAATTAAGAGGTATTAGGAAAAGTTTCCTACAGAAGATAATATTTAACATTTCTATAGCACTTTAACATGTATAAAGCATTTAACATTAGCAACAATTAGCTGAAGTAGTAAATTACTTAATGGTGTGCTTCCTTCTTGCCTGTGCCCTACGTCCAAGTCATGTCCAAAATTAGTTTCTCTTTAGCTCACCTTTGACCAGATCTCTGCAAGGGGATGGGTGACCTCTCCAGGAGCAATTTAATTTTTAGAGGTAGGTTTCTGTTTCCCTACCTAGCATATCCCAGGATCCCTCCTACAGGGGGTCAATGGACAGAGATCACCTATGTGCTCAACTGACTTAGTTTCAATGATTTCTTGCATATGTTAACAGTGCATCAAGTATGTTCAGAATTATGTTTCTTGACTGATTGTACAGAGTTCCTGCAGTCTTTTTCTAAGCGATTACAATCCATCAAGTGTCAGCTTAGGAGGAACTTACTTTTTTTGTCTTTTCCAGTGGTTTTCCCCACAGAAGGCAATTCAAAGTAGTTAAAGACACAAAGGGGGATCTAACAGATCAGCAAAAGATCCTTGCATATCCTGAGCCATTTCTTATGGCTCAGCAGACAATCATGGTGCTTTTCATCACTACAGAATGGGTGTTCCTTGTGTACCCCCAGAAGTAAGTTTTTCCCAAGCTTCTGTGCAGTTGGCAGGGAGCAAATAAAGAACATCTGTACCTGATCTATATTACCTATTAAGAGTAGATATAAGCCCGCCCCATAACCTCTGCTAATTATTTTACATCATGAATTACAATTTGAGTTGAGTTTGTATTTTGAGTAGCTTGTCCCAGATACCAAAATTGCTGATTATGTCTTTAATCTAGTCTTTGCCATTCACTAATTATTTGTCCATGAAAAATTAACTCCCTTACTTGGACCTCAATTTCTTCATTTGTAAAATGAGACGTTTGGATTAGAAGACCTGTAAAGGATACTGCTAACTCTAAAACATATGACTCTCTGACTTCCTGTGATCAATCAAGAGAGGGTCATGGGTTCATACATTAGAGCTGAAAGGGACCCCAGAAGCTTAGTCCAACCTCTTCATTTTACAAATTATAATACTGAGCCCCAGAAAGGCTAAGTGGATTTGCCTTAAGTCATACAGGTTCTATGTAGCAGAGACAAGCTAAGAACTCATGCTCTTTGACACTAGGTGCAGGGTCCTTTTCACTAGGCCATGCTGGTGAGGAACTAAGAAAATTACCTTCTAGGCAAATGCTGATACATCCACTAAAATGGATGAGCCTAGGAAAAGAATTAAAAACAAGTCTGTTCATAATTGGCTGTGCATTTCCTGAGTAGGAAAGATGTACAACCTGGAAAAAAGAATTAGATTTTCTCTAGGTAGAATAACATTAAAGACTAAACAAGAACACAGATCACATTAAAAGAATGAGTTGAAAATTAATGCAAGTTATATGAGAAAAAAATTTTGTTTCCTTATATACTTAGTCTTTTCCTTTTCCTTTTCAAGATCAATGTACTTATACTATGTAGAACTGTTAGATAAGATAAAGCATTCATCATTTTAGCTTAGATAGTAACAGCTTATATTATGATTATATTTAAATATTTGAATATTGTTTGCTAAGGCTGATTGTAGATAGATTTATAGACTATGCAGACTCAAAGGTTCTTTTTGGAAGGGACCCCAAAGGTCCAGTTGTTCAGTTGTGTTTTACTCTTCATGATCCCATTTGGGGTCAAAGATACTGGAGAGGTTTGTCATTTCCTTCTCCAGCTCATTTTATAGATGAGGAAAGTGAGGCACAGAATTAAATGATTTGCCCAGAGTCACACAGCTTGTAGGTCTCTGGGGCCAAATTTGAATTCAGATAAATCTTCCTGATTCCAGGCCCAGAATTCTAAAAGTTGCCTTGAGAAACACTGGGTTCTCCCTCACTATAGATCCTCAAGGAATGACTAGTAGATCATTTGTGAATGCTATAGAGGAGATTCCCATTTAGGTACAGGTTCTTTAGTCCCTTCCAACGCAGAAATTCTCTGCTTCTGTGAATAAAGATGAGATAAATATGAGATCAGACATTATAACTTATTTACCATGAAATTACCATGAAATTAGTTAATTTTATATATATATATATATGTATATGTATATATATATGTGTGTTTATATATACATACACACACATACATGTTTTCAACTAAGGAGGATAGAGGATGGTGAAGCCATTATAAAAAAATACAGAAGATGGAATAGCTATGGCAAAGGAAAGTCTGGCAGGCATTTGGAGATGGATCACTAGAAATAAGGGGAGATATTGGAATGAGATATACATATTATGTAACACATGTATATACACACATGCATGTAACCACATGCACACACATACATACATACAAGTGTTTGTGTATGTGTATAGGAAGAGCCAAGGAAGGAGAGAGAGAAAAAGAAAGGGAGAAAGAAAGAGAGAAAGGAGAGAGAGACAGACTGAGAGAAAGACAGAGAAAAAAACAGAGACAAAGAGAGACAGAGAGAGATGGAGGGAGGGAGAGACAGATAGAGGGAAGGAGGAAGAGACAGAAACAGAGAGACAAAAACAGAGACAGAGAGAGACAAAAGCAGAGAGACAGAGACAGAGAGAGGAGGGGAACAAAGAAGGGGAAAAAGAAAGAGAGACAGAGACAGAGAGAGGAGGGGAAGAAAGAAGGGGAAAAAGCGAGAGAGAGAGAGAGAGAGAGAGAGAGAGAGAGAGAGAGAGAGAGAGAGAGAGCGCAAGGGTGAGGAGAGAGCTAGTGAGAGGGTGATAATCTGCAGAGAAATGATAGAGCCTTGAAATTGGATGAAATACTGAAAAAAAAAAACACTTTGATATGTTCTACTCCTCTAAAGGGGTCACTCAATGGCACAATGGATAGGGTGCTGAGCCTGGAGTAAGGAAGATTGAACTTCCTGAGTTCAAATCTGGCCTCAGACACCAGATGTGTGACTCTGAACAAGTCACTTAACTCTGCCTCAGTTGTTTGTTTAATTTGTAAAATGATCTGGAGAGAAAAATAGCAAGCCATTCCAGAATCTCTGCCAAGAAAATCTCATATGGGGTCATGAAGAGCTAGACATGGTGAACAACAACAAAAAGTTTTGTCATGATGGAAATTCATGTACGGGTTAGACTACATATATACCTGAGTTCTCTTTTTAGCAATCAGTGATTTTGCCATTTTTCTGGTATACTCCCAAGGAAAAAAATCACTGGGTTAAAAGCTATGAATAGTTTGTTGACTTTTCTCCCATAATTCCAAATTGTTTTGCAAAATGTTTTAATCAATTCACAGGCCTACTAACAATTAGTGAGCTTGTCTTTCCATGGTTCCTCTCTAACAATTATTATTTTTTCTCTCATCTTTGCTATGTGTGGTAAAAACTCAAAAGTTGGTTATTTATTTATGTTTTTCTTATTACTCGTCATTTAGAGCACTCTTTTATTTGTCTCTTGCTGGTTTGCAGTTCTTCTGAAAGCTTTTATATGCTTTGAGTACTTTTCTATTAGGAGTATTATTTATTTTATAAAGTAGCAACTTTAGAAGAGAAAATCTTTTTACTTGATATGCATGCTAGGTCTCTCATTATGGAAATGCAAAAATCTCTCTGTTATATATGCCAAGGAACTGTGCCAGAAACATCACAGACACATGAAGAAGGAAGGGAGAGGCTCAAGAACAAAAGCCAGGAGGCAGCCTTGTACAACCTCAGAATTGGAAGAGAGAACATGTAGGTTCTAAATCCACCCCTGCCACTGATTGTCTGTAAAACCTTAGTCACAGCTCTTAAGCTTTACTTTTCCCAGCTGTAAAATGAAATGGCTAGATTAGATACAGAACAAACTATTAATTTGGATATCCAGGAAAAAAATTACTGTGAAACTTGTCTTAAAGAGTGCAACTGAGAGATAAGGAGGAGCTAATCCCAGGGGAAAAGGCATTGCATTTAGGGCAAAAATCCCCATGAAGAGCGGCACCCTGAACATGTTCACCCTTGTTAAGAGAGACATAAACATTAGAAAAAGAGCAGTTACCACAACAGGGGCTTTGGGGACATGGAGAGGCCATTATTGAGAAGGCTTGCTGCTGGAGGAGGGAACGTTGTGGAGATTGTCCAGCAAAGGGAGATACCCAACTAGGAAGGAAGCATTACACAGCTCCCTATTTTAACTAAATTGTCTTGCTAACTAAATGTAAATTCAATTTTTACTCACTAAGAGACAGAAGTTATTCTCTAAAATTTGGCATCCTGTGGCACAACCCCATTTGCCCTGCATTAGTTATCTTTCTGCTAATGGTTCTTTTAGCTGCAACATTCGATGTCTCTAATTGGAAATAAATAATTTTTTTAAACTTTCCATTTTCAAAACTGATTCATTTGTATTAATTTAGAAATATTTTTGCCTAATTGGCCATAATATAGAAGTGAAATATATTTTAAATTATTTTTGTAATTATTGAATACAATTTTATGTTCCCTCTAAATTAACTTTTCCTTAAAAGAAATTTGAAATCCATTATGATATTAAGTTGTTAGGGCTTGCAAATAGATTAGTGTCTAGTTGTTAATGTTTTTCTTAAATGAAATAAAATAGTGAATCAGTATTTAAACCCACGTATCTTCTAAAATCAAGGCCCCAAAATCTTCACAGACCAAAACTGAACAAAACCAATATTTCAATTGCATTCATTTTATGATTTTTAAGTGATGAGATAAAATGAACTTTTGTTGTCTCTTGCAAAATAATTCAGGCTGTACTGAATACAGTAAGAGGGAAACTGTTTCCCTCAAACTAACTTGAATATTTTCCTTACTTTAGTTACTATATGAGCATTCCTTTTCATGCTCTTGACCTACTCTGATTACAAGTCAGTATCATTCCCTCATATGTTATGAAAATAATAATGATAGCAGGGGGATCAATTTGTATTTTCTTGACTGATCCATGAAAAAAAATTTGTAGCCATCACAACTTTCAAAACTAAGTTTAACTGTTAATACAATTCCTTCAGTTAGAGCTAAGTCATTTAAAAGTGAAGTTATCACAAATATTTAACCTATAAAATGGGGAGAGTAAATTTCCTTTCATTGACACTATCCAGGACAAATCCCAAACTAAGCCAGTGATGTGTGGATTAAGGGATCTTAATGGAATTCATTTTTATCATTTATCAAGCTCACCAAGTGAAATGCACGATTTATATGTATTTTTAAACCTTATGTTGGATGGGCACAGTGCTGGGATTAAGGCTTTGTAGCAGCCTTGATTTGAAATTTAATTTCTTCCTTCTTCCCCCCCTCCCTTATTCATTACTTTAAAAATGTTCTAAGAATTTCTAAACTCCTCAGAAGGAGAATTGATCTTTAATGAAGCTTTGCTACTTTGGTCTGGAAATCTAAGTACAGAGTCTCATCACTCTTAAATTAATGGCCTTGCTTTCTGCTATGAACTTAATACTCCGAATGCTGATTTGGTGTTTGATTGCTCTCTCCCTCTTTCGCCCTTTTTTAATCAAAGTATCTTTCATTTCCTTTTTTACTTCTTTGCAGTGGAGCATGAACTCTGCTTTGACACATCAGCCTCAAAAGGATCTGGCTACAAAAGCCTTCATCTCAAGATCAGCTATTTTTCTTTTTCCATTGAGGGCAGGACAAGAAGAAATGGATAAACTTTACAGCATGAAAGACTGGAGTTATCTATGAGGATGGATTTCCTCAGTAGCATAATGTGGAGAATTCTGGAATGGCTTCTCTAACCTCCATCTTAGAGGTTTCTTTAAATCTTCATTTACTTGGGATGATTTAAACACAGCACCACAGGGAATCAAGTCAGTGATCTATGACCTTGGATGTTTCCCTATATCCAGCTAACAGTTATATAGCACTTGCTAAATGCCAGACACCACGCTAAATGCTTTATTATTATTTTCTCATTTAAGCCTCATAACCACCTGTTGCTGTTATTATCCCCATTTTACAGATGAGGAAACTGAGGCAAACAGAAGTGACATCTCCAAAATTCCACAGTAAGCTACAGGACTCTAAGCTCTGTGTTCTATTCACTATACTACCCAGCCATTCCACCCAGTTCTATGACTCTACTTCTATAATATAGAGGCAGGAGAATTATTAATGTTCAAGATCAATTTATTTTAAGGATGTTAGAACCTCTCTAGGTTTCTTCTAGGTTTAAAGAAAAAAAAATTAGGAAATATCTTTTGTATTGTGAATCTCTTTGGCAGTTTGGTGAAGCCTGTGGACCCTTTCTCAGAATGGTATTTCTAAATAAAATATATTTGCAAAGGAAACCAATCATATTGATATTCAATTATCAAAATATTTTTAAAAAATAAGTTCATGGACTCCCCCAAAACTTGCTTTAAGCCAATACTTGTGTCTTTTAGTTAACCAGGGCATTAGTGGTAGCTAGGCATCTGGAGTCATAGCTGACTAACTCAGCATCTTTTATTTCATCAGAACCATGGGCCCCAAGGGAAGCATACCTGCAAATATTCCTGCAGACTCATGTTACTTTCTGTCTGGCCCCTGAGCCACAGAATAAAGCCAAGAATCAGGGCCAGGGCCACTGTCATATGGTGTGACTTGGCAGACTAAGAGGGGTCTACACTATTTTAATCACACCCTCCCCTTTTCACAGCTGATTCCCTTCAGTCATGTTGCTCTGAAAGCTCTGTCGAAAATACAAGCTCCATGCCAACTAAATGATTTTTTTCCTTTTTTTTTTATTTCCTTAAAGTGAAAACTTACTTCCTGGCCACACAAGGAGCTAGAGGCTCTAACATCCTTAAAATAAGTTGATCATGAGCATTAATAATTCTCCTTCCAGAGAGCAACCTAGAACTAAGTGCCCCCCCTTGTCTTCCCAGAGCTATATGAATGAGATATTAAGCTTCTCCATTTGAGACCAGGCTCATCTAAAAGATGAAACAGATTTGGCTTGTCTGACGAAGCATTTGTTAAATGAGCCGCTATGATGGAGGTTAAATCAGAAATTCTATAATCAGCCAATCTCACAGAGGATCTTGGTAAAATATTCCTGGGGGGCTCATTAAACAGATAAATGTCAAAATATAATAACAAAGAAGCAATTAAAAATAAATAGGAAGCTCAAATAGCCTCCTGTGCTGTTCCTCTTAAGTCAGATGGCAATCAGAACCTAGCTCCCTGCTCAGCTCCACAAGCATTTCTTAAGCATGTACTCGGTGCCCAACAGTCTCTGCTATGAGGAATACCAACTAAAAATGGCTTCTTCCTTTAAAGTGCTTATAGTCTAGGTGGAAAGCGTACAGGACATACAATTCAGAATTTAGCACTGTGTCTGGCACATAAAATGTGGTTAATAAATATTTATTGAATGACAATTACATCAGGAGTTCTTAAAACTTTTTGTGTGTCTGAAATCACTTTAGCAGTAGACTGAAGCCAAATGATTCCTCTCAGAAGGATGTTTTTTAAACACTTAAAATAAAAGACACAGGCTTATAGAGGAAACCAATTACCTTGAAATATAGTTATCAAATACTTAAAAATTAAGTTTACAGACCCAAGGTTAAGAACCCTTGAACTAGGGAATAATTCCAAGGCAGAAAATTAGTAAAGTATAGGATGTCATATAGAGTAAGTGTTAAGGGGATACAAGGGAAAATTATTGTGTAGGGGTAAAGTTTAAGAGAGACTTCATAGGGGTGTGTCTTGAGGGGTTTCCTCAAAGAAAAAAAATTGACTTAGTTTGAGAAAATGGAAATTCAAGAATGTTTTGGGCAAAAGGAATAGTGCATTTAAGGCACTATTTAAGTGTTTTTCAGACACTTTCAGTTGTGTCCAATTCTAAAGGAATTTTCTAGGAAAGATGCTGAAATAATTTGCCATTTTCTTCTTCAGCATATATTGGATATCCTTAAACATCATGAGGAAACTGGGGCAAACCGAGTTAAGTGACTTTCTCAGGATCACACACTTGGTAAGTGTCTGAAGCTGTATTTGAATTCAGGTGTCCTGACTCCAGACCCCAATACTACATCCTCTGTGCCATCTATGCTGCCCTGCTAAGTGCTAAATATAGGGGCATATTAAAACATACACAGTAAAATGTAAGATAACAGAGACTTTGCATTTGTAACTCCAGTAACTAGCTCAGTGCCTGGCACTTAGTAAGAATCAGTAAATGGGTGTTGATTTATTAGTATTTGCCTGCTTATAAAAATAGTATAAAATGAGGCTGTATCAGAAAGGTGGGACCAGTGTATGGAGTTATGAAATACCAGGCAGATGAAAGTGAAACAAAGGCAATTATGTGAATTTAAAAACAATTTCCTTCCTCCTCCTCCTCCTCCTTCATTTCCTCTTTTCTCCTACCCTTCTTCTTCCTCCTCCTCCTTCTTCCTTTCTTCTCTTTTTCTCCCCCTCCTATTCCTTTTTCCTCTTCTTCCTTCCTCCTCTTCTTCCTTTTCTTTCCTCCTTTCTCCTCCCTTCTCCTCCTCCTCCTTCCTCCCTTCTCCTCCTTCCTCATTCCTCCTCCTCCTCCCTTCTCTTCCTCTTCCTCCTCCTCTTCCTATTCCCCTACCTCTTGGAAATATGGGGGACATAAAACTTTGAATTTTATCTCAGTTTTATTTGAGCAAATTTAGCATTAAAGTTTAACTTGACCATTAAGAATAATAAACTAATAAAATGTGCATAAAGAAATGGTTAAATTTTACAATAGTGTGAAAATGAAAGATTGTCTCTAAAGAAAAGATCTGTCCCTAAATTTCTTCCCAGTCCTCAAAAAAATCTTATTTTAAAATAAATAACAAACCTAATCGATTATTCTAACTTCAATTTATCTTCTTTCTACTTTCTTCACTAGCAAAGGTCCTCTTTGGTTTGGCTTAAGTGGGAATATAGGAATGGCTGGCAGCCACCAAACCAAAATCAAATGAAGTCATGACTTACCTTAAGCAAACACAGAGATAACTTATTGCTTCTGTCAAAGAGGAAGCAAAGAGCTCCAGAGGTCTTAGATGCCTTCCAGCTCAGACCTGAGTGAATTAATACCAAAGAACTGTATTTTTCTGAATCAAAATCTCAACAGAGGCAGTGAGTAAAAAAGCAAGATACAAAATTCAGTCTATAAAGATAAAAAGCTATTTTTCCTCTCTTCCTAATATCCACAGCTATAACATATAGACAAAAACAGAAAAAAGCCATGGTGAATGAAGTAACTATTTTAAAATTATAATGGTCATTGAAACTAATGTAAAATTTTAACATCTGTGAAGAGATTTCATTACATTATTTGAGATACCGCATTTTCTATCTCTAGGCCTTTCATTGCATAGGTTTCACCACATGTCTTAAATGGATACTTCTGCTTCTTGGAACCTCTAACCTCTCTTCAAGTCCTACCACAGGTACCACTTCCTTCAAGAGACCCTTCTTAATCCCTGTTACTGCTCCCTGACAAAATTATATTTATGTACAAGGTGTCCTAAAAGTCCTAGTGTAGTTTTTTTTAGATATTAAAGCTTTAAATAGCACTAAAACTCCTGGGACACTATATGTGTGTATGTGTGTGTGTGTGTGTGTGTGTGTGTGTGTGTGTGTGTGTGTGTGTGTTATAAACTTTATCATATAAACCTATATTTTCTCCTTCCCCTCAATAGAACCTAAGTTCTGTCAGAGCAGGTACCATTTCATTTTTGTCCTTTTTCTTCCCCATGTCTAACACAACAATGCCTGCCACATAATAGGCATTTAACGAATGCTTGTAGAATTGAATTTGAACCTTGAACCAACCCTGTGAAGTAGGATAGATATCAGATAGATACTGGGCCTAAGAGAGAGATTAAATGACTTAAGAAAGGATTTGAACTTGGCTCTTTGGACTCCTAAGTCCTACACTCAAACCACTATAATACCCTATTTTAAAAATATTTTAAAATAATTTTTAAAAAATTCTGTTTTCAGTCTAAAATCAGAAGTGGCAACACAAATGTTTCAACAATTATATGAACCCAGCTTTTAGAATGAATGTATGTAATTGTCTGATGTACTTTAGTATTATTATTATCATTATTACTATTAACCTTTCAGATTTCCCATTAGCATTTAGAAGAGGTTTAAACCAGACTCAGGAGGATTAAGCCACATTTCTAAACTGATTTCAGCTCTGTATACTAGATTATTTTTTACTGTCATTGTTTCTTCATCTTCTTTTTTTTCTTCTTCTTCTTTTTTTTTTTTTTCCTGAGCTCATGTTAATTGCCTGCTCAACTGAGTTACCCAAGAAAAGCTGAGATGGTAAAGTTATATCCAGGCTCTCTGTGACCTGCTTGCAATGAAGACACATATCAGTTCAATAAAGCTCAGACAGAATGACAGTGACAGCTGCCTCATGGCATTCAGCATGAAGTGAGCAGATCTATTTAGCAGTTTCAGGACCAAGTGTTTCATTACAGCCTGGCTGCTCTAAGAGAAACAACCTCAACCCAGCATAAAGTGTTCCACTTCATCATTTACCAGAAGGCCCGTGTTGGCCATTCAAGAGTATCTCTACCTTGAGGGTCTTCTAATCCCCAAATTTTTCCTGGAGCTGAAATATCAAGTCAATCCGTGGGTTCCCCAGAATTCCAATCTGTAGCTGCTTTGGGGCTGAAAGTGGAAGGAGAAACTCTTCACCCAGAAGAGTTTGTTATACGGTCCAACATAGCCAAGAAAGTACCATGGGGGCCAAGCAGTCCAGTGATGTCTCCAAGAATAAGGACCCTAAGGGAATATTGCTGTTGAAGAAGAGGCAGAAGTTTTCACAATGGGATGATGTCCTTCTGGGAAAGGACCCGAGGTCATTGCTGAAGAGGGGCATGAGACATATCAGCTTCAGTTTGGTCACTAAGGGAATGACTGACATTCCCGAATTTCTGTGGGGGTTGTCCGAGATCCAAAAGCTCAACTTGTCCCATAACCAGCTCATTGTGGTCCCGGCAGAAGTGGGAAGACTGACAAGAATCGTGGTGCTGAATCTGTGTGGGAATCGCATAAAGAGCCTGCCCAAGGAAATTGGGCTTCTCAGGAGCATGAAGGTTCTGTTTGTGAACATGAACTGCCTGACAGAGATGCCGCCCGAGCTGAGCCTCTGTAAGAGCCTGGAAGTTTTGAGTTTGTCCCATAACTACATCTCCCACCTCCCCTCCACCTACTCGGAACTTTCTGGTTTGAGGAAATTAAATCTGAGCAACAACTGCTTTGCTCACATCCCCATTTTCGTGTTCTCGCTGAAAGGGTTAGATTTCCTTCACGTGGGCTCCAACCGGCTGGAAAATATTGCCGAGAGCATCCAGAGCTTGGTGAGCTTACAGATCTTTATCGCAGAAAACAATAACATCCACTCCTTTCCAAGGTCTCTCTGCTTAGTCACAACACTGGAGCTGCTGAACTTGAACAATAATGATATCCAAACGCTACCTGATGAACTCTACTTGCTCAGTCGATTGGAGAGGATTGCCTGGAATCCCATGGACAAAGGATTGCATATTTCTCATAATCCTCTCTCCAAACCTCTGCCAGACTTGGTGGAGGGGGGTCTGGACCAGCTCTTCAGCTACCTGAAAGACAAAAAGCACAGCTAAAGTGTCCACTTGAAATGTGATTGTTGGTTCTCTCATCCACGCTCAGTCCCACTGGTGCACTTTCTTGGTGTGAGATTTCGACTTCATTGCTTCTCAATGTTTTTAAATACTTTTATTTCAGACTTGCTGAATAATCATCGAATGTGAGTGAATTGTTCTAGGGGGATCATTTATTTTAAATCTGTGCTGGTCATTGCTTTTGTTTCTCATAACCTCTCTAAACTATTTAAAATTCCTTCTGCATCTAAGAGATTTTAAATCACCTTTGTTTTTCCTCTTAAAGAAAAACTAGTGAATTCTTCTTAAAAATCAGTGAGATTCAGTGTGTACATTGGAAATCTAGAGAGGAAGGTTAGACCCTTCAGTCTACCACTGAAAGGGAGGCCATTTTGATTTTTGAGCCTCAGTTCTTCATGAAGGGTAGATTGGGACCAGAAAGGAAATGATGCTGCTCTAGTCTCACCTGAATAAATCACTGACCAGATCAGGGCAAAGCAGCAGCAATGTCCTGCTGACATTTTAAAGCAGTTTTAAAGCTTGACAACATTTGATAAGCTGTAATACAATGTATTGCTTACCTATGTTAGTGGAAAGCAGAGAGGTAAAATATAGTTCCCAGATAGTACAACAGGTTCGTTTTAATGAATAATATCTATTTTGTTTATTCCCAAATCCCAAACTTATTGAAACAAATACTAACCAATAACTAAATTGCCTCATTCTGCTATCACCAGGAGAGGACAAAGAGCAATCTCCTCCAAGAGGCGTTTCCTGACTCTTCAATGGTTAGTGATCTTCCTCAAATTACTTTGAATGTATCTGCTATGTATTTTGCATTTATTTGTGTGTATGCAATATAGTTCTTTTATCCATCCCATTTCCTAGTAAGCTCCCTGCAGGCAGAGACTATGCTATATATTTTTTAATATTCCTAGTGCCTTGCATAGTACCTGACACATAATAGGTGTTAAATAATTGTTTATTGAATGGAACTGAATAATTCAACAAGAGAATAAATATTCCCTATCTAATTGAGAGTAGCTGTATTTACCACCTGCCTTCCCCAGATGAGTGTTTAAAAAAACCAATGAATGATATTTGTAAAGCATTCTGGTATCTACAGGCAGAAGGCAGTGTAAAAACTGTGATGTACTTTTATTATGGAAAAAAACAGCTGTCAGTTATCAAGGACACTGGGATAAGCAGTTCCAGTGTTCTTATCAGAGAGGCCAATGGAGTTTAAAACTCAGCTGGCAGTCAGGAACACCTAAGACATTAACATTTCATCTTCTAAGAGATAAATGCCTAGAAGAAACAATGGTTAATCAGGAAAAGACAGTATCTTTGAATCAACAAAGGGCCAGTTATACTAGATGATTGACTATGTGTCAATAATTGGACCATGTTAATATTAGGACTTGTGCCAGTATTTACCTGTTTTCCTTCTAGCTCTCTCTTATTGCTTCAGGTGATGGCAGATCCTTTCAGAACCTTCACACAGGCATTTGTAAAATGTTTTATATCAGAATTTTATCTGAGCAATAAAGTAAGAACAGAAAGGTTTCTAACTTTCAGAATGTAGAAACACCATCCCAGCTGCTTCACACTCTGAGCACACCACCCTTTTCACAAATCACCAGGGTGGTTGTGAAGAATTTATTTGGGCATTTTGAGTTTAAATCATAGGATCTTAAACTTCATGCTAAAAGTATCTTAAAGATCTTCTTTGAGAATAATTTAGTAAAATAAATAAAATATGATAGAACATAGCTATGTTAATATGTGTTTTTTTAAGTCAATATGCGTCATCAAGAATCCTTATGTATGGTTTAGTGATCTCCATTTCTATTTAAATTTGATATCATTGATCTAGTCTTATCACTTCATTTTTTAGATGAAGAATATGGGACTAAGGGAAGAGAAATGACTTTATTATCATGTCCATTTGTGGAGCTCTCATCTTGGAATTCTAAGAGTTGTTCAAGGAGAAAAATTGAACTTATTCCTAGTCACTTACTCCTAGTAACACAGTGCTTGCACTTGGCAGCCCATAGTCACACTCAGATCCTTTTCTACTGACTTGCTAAAATAAGGTGAAGATGTCCTTCCAACTCATGAATCCTAGCAAAACAGAGATTGCAACATTCATCTTAAAAACCCATGAAGATCATTTGCTCAATAATAACAGCTAATGTTTAATAAGATTTTAAGGTTTTCCAAGTGTTCAGCATAGATGTCTCTTAGGATCTTCCCAATAACGTTGGTGTTTTTATTATTACCATTTTACAGATGATAAAGGTGAGGTTAAGAAAAGTTCAGTGACTTCCTAGGGAATCACATAGCTAGCTAGTAAGTGACTGAAACAGAATCTGAAGGCAGGTCTTCCTGACTCCAAAGTCCAACATTCTGTTCAGGGTGTCCTAATGTCTCTCAGACCTTGACTACAGCCATCTTACCTGTTGCACAAAGAATCACCTGGACTCAAGTTTTATTTTCCATGACCTTGCTATAGGCAGAGGCCCAGACTGGGACATAGTCCTGTGCTTTCCCAGTTGAACAATCACGTTTATTTCCTCTCCCTGCTTTCCAGTTATTTGATCCAGGAACCGTAACTTTACTCCAGGGAAAGAACATAACAGCATTTCGAAGGTGACCTGAGAGCTTACACCTATTATCAGAAACTGCAGCATCCATCCGGTTTTTAGCTTGTCTTGGTGTCTTTCAAAAATAGGGCACCATGCTTTCTTTTATTAATGTTTGGTATTAAGCAACATCATAAAAATAATAGCATGTAGCCAGATGGGTTTTAGATATTGATCCTCTGTGACTGTTCTTCATGAAAGAGCCCTATCGATGGACAGTACAAAGCCAAGGCTGGTTCGTGTATCTAGTTATTCAAAACACAAATGAGGAGGAGATCTGAAAAATAACCTTCAGATAGATTCCTCTGTGCTGTCACACCGTAGAATTCACTGACTGGCTGGGAAAATTTTCTCACTTATTATCTATAGTTACAATTTTGCAAGCAATCAAATAACTCATAGATATTTGAGCTATGCTTTCTGAAGGCATCAAAGTTGGGAGAATGGCAGCATTAGTTCCCCAACCGATGTAAAGGAAGAAGCAGAGCTAATTGGGTACTTGACAGCCAGGGGGAGGGGAAGTTAGACGCTCAAATTCTTGCTGGGGTATTAGAGTTTTCATACCACTCAGCTCTCAGTGCAGAGACATTTGGAGGAGGAAGGATGCTCAGAAACACCTTTTGAAGCACTCACAGCTTACAAGCTCACAATTAAGAAGAAATCCTGTGCTCCTAGTAAATGAGGAAAGCTTTGAAAAGACACATCTGTTTGGAGAATAATACTGCTAGATGAATAAAGAGGCTGTGTATCAGAGAGAAAACTGAAGTCATTACGTGACTTGTTGACTTAATAAATGGTTAATGGAAAATGTACTGCATAGCCTGGCTTTCCTTAATAGACTTAAAAAAAAAAACTTCAGTAGTAAAATATGGAGTGACTGCAGCTTTGTGCACCTGTATTTCAGAATAAAGTCCTACTTGCTCAGAAAAGAGATAAAAGAGGAAACACTATAATTACATATAGAGACACATTAAACTAGTCTTTTAAAAAATTGGCAATGGATTATTTCATTTTAAAAAGTCCATGTCACAAAATCCAAATCACATGTTGAATATGCATGTCAATATTCGTGAATTTAAAACAGGGAAGAAAAGCAAATGATGGCAACATTTGTCATCAGGAAATGTTCACATAATATCAATAGACAGAGATCCTGAAACTCTGGTTAGCATTCAGTATGATTTAACTAGTTTGCTCTCTGCCATATTAGCTATGGGAAAAGGGCAGGGGACACAAACCAATTCACTGAGATTCTGGATACAATGATGAATAGCAGGTGATGCAAGAAAACAAGTTCAAATAGCAAGAGAAAAAGCAGTATTTGAAAGAACCAGACAAAGCTAATGAACACACTTTAAAATTATTTAATTATGCCATTAGCATTTAAAATTAAATTATACAAGCCAGCACTATCTACTTAGCCTACCACAAGGGCTTTATTTCCAAACTCTCAGAATGTTGTTTTAAAATAACATAGCAATATTTCTATAGTAACCCCTTGATTGACAGTATTACTACAATAATAATATAATCATGATATATCTTCAGTCAAAATAATACAGATACTTAACACATATAAGAGAGGGCTGGAACAATGACATTGGATGATATAATTAAATTTTAACAATTCCAGAAAAGGATAGAACATATTAGGAGAGAGAGGAGAATCTATAGTTGTTTAATTTACCTTTTGTATGCAATGTGATGAAGGTAAAGTATCCATAATAATTTTTTAAGGGAACAGATAAGAATCATGATGTGAATTTAGGTGCATTAGGGAAATTCAAAGATTATTGCCCAAAGGTCCCTGTGTGGGTTCTTTGGTAGTCACTAGATCTCATTTCTAAGGAGAAAGCCTCCTTCTAAAATGCAACTCCATTTCAATGAGGGCCTCTATTCATTTCCCTCCCTTCCTACCTTTCCAATATTTTTACACTTTCTTCTTTCTGCAGGCTCTACAATCCAAATTCACTGGCTCACTACTGTTCTTCAAACAGGACATTCCATCTTCTCACTGAACATTTTCCCTTTTGTTTTCACCACGCCTGGAATGTTCTACTCCAACATCAAAACTTCTTAGTTTTCCTTGCTTCCTTCAAGAATCAACTCAAATCCTACTTTATTCAGGAATGCTTTCCTTCTAATCTTCCCCACTAATTATTGGTACCTTCCTTCCCTTTGCTATTACCTTCAATCTACTCTGTATATATCTTAATTACATACTCTTTCTCCTATTAAACTGTGTGTCCCTTGAGTACACAGGTTAAGTTTTGCCTTTCTTTGTATCTCTAAACTTAGGAGAATTCCTGGCTCACACAAGAAATGCTTAATAAATCCTCATTGAATGACTTCACCTTCTCAACCAATTCCAGTGCTGGAAAAAATCCAATGCTCAAATCTAGAGTAAAAGTAACACTCGACTTTGCTTTCCCACCAATTACAACTCTTGAACCCTCCAAAAATTAGGGAGTATCCATGACACATAGAGATAAGACCTTTCCTTTATAAAAGTGGAAAACTGGGAAGTCATTTTAGGAGCTGTCACCACTTTTCCCCTCATTCCCGGATCTGGATGGATGGATGACAGCATCCCTGCCAAATGTAGGGGAAGAACCTACTTGATCCCATGTTAATAAGTTGTTTTAGGAAACCATGTTTCATCATTCTGTTGTCATTTAGCACCCAAATATGTAGAGACCCAAGTCATATGTGGAAATAGAACTCTGACCCAACCTATCTTACTAAGTTGATTATTAATAAACTGCATGTAGCACTAGTTCCCAAACCCATCCTTTTGGGTTTGGTGGAGATGAATGCCTTGTTCTATATAAAAGGAAAGATGGCGAGAATTGGTAATTGTAGGAGTCTAAATGATCTTTGTGCCCATTCTACTTCAGTTAGTTAGAGAGGTCATACAAGAGGCTGCTGCTCCCCATCTCCCATTCCAGCACATATGCAGTAGGATTTGCTCCAAATGGTATAATTCCTATTTTTTTTCAACAACTTTCTGTTTTTGAGAAGAATCTCCCATTTTAAGGTATCTTTCTTTTTAAAAAATCCTTGTGTTTAACTGGAGGTCTAGAATTATGGTCACAGGTTGCATAAAATATAGAAAAACAGGAGCAAATGGTAGGAAGTTGTGTTTGGTTATTAATATTTGTTTCTTTTTATTGGGTAAATATAATTTTGTTTTTATTTTACTTTTAATTTATGGCAAAAGACTTGGCATAACTATAATAAGCACATGAAATGGCAATCTATTATGCATAGCTTGCTATTTCTTTTAAATATGTAATAAAATTTTTGACTAAATTTATTTATTTTTTAATTTTGAAATTTTAATTTGTGTCAGAGCTCAACACTCCAATTAGATCTAGGTTTTTATTGTGGGAATGCTTGGAGTATAAAGCTACTAGATTCTTTTCCTATTTTCTATTAGGCTGAAGATTTAGATGCAGCATTCCTGCTTAAGAGTTCTCTTTGTGTTCTTGCCATAGAAGGAATAAACAATCATCATAGGACCTGAGTTCTAGTCCCACCTCCATGACTTATTAACTATATAACTTTGGTTAAAGCATTGTACTTCTTTTGAAGTCTTATTAATTAGTCTAGTTTCTTCATGGATAAAAATAGGGATGAACTGAATGATTTCCAAGTTCCCTGATTCCATGGTCTCTTTTTCCTTAGAAAAAAGTAAGCCTAACTCACTAAGACTGTTAAGGTATTTTAAATATACTATTTCCCTTCTCTTAGCAGCAGTAAATGGCTGACTAGTCCCAAAATATATTCAGAAAAGCTTTTAAAACCCATACTCCTTGCAATCTTCCCCATTCATAGACACACACAATAGAGTTAACATCTCTATAAAGTTTCAAAGATTGTTAAATGAAGCTAAAAAAAAAAGTAGCTCTCCCTTTGACTTTTCTTGTGCCTTTCCTCTGCCTTCTTCCATTTATGATATTTATCAAGGGTATTAGAATTGTTAATTTTTATTACAGGCAACCCTCCAAAATAAATACATCTTAATATGGAGTTCTAATTGGAATTACCCCTGAAGAGTAAAGTAATATTTCATTTACCCAGAGATCTTTTATCTAGTGACTTAATTATCTGGAATACAGCTGAAAATCTAGAAGTAACTCCCTCTGTGCCCCCAAAGGGCAACCAAAATAGATATTACAAAGTGCCTAAGTAATAGGTGAGCCCCTTAGGACCTTCCTAAGAACTCATTTCCTTTAACTCCTATTATTTTTATTAACTGAGCTCCCAGCCCCCAGCAGATTGGGAATAGGAAATAAGAAGGCCTTGAAGAATATAACTAGAGCCAGGCCCAAGTATTAGAAGTGATAGCTTACAGTTTGATAATAAGAAATGAGATAAGGGAAAAAAGGTAGAAACATACAAAAAAAAATCAGCCAGTGAACTCAAAGAGCAGCCTGAGATCACGTGATGTAAAGACAATGGAACATACTCAGCAGTCCTCCCATATTTTTGTGTATTTAAATCTCTTATATTCATTTGCCTGAATATACTTATATATGTACTTGTTATTTTACCCACTAGAATGTAAATTCCTTGATAAATGATTGTCCCATTCTTTGTGTTTATTTCTCAGATATATTCCATAGTGCCTGCTACTGGTTTATACTTATAATCAATGCTTATTAATTGAGTCACAGAGTGTTGTTAGCCATTATTGCAGAGTACAGATAATAATAATCATGAAAATTGATGGAATGCTTGGAATTTTGCCATGTTACTTTATATTTCTTTTGAACTCTTTGAAGTAGGTATAGCAGTTGTAATTATCTTCATTTTATAGATAAGAAACCTGAGGTACAGAAAGAAGTGACTTGCCCAAGATCGTAACATTAGCAAATATTATAGGCAAGATTTGAAGTAAGTCTTTTCAAATCCAAGTTCTGCTTCAGGAGTTTTCAATTATTTTTTACTCATGTACTCCTACCAATTGAAAAAAAATTATTTTAGCAGGGAGTAAAATGTATTTGTAATTAAGGCCCTGGCCAATAAAGGCTCAGTCTTTTTTTTTTTTTTTTTAATAGCTTTTTTATTTTTCCAAATACATGCAAAGAGAGTTTTCTACATTCATCTTTGCAAAATTTTGTGTTCCAAATTTTTCTCCCTTTTTTCCCACATACTTTTCCTCTAGACAGCAAGCAATCCAACATAGGTTAAATACGTACAATTTTTCTAAACATGTTTCCATATTTATCGTGCTACACAAGGAAAATCAGAAATCATAAGGGAAAAAAACACTAGAAAGAAAAAAAACAAACAAATAAGTACAAAAAAAGGTAAAAATACAATATTTTGATCCACATTAAATATCCATATTTCTCTCTTCATGCAGATGGCTCTCTCCATCACAAGTCTACTGGAATTGCCTTGAATCACTTCATTATTGAAAAGAATCAAGTCCATCACAGTTCATTCCATAATCTCATTGTTATTGTGTAAAATGTTCTTTTGTTCTGTTCACTTCACTTAGCACCAGTTCATGTAAGTCTTCCCAGACTTTTCTGAAATCAGCCTGCTCATCATTTTTTATAGAACAATAATATTCCATTTCTTTCATATACCATAACTTATCTAGCCATTCCCCAATAGATGGGTATACACTCAATTTCCAGTTCCTTGCCAATATAAAAAAAGGCTGCTATAAACATTTTCACACATGTGAGTCCTTTTCCTTTTTTAATGATCTCTTTGGAATACAGACCCAGTAGAGACACTGCTGGATCAAAGCATATATACAGTTTTATAACCCTTTACACATAGTTCCAAATTGCTTTTTAGCGTGGTTGGATCAGTTCACAACTTCACCAACAATGTATTTAAGGTTCCAGTTTTCCCACATTCCCTCTAACAGTTATCAGTATCTTTGCCTATCATCTTTGCTAATCTGAGAGATGTGAGATGGTATCTCAGAGCTGCCTTAATTTGCATTTCTATAATCAATAGTGACTTAGAGAATTTTTTTATATGACAGACAGTTCATATCCTTTGATCATTTATCAACTGGGGAGTAGCTTATATTCTTATAAATTTGAGTCAATTCTTTGTACATTTTAGAAATGAAGTCTTTATTTGAAACGATGAAAAAAAATTTCTCAGCTTTATCTTGGCTTATCTTGGCTGCATTGATTTTGTTTGTATAATTTTTAATTCAATGTAATCATAATTCATTGATTTTGTTTGTATAATTTTTGATGCAATATAATCAGAATTATCCCTTTTGCATTTTATAATGTTTTCTAGTTCTTCTTTGGCCATAAATTCCTCCCTTCTCCATAGATCTGAGAGATAGACTATCTCCTTTTCTCCTAATTTGCTTATAGTATCACCCTTTATGGCTAAATCACAAACCCATTTTGACCTTATCTCCATATAGGGTGTTAGATATTAATTGGCCAATGATAAAGGCTCAGGCTAGAAAGTATGTGCACAATTTTTTTTGCCTAATGTGAGTAGTACAAGATAGGGAACTTTAGAATCTGAATGCAGCCATGACTCAGAGGTTTATACATACAATTTGGTGGTGAAAAGTCTAATTGCCTTTAGAGTAAGAAGATGAGAAGTCTGGAGTCTAGAACTTAGTGCACATACAAGAAAATCTATCTACCTTTTCTTCTATCTTTTTTTCCCTTTCTGGTAATAAGGAAAGCAAGAATCTACACTGCTCAGTGGAAAAAGTGATGGCAGCTGTTTTATCTGTCTTTCTACCTGAGTCCTGTGAGTCAGTGAACATACAGAGCCTTTGTTTCTTTTGGGAGTATTCTTCCTGATCTTAGATGAATGAGTAGCCAGAGATGGAATTTAACAGCTTATGATACTGTGAGCCAGCAGAGGTCCCCTCTGGAACTATAAGAAACCACTAGAATAAAGTGGCAGCAGTAACTGAGCCTGGTGAGGAGCCAATTCAGTTTAACAAGAGAGTAAGCTGTAAGAAAGCAATGAACAATAATGACAAACTTAATGGGAGGTCTTAAAAAGGAAAAAAAAAAAAAAAAGATTTCTAAGACTACAAGTCTCAAAGCATCCCTTGGTCCCACACATTCTCCCTTTGTCCCACACATTCTCCCTTTATACACTATTTTTGCATTTTAAGATTGCTTTTACTCTTTCCAGGTTCCTTGAGTGTGGATATAGAAGAGACTGAACCCCTGTTATGGAGAAAAGATTTTGGTTATTAATGTCATTATTATTTTTTTGTATCAACTAGTTAATTTTGAGCCTACTTTCCCAAGGGACTTTCTTTTGTAAAAGCTGATTAATGTCAACTGGTTGGTTGGTATTGAGAAACACACTAGATAGGTGCTCATAAACAAGAGTAATATGAGCCAGGATCCTTGAGGGTTATCTTTAGAAACTGAGGCTAGAAGTAGTCATTGCTTATTACTAATCCAGTGCAAGCTGGGAGTGTGTACAGACAGAGTGTGCCAGATAAGTTTATTCATGTTATGTAATATACTACTGCACTAATATTACATATATATGTATATATACATATATATACATATATATATGTATATATATATGTATATACATATATATACTAAAACATAACAATAATAGAAAATAAAAAGGATGAGATAAAGATGAACTAGATAGCATTTAAATACATTAAATTTCATTTGTAAGTGCTACAAATAACCTGATTCTTTCACCTGAACTTTACTGATACTTTTAGTTAGAGTAATGTGATTGACTCATTTCATTACTTAAAAAAAAAATCTTTATATATCCTGGAGGACTGGATAAATAATATTTGTTTGTAAATAATTATAAATAATTAACTATTTAGTTAATTTAATCATTGTAGCTAGCCAAGCAGATTAAATTTTTTTTCATTGAAAGATATAATGATTGAATAATAGGGCATAACAGCCAGTAAACATAACAATGTACACAATGCAGGAACAGAAAAAAGTGAATTGTCTCTGTTTTCAAGTTAGTAGAAAGCTTTCATCAGAAATCTATTCCTCTTTCTTTACAAGGTTCTGACCATTAATGGTATTTTAGGCAGCTCAGTTGATATAGTGCTGGTCCTGGAGTCAGGAAGACCTGATTCAGATGCTACGTGTGCCATCTTTTAATTCTGTTTGCCTTAATCTATAAGAGAAGCACATGGTAAAGCATTTTAGTGTCTTTGCCAAGAAAACTTCATGGACAGCATAGTCTATAGAGTCATAAAGTCATTGGAAATGACTTAACAACAAACCTTACCTTAATTCCTTATTCATATCTGGATATGTTAGCATCCAGAGGGGCACCAAGAGGACCAGTTTGATTGGATTGTAGAGTTCAAAAAGAAAGGTAATGCATAATGAATATAGAAAGTTAGGTTGGGGGCAGGTTTGAAGGACTATAAATGCCAAACAGTGGAGTTCATATTTGACTCTAGAGACAATAGGTAGTTAGGAGTTTATTTAGCAGTAGGTAACATGCTCAGATCTGCACCTTGGGACAATCACTTGGCAACTATGTAAAGGATGGTTTGTGGTGAAAGGTGACTTGAAGCAAGAAGACCAAGTAGAAAGTGCAAAGAGGTTGGAGAGAAGGGAACAGATGCAAGAGAGATTGTGGAGATAGAAGAGACAGATGTGAGGTGAGTGAAAATGAGGTGTTGAGAATGATTAAGATGGCCAACCTGGTTATAAGAAGGGTGGTGGCAGTGCCCTCAGTAGAAATTGAGGAGTTCAGCAGTAGGAAGAGTGGGAGGGATAGTGGAAGAGCTAAGAGCAGTGATATTTATGAGGATAATGGGGAGGATAAGAATGATTTGGTTGAAGACAATGATTTGGTTAAAGCTATGATTGACTTTAATAGTGAGAATGGGATTTAACAGATCTTTCAAATCTCTGATAGGCTAATCACATACCTCAGGCCGCAGCCCTTCCCCTGGGCTTTGAGCTCCAACTTTGGAGACTATTGTTTTAGTAGACACCAATATCTCTAAATGATAAAGTGATGAACTTGGAATTAAGACAGAATTCACATCCTACATCTGACAGTAGGTACTTGACCCTGAGTATGATGCAGCAAGGAGCAATGAATAGAGTGCTGGGCTTAGTCAGGAAGACTCATCTTTCTAAGTTCCAGTCTGGCTTCAGACACGTGATAGCTGTGTTACTCTGGATAAGTCACCTCACCTTATTTGTTTCAGTTTCCTCATCTGTAAAATGAGCTGGAGAAGGAAATGGGAAATCTTTCCAGTATCTTTACCAAGAAAAGCCCAAAGGGGTCAGGATGAGTCATGTCTGACTGAAATAACTGAACAACATTTAACCCAACATAAGTCACTTAACTATTGTAAGCCTCAATATCCTCATATGTAAAATATGAATAATAATGTCTATTTCACAGAATTAGTGTAAGGCTCAAATGAGACCATTTTTTAAAGAATGTATTGTGAACATTGAAGCTCTGTTGTCAGTTATAGTTATTATTACTATTACTATTATTATTATTTTTCTTTCTCCTTTTTACTTCTTACAAAACTATTTCTAGACAGTTCCTCTGTCCTCATCACTCAGTAATTTTGATGATATAATAAACGATATCAATCCTTGATGCTACAATCTCTAAACTTTCAGATTTAACTATCAGTCCTTTGTCAAGTAGTTCAATCTTGTTCACACTAATCTTCTTCATCCCCAGTTATCCAAATGAATAAAGTAATGAATGAAAAAATGAATAAAAATGCATTTTAATAAAAGCTTACCATAGGCCAGGCAATGTGCTAAGCATTGTGGATATACACAGAAAAACCAAGACAGTCTCTGATCTCAAGGAGTTACCACACCAATTGGGAAAGACAACATATAAGATGGAGTTCAGATGCAGGGCAAATAGAAAGATCAGAAATTTATGAGGGTGGAATGGTGCAGCAGATAATAAAGAGTCAGAGACATGGCAGATAGATGTTAGGGTCTCCAGGACCTTAGAATTCAGTGGTAGAGCAGATGGTGAGTTGTGATAGTCCTCCATCTTATTATGAAGAATAGAATTTATTCAAGTGTAAATATACTAAATATAGCCTGGGGCTGGGGAAAGAGTATATAGGGAGTGAAAGGCAATCTTCTCTCCATTCAGCAGGCTCTTCAATATACTTGTTGATGTTTCCTCAAACAAATGCTTTTTTCAACTTCCCTGACCTTCATCTTTGTTTTGCTTAAACTCTAAATAGAAATGATCACATCATAGATCTTACTGTCAATCATAAACATTCAGTCCCGTCACAGCTGACAAATTCTAGTTGATTGCTGACTGGCTAATTCCAGGATCTGGATCTCTGAAATTCTTCTTTTATTAAAACTTTTATCAGTTAGGAACTTCTTCTGAGTTCTGCTAGATTTGCAGGATGCTTTTGGGCAGTCGTATAAGCCTGGGAAGCCTGGTCTCCTCTCTTTGTCTCTGGATGTCTTGGAATCAGAGAGATTTTCCCCATGCCTCTACTGTAAAGGGACCTCTGTAGGGAAAAACAACACCAAGCCAACCCTGTTTAAGATTTTTTTTTTTTTTTAAAGCATACTGAGGAAAAAAGGAAAGAGAAAGAGAGAGAGAAACAGAGACAAAGTTGGACAGTGAGAGAGACAGAGAGAGAGAGACAGAGAGAAAGACAGAGAGAGAGACAGAGACAGAGGAAGTTGGACAGTGAGAAAGAGTGAAACAGAGAGAGATCCAGAGAGACAGAGACAGAGATAGAAAAATACATAGACAGAGATAGAGATTGTGACAACGGGGAAAGAAGCCCATCTCACCTGAGTATGCAATACCTTTCTGGGGCCTCATTCTGTTAGCTTTCAGAGATATATAAATGTGAAACCAAGTATAGAAGGAATATGGTCTGAGCAAACCATGGTTAGCTAGAAACAGGTCTGCTAAAGCCATGCAATTGTTGACAATTAGCCCATACCATACTGACCAGAGGGGAAGGGATTTCAGTCTGCAGCATGTATTTTAGAGTTAATTAATATGAATCACTGTTATAATCACCACTCCTATAGTGTGGACAGACAGGAGCTCTATATAAGCAAATTAAAATCCAGAATGGTGGCTAAATGAAGACTCAAGGCAGGAGCAGAGCAAAGTACAGCTCATAAGGGGATTTTGCCTTAGAGTTGGGGGTATGTATTCTAGAATAGATGTCTAGTTTTTCTTGATTTTACTGTGAGTGATCTACACATGGGGCCTCCTCACCTTGGATAATCCACTGGCTTCTTTGACTGGCCCCTTTCTCTCTTTGGTGAGTTTGTCCTGGAGTCTTATTTTAGAGAAGGGCTGGACTTCCAAAATTCAGCATGCCTCCTTCCCCCTTTTTTACTTCTTTTCATGTTGTAAATTCCTTATGAATGTGAATTCCTTATGGGCAGGGTCTATTATTCTTTTTGCTTTCTATTTATGTCCCCATCACTTGACACAGTGCCAGTCTCAAAGTAAGTGCTTGCCACTCATCGGCTGCCTACCTCTGTGACATATGAAAAGTCTGACAGACCTACTTTCTGGATAATTAATAATCAGTTTTATCAATTATGGTTAACAGATAATTAATAAAATGAAGTCATTTGACTTTCTCTTCCAAACCAAAATTAAAACAAGGAGGTCTGTCAATGCTTATATCCCTTTGGAAGAGTGGATATTCCCAACAGACAAAAATCAACACTGATTTCTTAACAATAAATGAAAGAATGAATATTATAAGGAGAGGTGGACCCATTCTAAAGAAGGATTATGACACTCTCACTAATCTCTTCTCAGACCACTTCTGCTTCAGGCAATCTAGACAAAAGAATCTCTCTCCACCCAAATCTGCCTGAATAGATCACACTGGGCTAGAATTCATCTTGATTAGATTCTGTTGGTGAGGTTTGTTGTTTGACTGTGGTCCCATTTAAAATTAAAAAGCATGTATCCTTCAAAACTTAGTCAATCTCATTTATCAACAATGTCCTTTAGAGGTTTGTTGAATAATCTATAGGGGTTTATTTCTGAATGAAGAAAAAGAAAGGGAATGCATTAATCTCAATTAATAATTGCTTATTAATGAAAGAGATAAAATAATGATTTCTCTCAGATGCTATATATAGCATGAGAAATGAAATGGAGTTATGGGCTGGAGGTGAGAAGAAAATACTGGGTAGATTGCTTTTATGACCCTGACCCAGGTTCTTGTTGCCATAACAGGTTGTCAGGGTCCTAAACAGAAGAGAAGCAAGATCCTTCTATGTATATCCACAGAAGGAAGGTGACAAGAGATAGGGGACAGCCACTTGCTCCATTTCAACTTTCCTTATATTGGAGACTGCCATCTCCTTCAGCCAGTCTAATCTTCCACCACGGTGTGAAGAACATTGAGTGCAAAGAGAAGCAGCACTCCCTTTGACCTCAGACCTGGCCCTTGAAGGATCAGAGCTGGTGGAGACCAAGAGAAAGCCAGACTTCCATCTTCTGTCATACCATCTCCTGCCTAATGTCCAGCCTTCTCTGGGAAAAGGAGTGGTACCTTTCACTCATTGATAAACATTCCTGCTTTGGTTATTTCTTACATATTCCAGGGATTCTGAACCCTTGTAGATTCATGATTCAAAACTTATTCCCCATTCCCCAATCAATTTTCTCCTGATTCATTGTCTTCATCCTACCAGAACTACCCAAAGCTTCTGACAATAGGAGTTATTCCCTCCACCTGGAGGAATAACTTTCCTTTGGGTTCTAGTATTATGTTCTCTCTTTGTTTCATTCCTTCTGATGGATTGTATGGGAATATAAATGAGATAGTTGGTTAGTAAATAAATATTTATTAAGCCCTGCTATGTGCCAGACATTATGCTAAGCCCTAGGGATACAACAAAAGTCCAAAGACAGTTTAATGGTGGAAAAAATAAGCAAACAGATATCTGAAAAAAAAAGATTATATACTAGAAAAACGTGAAATAGATAAGAGAGGGAAAGTACTAGAATTAGGAAGGATTGGAAATGGGATGGAGCCAAATGGCAGAATAAAGGCAGAGAATTGCCTAAGCTCTCCCAAATTCTCTTCCAAACAGTGTGGAAATAATCCCTCAAAACAAATTCTGAAGTGTTAGAAGCAAAAAACAATTTTTCTAGGCCAAGCTGTGTCCTGGAAAGTGAACAGCAGACCTTGGGGGTGAATGAATCTGCAGCAGTGTCAATTGGCCCTAGTGGTTTCTGGAGCCCTTAACCCACAAAAAGTAGATTACAAAGGACTCTTTGCTGACATTTGGGAACAGAACTCTGTTGCATTGCCTCTAGGCCATTTGCAATCTCAGGGTGATAGGGATACTAGCAGGAATGAGAACTCTGGTCACAGATCCCGGGAAGAAAAGAGTTCACAGACCAGAATCTAGGCCAAGAGAATAGTGAACACAACTTTTCTTACGTCATACCACTTTGGAAGAGCTGAAAACTTAACAGACCTCCAGAAGCAGAGCCCAACTTTAACTTAAAGATCAAAGTCAAGAAATAGGCTGAAAAAATGAGCAAACAACAAAAACAATAAAAGAATCTGACCATAGAAAGTTACTAAGGAACAGGGAAGATCAAAATAAACTCAGAAGAAGACAATGATGTGAAATCAGTAATAATGGTTAAAAAAAAAAAAAGGCATAGAAATTCACTATTGCAGAATTGGTCAAAAAAGAGATACACAAGCTCACTGAAGAAAACAATTCTTTAAAAATTAGAATTGATCGAGTAGGATTACTATATCAAGAAACAATAAAGTCAGAATAATGAAAAAAATAGAAGATAAAGTGAAATATCTCATCAGGAAAACAACTTTCCTAGAAAATGGATCAAAGAGAAATAATTTAAGAATTCTTAACTATCTAAAAAAACCACAATATTGAAGTCTCAATATTGCAAGAAATTATCAAGGACAACTGCTCCAGTATGTTAGATCCAGATTAGGATCAATGTATGATTAGATCCAGAAATTGAAAGAATCCACCAATAACTTCCTGAAAGAGATCCAGAAATAAAAACTGGCAGTAATATCATACCCAAAATCCAGAGCTCTGAGATGAAGGAAAAAATATTGCAAGCGGCTAAAAAGAAATAATTTAAATATCCTAGAACCACAAGCAAGATCACACAAAATTTAGCATCTTCCACATTAAAATTGTTAAGAACTTGTAAAATGACATTCTGAAGAGCTAAGAGTATAACCAAGAATCACCTATCCAGTAAACTGAATATAATCCTTTAGGAGGGAGAAGGATGTTTAATTAAGTAGCAAGCATTCCTGATGAAAAGAACAGAGCTGAATAGAAAATTTGGCATTCAAGGAGAAGACTCAAGAGAAGCATAAAAAGATAAACATGAAAGAAAAACCATAAGGGATCCAATAAGGTTAAAGTGTTTATATTGCTACAGGGGAAGATGATACATGATTCATAACTGCTAGGAACTTTATCATTATTTGGGCAATCAGGACAAGTTTACATAGAGAGAGAGTATGGGTGTGAATAAGTGCTGATAGAATGATACCCAAAAAGTAAAATGAAAGTGTAAGAGGAATGTACTGGGAGAAGGGAGAAGTATGAAAGAGCTTTAAAAATGGAGGCAAAAATGGGAAGAAGGAGAGGGGAGTGTGGCAGGTGACATACTCAACAGAATTGTATCAAAGAAAAAATATATATGCATTCATTTAGTATACAAATCTATCTTATTTCACAAAGACATCGGAGAATGGGGGAACTTACAAAAGGCAGAACAAACTGGGGAAGCATTAGTCAGAGGCAAAACACTTTTGAGGAGGAACAAAATGAAAGGGGAGTGAG
This sequence comes from Sminthopsis crassicaudata, assembly GCF_048593235.1. NCBI lineage: Eukaryota > Metazoa > Chordata > Mammalia > Dasyuromorphia > Dasyuridae > Sminthopsis > Sminthopsis crassicaudata. Next base: position 224,760,030 of record NC_133617.1, on the reverse strand, counting down.
ATAAAAAGATAAATAAGGGAAAACATAGGACAAAAACTACTGGAAAAATTGAAAAATCATTTAGCAGAAACTAAATACAGATTACTATATCACATCATATCCTAAGTAAAGGTCAAAATAGGTACATGATTCAGATATAAATGTTAATAACCATAAGGAAATTAGGGGAATCTGGAACATTTTACCTGTCAGGTCCATGTTAAAAGGAAGGATTTATGACTAATGAGAGAGAGAAAATATTACACACTATAAAATGGATAGTTTTGATTACATTAAAACTATCCATTTTATAGTGTGTAATATTTGATTACATTAAATTAAAAAAGGTTTTGCACAAACAAAATGAATGTAACCAAAATTAAAAGGAAAGCAGACAACTGTGTGTAGGGGGGTATTTTACAGCAGATCTCTCTGCTAAAGGTATCATTTCTCAAATATATAGAAAAACTGAGTTGTATTTATAAGAATACATGCTATTCTCCAAATGATTAATAGCCAAAGGATAGAAATAGGCAATTTTCAGGTGAAAAAATCAGACAGCTATAGTAATATAAAATGCTCTAAATCACTATTGATTAGAGAAATGCAAAGTAAATCAATCTCAGGTGTCATCTTATACCTGTCAGATTAGTTAATAATAAGGAAAATTACAAATTTTGTAGGGATGTTGGAAATTTTGGACATTAATGTACTAGTGGTAGAAATTTGAATTGATGCAACCATTTTGGAAAGCACAATGGCATTAAAATTGTGCATGCCCTTTGACTTTTTGACTGTTTGATCTGAAATCCTTTTTTTTTTTTTTTTTTTGACTGAGGCAATTAGGGTTAAGTGACTTGTCCAGGGTCACATAGCTAGGAATGGTCTGAATTCCAAAGATATTTTTTTAAAGAAAGGAAAAGGACCTTCCTGTACAAAAATACTTATAGTAACTCTTTTTGTGGTGGCAAATAATTGTAAATTGAGAGGATACCCATCAATTTAGGAATTTTTGAATGAGTTATATATATGATTATGATTGAATATTATCATACTATAAGAAATAATAAACAGAATGCTTTCAGAAAAACTTGGGAAGACTTATATGATTTGATATACAGTGAAGTGAGCAGAACTAGGAGAACACTGTACACCTAACAGCAATATAGAACAATGATCAGCTTTGGATGACTTAGTTATTCTCGTCTTAGGATAAAAATATGCTATACACTTCCAAAGAAAGAACTGATAAGGTCTAAATGTATATTGAAGTATATATTTTTTCTTACTGTATTATTCTTGCTTGTTTTGGTCTGTTTTTTTTTACAATATAATTAATATGGAAATATGTTTTACATGACTGACATATCAAGCAAATTATTCATCCCAATAAGGGGGAGAGGAGAGAAGGAGGGAGAAAATTTGGAACTCAAAAATTTTTTTAAATGAATATTAAAGGTTGTTTTCATGTAACTGGAAAAAATTAAAATATTTGAGAAGATTTGGGAAAAGCTTTCTATAGGAGGTAAGATTTTAGGATGGACTCGAAACTCAGGGAAGGCAGGAGGCAGAAATAAGGAGAATGAGCAATCCAGGTACAATGGAGAGCCAGAGAAAATTTTCAGGGTCTGAACAATGGAATGTTTTGTTTGAGGAATAGAAAGGAGGCCAGTCATTGAATTAAAAAATATTGGTAAAAGAGTAAATTATGTGTGGGTTTGGGGTTGGGTAGCCATCCTCATCTCAGATTAAGCAAAAACAAAAATTGATCTAATTAAAAGAGATAAGGAAGAGCATTATATCCTGCTAAAGAGTATCATAGATAATGAAGCAGTATCAATATTAAACATATATGCACCAAGTGGTGCAGCATCTAAATTCTTAAAAGAGAAATTAAGAAAGCTGCAAAAAGAAATAGACAGCAAAACTATAGTAGTGGGAGATCTCAACCTTGCACTCTCAGAATTAGATAAATCAAACCACAAAATAAATAAGAAAGAAGTCAAAAAGGTAAATAGAATACTAGAAAAGTTTGATATGATAGATCTTTGGCGAAAGCTAAATGGAGACAGAAAGGAGTACACTTTCTTCTCAGCAGTTCATGGAACCTATACAAAAATTGATCATATACTAGGACATAAAAACCTCAAAATCAAATGCAGTAAGGCAGAAATAGTAAATGTGTCCTTTTCAGACCACAATGCAATTAAAATTACATTTAATAAAAAGCCAAGGGAAAATAGACCAAAAAATAATTGGAAACTAAATAATGTTGTACTAAAGAATGATTGGGTAAAACAGCAAATCATAGACATAATTAATAACTTCACCCAAGAAAATGACAATAATGAGACATCATACCAAAATGTGTGGGATACAGCCAAAGCAGTAATAAGGGGAAGTTTTATATCTCTACAGGCATACTTGCATAAAATAGAGAAAGAGAGGGCCAACGAATTGGGCTTACAACTAAAAATGCTAGAAAAGGAACAAATTAAAAACCCCCAGACAAACACAAAACTTTAAATTCTAAAAATAAAAGGTGAGATTAATAAAATTGAAAGTAAAAAAAAAACTATTGAATTAATTAATAAAACTAAGAGTTGGTTCTATGAAAAAACCAACAAAATAGACAAACCCTTAATAAATGTGATTAAAAAAAGGAAATAGAAAAAGCAAATTGTTAGTCTTGAAAATGAAAAGGGAGAACTCACCATTATTGAAGAGGAAATTAGAACAATAGTTAGGAGCTACTTTGATCAACTTTATGCCAATAAATTCGATAACTTAAATGAAATGGAAGAATACCTTCAAAAATATAGCTTGTCCAGATTAACAGAGGAAGAAGTAAGTAGTCTAAATAGTCCCATCTCAGAAAAAGAAATAGAACAAACTATTTACCAACTCCCTAAGAAAAAATCCCCAGGACCAGATGGATTTTAATGTGAATTCTACCAAACATTTAAAGAATATCTAACTCCAATGCTATATAAGCTATCTGAAAAAATAGGGATTGAAGGAGTCCTACCAAATTCCTTTTATGACACAGACATGGTACTGATACCTAAACAAGGTAGATTGAAAACTGAGAAAGAAAACTATAGACCAATCTCCTCAATGAATATTGATGCTAAAATCTTAAATAAGATATTAGCAAAAAGACTTCAGAAAATCATCCCCAGGACAATACACTATGACCAAGTGGGATTTATACCAGGAATGCAGGGCTGGTTCAATATTAGGAAAACTATTAGTATAATTGACCATATTAATAATCAAATTAATAAAAACCATATGATCATCTCAATAGATGCAGAAAAAACATTTGATAAAATCCAACATCCATTCTTACTAAAAACGCTTGAGAGTATAGGAATAAATGGACTATTCCTTAAAATAATTAGGAGCATATATTTAAAACCGTCAGTAAACATCATATGTAATGGTGATAAACTGGAACCTTTCCCTGTAAGATCAGGAGGGAAACAAAGTTGCCCACTATCACCATTACTATTCAATATAGTACTAGAAACGCTAGCCTCGGCAATAAGAGCCGAGAAAGAGATTCAAGGAATTAGAGTAGGAAATGAGGAAATCAAACTATTACTCTTTGCAGACGACATGATGGTATACTTAGAGAACCCAAAGACTCTGCTAAAAAGCTATTAGAAATAATTCAGAACTTTAGCAAAGTTGCAGGATACAAAATAAATCCACATAAATCCTCAGCATTTTTATACATCACCAACAAAATGCAACAGCAAGAGATACGAAGAGAAATTCCATTCAAAATAACTGTTGATAGTATAAAATATTTGGGAATATATCTACCAAAGGAAAGTCAGGAATTATATGAGCAAAATTATGAAACACTTGCCACAAAAATAAAGTCAGATTTAAATAATTGGAAAGACATTCAGTGCTCTTGGATAGGCCAAGCAAATATAATTAAGATGACAATACTCCCTAAACTAATCTATTTATTTAGTGCTATACCAATCAGACTCCCAAGAAACTATTTTAATGACCTAGAAAAATAACAACAGAATTCCTATAGAAGAACAAAAGGTAGAGAATTTAAAGGGAAATAATGAAAAAAAAATAAATGAAGGTGGTCTAGCTGTACCTGATCTAGAACTGTATTATAAAGCAACAGTCACCAAAACCATTTGGTATTGGTTAAGAAATAGACTAGTTGATCAGTGGAATAGGTTAGGTTCACAGGGCAAGATAGTGAATAAAAATAGCAATCTAGTGTTTGACAAACCCAAAGATCCCGACTTTTGAGATAAGAATTTATTATTTGACAAAAACTGCTGGGAAAACTGGAAATTAGTATGGCAGAAACTAGGCATGAACCTACATTTAACACCACATACTAAGATAAGATCAAAATGGGTCCAAGATTTAGGCATAAAGAACGAGATCATAAATAAATTAGAGGAACATAGGATAGTCTACCTCTAAGACTTGTGGAGGAGGAAGGAATTTGTATCCAAAGGAGAACTAGAGATCATCATTGATCACAAAATAGAAAATTTTGATTACTTCAAATTAAAAAGGTTTTGTACAAACAAAACTAATGCAAACAAGTTTAGAAGGGAAGTAACAAATTGGAAAACATTTTTACAGCTAAAGGTTCTGATAAAGGCCTCATCTCCAAAATATACAGAGAATTGACTTTAATTTATAAAAAATCAAGCCATTCTCCAATTGAAAAAGGGTCAAAGGATATGAACAGACAATTTTTCAGATGATGAAATTAAAACTATATCCACTCATATGAAAGAGTGTTCCAAATCACTATTGATCAGAGAAATGCAAATTAAGACAACTCTGAGATACCACTACACACCTGTCAGATTGGCTAAGATGACAGGAACAAATAATGATGAATGTTGGAGGGGCTGTGGGAAAACTGGGACACTGATGCATTGTTGGTGGAATTGTGAAAGAATCCAACCATTCTGGAGAGCAATCTGGAATTATGCCCAAAAAGTTATCAAAATGTGCATACCCTTTGACCCAGCAGTGCTACTACTGGACTTATATGCCAAGGAAATACTAAAGAAAGGAAAGGGACCTATATGTTAGGATAGTAACAAGGTGAGAATTCAGGTTTTCTGGACAATTACAAGGTGAGAACTCAGGTTGACTTGATAGAGGGGGCAAGCTCATTGGCTGGGGTGGTTCTTCCCAGAAGCCCTTGCATTATCCCACGCCCATTCTCTGGGAGAATAAAAGAGGACTCTCAGAGATAGAAGAAGACTCTCTGCATTACATCAGGCCTGACGGAGCTCTCTGCAGGAAGGGAAGTCACTTCTAAGGACAAGAGTTAACAGCAACTGCCTGGAGACAACGGTTCACTACAGGAAGAAGAATCTGACGGAGAGATTTGAGTAGACACAGCAGATCTCTTCTCAGAGAGCGATCCAGCAGCTTCTGGAGACAACAGCTCGTTACAATTGGCGTCCACACGTGGGGCAAGGACTTTTGCTTATCCTGACAAGAGGAGCTAGACCAGACCTTCGCAATTTGGTGCCCGAACAGGGACAGACACGGTCCTGATTCCAGTGGAAAAGCCTCCCATCCAGATCTCAGTCTCTCTAACCCAGAACCGTGAGTAACGAGGAAACTTTGTTAAAGATTAAGTGAGCGTGCTAATAGATAAACAAGGAACTTAACTTGTTAAGGGCTAAACGAGGAATCTCTTATAGCTGAAATGGGGCAGATGTTAGCTATATTCAATCCCTGGACTTCAGCCGACTCATCCCCAGCCCCAGAAGCAACCTCAGCTCCACCCCCATTCAGGAGTGGTACTATAGAGAGTATAATCAAGATAATTGAGGAGCAGAGTTTACTTGTAACCTGGGTACAGATTGCTAAACTCTTGGCTGCATTAAGACGCACATCCCCTTGGTTCTTAGAGGAAGAAAAGATAGATGTAGATAAATGGAAGCTAGTGGGATATGAAATGAAAGAATTTCAAGCAAAAAATGGGCCTCGTTCAATTTCTGCAGAAGTATTTTATATCTACAACATAGTTCAATTAGCCTTAAACTATCAAGCAAGTTGTAGGAAAAGGAAAAGTTCTAAAAATGAACAGAGGAGGAAGTGTGAGGAAAAAAGGAAAGATCAAGATCTTTCCCTAGAGCAAGAGGATTTAAATGAGGAATTATGGTATGATTCTCTTGAAGAAGCTTCAACCCTGCCTAGAGAACAGATTATTGACAGGCCCACATCAACCCCACCTTCAGAGATGGAGGAAGAAAGAGGGGAAGAGGCAGAAACACAAACAGAATTGCCTGTGAAGAAGCCTAAGCCTATGACAAGATTAGAAAAAGCATTGGTTAAAGCTAAGAGAGAAGGACAGGATATAAGTGATTTTATACATGCATATCCTGTGATTGAAAATACTGACTCTGTAGGTAAAAAAAGGAGAAGATATGCACCTTTAGATTTGAATACAATTAAGGATTTGAAAAAAGGTTGTACCCTTTATGGGGCTACATCAGCTTATGTCAAAATGTTACTAGATGGTTTGTCTTATGAAGTCCTAACCCCGAATGATTGGAAATCCATAGCAAGGACATGTCTGGAACCTGGAGAAAATTTATTATGGCTTGCGGAATTTCATGAATTATGTAAAATTCAAGTCAGATGCAATTTGGAAATAGGAGTTAACACACAATTCACTTTTGAGCACTTGGCTGGTGAAGGTCGATATGGAGAGAATTCGGAACAGATTAATTACACCATGACAATATATGAACAAATTGCTAAGGCTGCAATAAAAGCTTGGGGTGTCCTTCCTGGACAGAAAGATCGTGGAGAGGCTTTCACTAAAATACAGCAAGGTCCCAATGAACCTTTTGCAGATTTTGTGGGACGTTTGCAAACTGCTGTCAAAAGAACTATTGGAGAAAATTCAGCTACAGAAATAATGACCAGACATCTGGCTAAGGAAAATGCCAATGAGATTTGCAAAAGAATTATATGGGGATTAGACAAAGATGCTCCTTTAGAGGAGATCATAAGACGCTGTGCTACAGTGGGAACAAATGCTTTTTACACCCGGACAATGATGAATGTGGAAAGACAGGGTCCCTCATGGCAAGGGCCTTCTAGAGAAACTCGGCGATGTTTTCAATGTGGAAAAATTGGGCATCTAAGAGCTCAGTGTAGATATGGAGATACAGTGAGAAGACAGGGTGAGAGAAGACCTAAAACTCCATGTCCAAAATGTCACAAGGGCCTCCACTGGGCCTCCGAATGTAGATTGACACAGGGAAATGACAGGTGGGGCCCAGCTTCAGCCCCCCAAGTGGGGCATGATGGCAGCCGAGGTTACATCCAGAGAATTTTAAGACACGATCAATCAGCCAAAAGGCAATCAGATGGAAGAAAGGGATTAAAATTAGGAAAAATAGAGTTGTGTGCAGTAGAGACTACCGAGATACTCCCTGGAGAAGTGAAATCTGTTCCTGTTGAGCCTATGGATCCTTTGCCTCCAGGCACAGTAGGCTTGACCATTTCACCTTCTGAGAGTGCCTACAAAACAGTGTCCATCCATACACTGATGTGGGAGACTGGAGAACGTGTATCTAATATCCCAGTCACTAACACAGGCAGACAACGTGTGATTTATCAACCAGGAGAAGTAGTAGCATCAGGCTTATTGTTACGGACCCCTAATAAGCAACCTAGTGATAGTCGCCTAGATTTTGACTCCAATGAACAAAATCCAGGAATATATTGGACAGCAGCTGTGACAGCTGACCGACCTATGCTTACTATTTATATAAACGGAATACCATTTGAAGGATTGGTAGACACGGGTGCAGATCGTACAGTTATTAGAGGTGCCAATTGGCCCAGTCACTGGCCAAAGATTAAAGCAGACACCTATATGTCTGGGGTGGGAGGATCAATAGCAGCAGAAGTTAGTGCTAGGCCTTTGAGATGGGTATTTGAAGGAGAAAAAGGAGCTTTTACTCCTTTTGTGGTTGAAAAAATCCCCATCAATCTGTGGGGAAGAGACATTTTACAGCAGATAGGATTACAAATAAGCACTTCGGCTTTTTAGGCAGGGCTGCTGTTGAAGGCCTACCTGCACTTTCACCAGTTCCTATTCAGTGGAAGACTGATTCACCAGTGTGGGTAGAACAGTGGCCCTTAAGAAGTGATAAAATTCAGGCCTTATTAGACATAGTGCAAGAACAACTTGACCAAGGACACTTGCGGCCTTCTCTAAGTCCTTGGAATTCCCCAGTATTTGTGGTGAAAAAGAAATCTGGAAAATGGAGGATGATAACTGATCTAAGAAGAGTAAATGAACAGATGGAAACTATGGGAACTCTTCAGCCTGGACTTCCATCTCCTACTCAGTTGCCAAGAGAATGGCCTCTATGGGTTATAGACATTAAGGATTGTTTCTATTCTATTCCTCTAGATAAGGAGGATATGAAAAGATTTGCTTTTTCAGTGCCTAGTGTTAATTTGGCTGAGCCTTATAAAAGATATGAATGGACAGTTTTGCCACAGGGAATGAAAAACAGCCCTACTATGTGCCAAATGTATGTTGCAGCTGCTCTTGCTCCAGTAAGAAAAGCCTTTCCAAAAGTAATATTGTTACATTATATGGATGATATTTTGGGATGTGCACCTGAGGAACAAATGTTAGAGGCATGTCTACAAAGGACCATGGAAACATTAAAGTACTACAAACTGCATATAGCTACAGAAAAAATTCAAAGACATGCTCCTTTTCAATATTTAGGATATGAAGTATATCCTAAGACACTCACAGTACAAAAGCTTTCTTTAAGAACAGAGAAGTTGAACACCTTAAATGACTTTCAAAAATTAATAGGAGATATCCAATGGATGCGTCCAGTGTTAGGCTTAACTACCAATCAACTACAACCTCTCTATGACATTTTAAGGGGAGACAGTGCTTTAAATTCACCACGCCAGCTTACAAAAGAAGCACAAAAGGCTTTGAGAGAAGTTGAACTGGCTTTATCCAATGTGGTTGAAAGAGTCACTCAAAAACCCTTGGAAATATCAGTTTTTGCTACAAAAGAGGCACCCACAGCAGTCCTTCATCAAGGAGACAGAGTGATTGAGTGGGTGAACCTCCCAGCACAACCAGAACAAAGCCTTACACCTTACCCAGTGCTTGTGGCTAGGATTTTATTAAAGGCTATTAAGAGAGTAACACAATTATCTGGGATAAGTCCTGAAAAAATATACACATTCTATACTAACGCACAGATTAATGTATGCTGTGAGACCATCCCAGAATGGCAAATTTTATTGGCCACCGCTCCAAATTTTGCACATGGATCTCCATTAAAGATTACCCGGCTACTACATAATTGGCGATGGATTTTTGAAGAAAAGGTTTCTAAGGTTCCTCTTAAAGGACCAACAATCTTTACAGATGCCTCCAAAGAAAATATTTGTGCCATATACTCTCATGATTTAACCATAAAGAGAGTAATCAGGACTCCTTTTCAATCCACTCAACAGAATGAATTATTTGCTATCATGCTAGCTCTCACTTATTACCCAGGAGACGTAAATATAATTACTGATTCAGCCTATTCAGTAGGTGTAGTACAAAGAATTGCCACAGCCCAAATAAAATTTGCAGCCTCCAATATTTATCAGCTCTTTAAGGAACTTCAAGAGCAAGTGAGAAAACATCCAGGCAAGATTTATATCTTGCATGTCCACTCACATAGTGGACTTCCAGGTCCCATTTTTGATGGAAATTCAAAGGCAGATAGCCTTCTAACCATGTTAGCCAGTAGTCCTTTATTTCAGGAAGCACAAGAATCTCATTCTAAATATCATCAGGCTGCTCGAGCTTTACGTTTACAATTTGGAATCACAAGAGAGGAAGCTAGGAGCATAGTAAAAAGCTGTACAGCTTGTCTTCCTTTCCACGCTCCTACACTCCCTCCAGGGAAGAATCCTCGTGGTTTGAGACCCAATGAAATCTGGCAAATGGATGTGACCCATTATAAATCTTTTGGTCGTCTATCTTTTATTCATGTCGTGGTAGACACCTTTTCAGGATTCACATTTGCAATGCCAGCAGCAAAAGAGACAGCCCGAGTGGTCACTGAATTCCTTATACAAGCTTTTGCAATTATGGGTGTGCCACAAGCAATAAAAACAGACAATGGACCTGCATATACGTCCAAACATTTTACACACTTTTGTGCACAGTATAAGATTTTACATACCACGGGCATACCCTTTAATCCTCAAGGGCAGGCAATAGTAGAGAGAAGAAACAGAGATATTAAGACACTCCTCCAAAAACAAAAGAAAGGGGGAGCCACAGGTAGCCCTAGGGAACTTCTAAATTTAGTTCTCTATACCATTAATTTTCTAATTTTTGACAAAGATGCGCTGGCTCCAGCAGACAGGTTTTATAACCCACCAGAAGGGCAGTGTCCAGTGAGAGCATCTCCACTGTCCTTAGATAATCGCCAGGTGATGTGGAGAGATCCAGAAAGTGGTGAATGGAAGGGACCAGATAGGTTAACTGCCTGGGGGAGAGGGTTTGCTTGTATTTCTTCAGCAGGAGAAGGAATCAGATGGGTGCCAACAAGTCATATTCGCCTTGTCCATCAGAGAGAGACAGAAAAAGAGAAAGACCTCAAAATAAAGGAGAAGATCTAAGAAACATCTGACACTGAAAGAGCATGGATAATAAGAAGACTGTTAAAGAACTTTAAAACCAGCAGGAATCATTGGACTTCCTCACACAAGATGAGACTAATGGACAATGGACTTATGGACATTTATAAATTTTCAATTTATGATTATGTTATATACTTCTAGCATGTGTTATGTTACTATGTTACTATGTGCTTATGTAATTTATGTAATTATCTGTAATACTTCCCATATTGATGGATTTATGTTTCAAGGTCATTTATGTAATTATCTGTAATACTTCCCATATTGATGGATTTATGTTTCAAGGTCATGACTGTCCTATGTTCTAAATCAAAAGAAAGGGGGAGATGTTAGGATAGTAACAAGGTGAGAATTCAGGTTTTCTGGACAATTACAAGGTGAGAACTCAGGTTGACTTGATAGAGGGGGCAAGCTCATTGGCTGGGGTGGTTCTTCCCAGAAGCCCTTGCATTATCCCACGCCCATTCTCTGGGAGAATAAAAGAGGACTCTCAGAGATAGAAGAAGACTCTCTGCATTACATCAGGCCTGACGGAGCTCTCTGCAGGAAGGGAAGTCACTTCTAAGGACAAGAGTTAACAGCAACTGCCTGGAGACAACGGTTCACTACAGGAAGAAGAATCTGACGGAGAGATTTGAGTAGACACAGCAGATCTCTTCTCAGAGAGCGATCCAGCAGCTTCTGGAGACGACAGCTCGCTACACCTATATGTGCCAAAATGTTTGTGGCAGCCCTCTTTGTAGTGGCTAGAAACTGGAAAATGAACAGATGTCCATCAATTGGAGAATGGTTGGGTAAATTATGGTATATGAATGTTATGGAATATTATTGTTCTGTAAGAAATGACCAACAGGATGAATACAGAGAGGCTTGGAGAGACTTACATCAACTGATGCTGAGTGAAACGAGCAGAACTAGGAGATCATTATACACTTCAACAATGATACTGTATGAAGATGTATTCTGATGGAAGCGGATATCTTCAACATAGAGAACAGCTAATCCAATTCCAATTGATCAATGATGGACAGAATCAGCTACACCCAGAAAAGGAACACTGGGAAATGAGTGTAAACTGTGAGAATTTTTTTTGTTGTTTTTCTTCCCAGATTATTTTTACCTTCCGAATACAATTCTTCCTTTGCAACAACAACAACAAAATTCGGTTCTGCACATATATATTGTATTAAGCATATAGTATAAGATATTTAATATGTATGGGAGTGCCTGCCATCTAGGGGAGGGGGTGGAGGGAGGGAGGGGAAAAATTTGGAACAGAAGGGAGTACAAGGCATAATGTGGTTAAAAAAAAAATAATTACCTATGTATATGTACTGTCAAAAAAAAAAAAAGATGACTAGAAATAGAAAACAAATTTTTCCTTAAAAACAAAAAACAAAAAAACATGTAGGCATGGCAAAGTATATATCCTTAGTTCCTAGAGTAAAATGGACTAGCAAGGAGGCAACACAAAGTCTTCTCTTTAAGAAATCCCAAAAAACTCTGTTGAGGTGTTGCTAAAACTAGTTCTGGATTACTAAAAATCACTCTAGTCAAAGTTGTAATAACAAAACAAACAAACAAAAAAGATTTTTATTTTTAAAACATATGTATGTTTTAAACATTCAACATTGACCCTTGCATAGCATTGTGTTCCAAATTTTCCCCTTCTTCCCCCCACTTCCTCTCCTGGATGGCATACAATCCAATATATGATATATATATGTTAAAATATATGTTAAATCCAATATGTGTAAACATATTTATACAATTTTATTGCTGCACAAAAAAATCAGATGAAAAAGGAAAAAAAAATGAGTAAAAAAGCAAAATGCAAGAGAACTACATCAAATAGAGTAAAAATGCTATGTTGTGATCCATATTCAGTTCCCACAGTCCTCTCTCTGGGTATAGATGGCTGTCTTCATTACAAGATCATTGCAACTGGCATCTATCATCTCATTGTTGATTAGAAATTAGAAATCTAAAAATTGTTCATGTTCTTTGACCATTTATCAATTGGAGGATGGCTTGAATACAAGAACTAAATTGTAAATTGCTTCACAAGTCTTCTAAAAAAAAAAAGTATATATTGAAGTGTAACCCCTAAGGCCAAACCCAGGATACAAAATTCTGGAATTTGAAAGCATCTTTGGGATCATGTTCTAGTCCAAGCCATTCATTATGTAGATAAAGAAACTGAGATTGGGAGTAACTTAATTAAGTTACTTCATCAATTAAGTTAAGTGACTTAATCAACTTCATCAGTAATGCCTGGTGTCCTGATTTCTAGACTGAGTCCCTTTCTCCTCCATCAAATACTACTTTCCTAACAATAAATGATGTTCATAATAAAACCCCTAAGTAAATTTGCTGGTTCTCTCTTACATCTCCAATAACTATTTCTTCTTTTCTTTCCTTGAATCTTCTTTGATGTTCTGTTCTCTTAGATTCTCTTTTGAATTCACTTCCTTTTCTCTCTAGACTCACTCAACTGGCAATATTGTCCATGGTCTTACCTATCATCTCTCTGTTGGTAGTTTTCAAAATTATATCTTTTAGCTGTGAACTTCAAATGCCAACAGAATATTCTACTTAGATGCGTTTGTTTACTAACACCATAAACCCAACCTCTTCAAAATTAAAGTCTGATTCATGTTTCCCCTTTTAGAAAAGAACTTGGCTTTAGAAGAACCAGGAAAGATTTCTTAAAGAGGGTAGGAACTTAGAAAAGACTTGAGGGAAGCCAGAAGGCAGAGATGAAGAGTGAAAAAGTTCCTGGCATAAGGGACAATCAAGAAAAATGCCAGGAGATGGGAGTGTTTTATGAAAGAACACAAGGATGATGATAACACTGAATTGCAAAATATGTGGGAAGAAGGTATAAGATAATTAGAAAGGTAAGAAGAAGAGGCCAAGTTATGAAAGACTTTGAAAATCAAATAGAGGATTTTCAGTTTCATCTTGAAGGCGATAAGTAGCTATGGAAATTTATTGAATAGAAAAATGAAAAAAATCAGACTTTTATTTTGGGGAGATCAATTAGACAGGTGAGTGAAGGAGGTATTCAGAGATTTGAGTCAAGGAGTCCCCAGGGAGATGTCCAAGGATGAGATGGAATATAAGTCAGAGGATAGAGTGGAGCTCATATACAAGATATTACATTGGTAGAAGCCACAGGACTTGGTAACATATTGGATAATGGGGATGAAAAAAAGGAATTGAGGATACCTACCTTGTGAGCTCAGAAGACTGAGACGATGGGTATGACTGGCTGGGCAGAGATTGAATCAAAGAAGAACTCAGTATGGTCTCCTGTGATTATCAAGTTAAAAAGCTGCAGACCCTTCTTTAGAAGCCACATAATAGTCATCGGCAGCAGATGGTAGCAAAGGGTAGCATTGGAGATGCAAGGAGAAGAGCACCAAAGAAACCTGGCTAAGGAAAGAAAGCAGTTTACCCAGTAGTACTTCCAGAAGACTTCAGCTTTTCTTCCTTTGTGCAAATATATCTTATGATGGATAAAAGAAGTATATCACCTCTGATTAGATACTAGTTCACATCTATACCATGTCTTGAACCTGGGTCAGTGTGTGTGTGAGAGGGGTGTTGGTGGTGTTGGGTGGTATTGGTGTCTTAAATGGACATCAGAAAGATGACCATGACATATAAGTGAGGAAGGGGGAAGGGCACATTATGGAAAAACTAGATGCTACAAATAAAAGAAAATGTCTCGATTTTCTCAATTATAAACTTATAAAATGTAACTATTAATATTTATAAGGATTAAAAATAACATGTAAAATATTTTGTAAATTTTAAAGCATTATTTATAAAGTTTTTTGTTCAAATGATTACAATTTTAAAATATTTCTATGTTTAAAAAATTAATTCAAATTATTTAGAAAGTTTCTCTACCTAAAGACAAAATGCCTGGTTATTCTGTCTAGGGTTTGCTCACCTGGATTTGAACAAATCCTGCAGATTGGTGGGAAGTAAACCAAAGCATTGTTTTTTATTTGTTTGACTTCTTTACCTTCTTTCAGAGAGAAAAGGGGAAAATGGGCACAATCAGACCTTCCTTTGTGGCTCCTTTCTTCTTCCATGCAATCCATATTGAAAGGGGATCTCAAAGTAACAGGGAGTTATACCTAGCTTTAATTCCATTCCTTCAATAAAAATCTTTTCCTAATATTTTATATCTCCCTTAGCCTCTTATTTATCTACATTAATTACTGTAATTATTCAATATTTGAATATGTCTTGTTTTTCCCTGTTAGATTGTGAGTGCAGTGATGACATTTCTCTGCATTTCCTTAAGCATTGAAAACAGTAGGTACTTAACAAAAAATGTTCAATAAATGAATGAATGAATGAATATTACATTTTGGAAAATTTTACCTTAATTCAGTCAGGCATATGTGGACTTACACATCCACCCACACACACACACACAGAAGTTAGGTAGCTTAGTGGATAAAGTGCTGGGTCTGGAGTTAGGAAGACCTATCTTCCTGAATTCAAATCTGGCTTTAAACATTTCCTAGAGATATGATGCTGGGCAAGTCACTCCATCCTGTTAGCTTCAGTTTCCTTATCTATAAAATGAGCTGCAGAAAAAAAATACCAAACTATTCCAATATCTTTGCCAAAAGAAATTCCCAATGGGGTCATGAAGAGTTGGACCTGCCTGAAAATAATTGAACACACACAAATACATGTATATGTGGGTAAGAAAGAATAATGTCTTTTAATTTCAAAATAACCAGCAACTGAGTTTGTTTCTGAGAGCATGAGTTTTAAAAAGATTTTTTTTAAACCTTCTCTTCATATAAATGCTATTTAAGATATGCACTTGAAATGTCTCCCATCACAAACTTTGGGTTCATTTTCTTTGCCAAAGTATTCACACAAAAGAGACCACAAAACTGCCCTGTTTTGTTCCATTTTTCATTGCGTTTTCTACTGTCTTTTCCCTTTGGAATCACTTGTGCCTTGAAGCACAGGGTTCTGGCTTTCTTTTTGAAGTAAAAATAAGCATTATTATGTATTGTAGCTTCTTTTATCTGTAGGTGGGTTTGGAAACACCATTGAGATGAACTCAAGAAATGATGTCAGCATTGGTTTTCTCTTGTCCATCATTTGAAGGGGAAAGGGATTATTCATACCCTATAATCTTTTTTATACTAGTAAATAAGTGAAGGCAGTTCCCTTCAAGGATCAATGAAAGGATACAGTCTCTTGTTTCATATTTTTACACAGGATATTTGAAGGAAAACAACATGAAACATTAAACAGCTCTGAAAGACACAGAGAACTGGCTATGAGCAAAACTCAGGCATCCTTTTTCATAGACTGGGCAATTATTCAACTTATTATTTAAATGAACCATCCCAAATAATAAATAACCTTTTCCACATTCACGCAGTGGATTTTCAAACAGCAGGGGGAGCCTGAAGAATTATATTTACATCATGCAAAATTAATTTCTTTAGTCATTTTGATGAAAACATGTCTACTCCATCTTACAGTTCATCTTTATAACCTTTTCCTTTGGGAAACAGAAATATAAAGACATATTTCTGATTTATTACTCTCTGTTTTAAGAGTTGCCTAAAAACCCCTAGGTTTTTACTCATCAATTTACTTTAAAATACATAGCTTGTAAAACAGGAGAAAGTGTGAAGGAGAAGAAGAGAAAAAACTTTAATATAATTTTGTGTTATAAACTTTTTGTGGATGAAAGTATATCGACTGCTCAAAAGAAATCATTCCAGCTATTGCTGAGGGCAGAGGCATGATGGGAGGTTAGGGACAGCTAACCAACTAAACTCTCCCAATAGTCCCTTCAAAACAAACTTAAAATAATGCCTCAAATCAAATTTTAGAGTTTAGAGACTCAACAAAAAGTCAAGGCGAGATATTTTTCTGTTCTAAAAAAACTTAAAAAGTAGGCAGGAGAAGTCTGTGACATGTAGTGGAGATCAAGTAGATATCTGTCTGAAGTCCACACATGCTGAGTAAAAGTGACAGCAAAAGCAACAGCTGCTTTGAGAGTTCTCAGCTTAGAGATAGTAAGGAAGTTGGTAAGGGGGTTGGACAATTGCTCAGAATGAGTTTATAGGGAAAATTTTGCTGGAAATGGGTATAATTTGCACTGATTGGCAACTATTGCCTATATGCAGTTCTGGGTTTCAGTTCCAGGCTAGAAAGCAGCACTGGTGGTCAGTCACAAGGGAGCAGGGGCCCTGGTCACAGTATCAAAACAGAGAAGAGCACTGGTGCATGAAGCTACAGGGGACCAAGGGCCCTTTCTTGATAAAGACCAGAATGCAGAGAAGGAGCATAGTGACCACATCTCTTCCAGAATCTCCCAGGATCAGATTTGGAAGTGTTCAAAACATATGGATTCCCAGAATTGACTCTGAAAAATGTCAGCATAAAAAAAGCCTAAAGCTTTAGCCAGTGCCTCCCCACTGCAAGGTGAGCAGAACCCAATTTTAATATAAAATTCAAAGTCAAGAAATAGGCTGGGAAAATGAGTAAACAATAAAACCAAAGAGAATTACTATGAGATGGTTACAGGGAAGACCCACACAAAAACTCAGAAGTAAATGACAATAAAAAACAGCTATAATCAAAGTCTTGAAAAAAAATGCCAATTGGACCCAAATTCAATAAAAATTCTTATAAGTGTTAAAGAAAGATATGAGTGGTAGAGGAAAATTTGGGGAGAAATGAAATTGATGTAAGAAAAGTTTGAAAAGAGAATTAACATCTTGGTAAAAGAGGAACAAATAACAGCTTAAAAGAAGAAATAATAGCTTAAAAACAGAATTGGGTTAATGGTAAATGAGATACAAAACTGTACTAAAGAAAAGAACTACTTAAAAATCAAATTTGGCCAAATGGAAAAAGAGGCACAAAAACTCACTGATGAAAATAATTGCTTAAAAATTAGAATTAGGCATGTTGAAACAGCCCCATGAGATATCAAGAAACAATAAAGCATGAAAAATATATAGAAGAAAACATGAAGTGTCTCATGGAAAAACAACTGACCTGGAAAATAGATCTAGGAGAAATAATTTAAGAATTATTGAACTACCTAAAAGCCAAAATAAAAGAGCCTAGACAACATATTTTTAAAATATTTTATTTTTTTCACCCAATTACCCATAATAATTTTTTAAATCTTAAAATGTTATTTTCATTCTTCTTTTAATAATAGCTTTTTATTTTCAAAATATATGAAAAGATAGTTTTCAACATTTACCTTTGCAAAACCCTGTGTTCCAAATTTTTCTCTCTCCCTTCCCCTTGTCCCCTCCCCTAGATAACAAGTAACCCAATATATGTTAAATATGTGCATTTATTCTATACATATTTCCACATTTATCATGTTGTACAAGAAAAAATCAGATCAAAAAGGAAAAAAATGAGAAAGAAAAAAGAGCACGCTAACAACTTTAAAGAAGGTGAAAATACTATGTTGTGATCCACATTCAGACCCCACAGTCCTCTATCTGGATGCAGATACCTCTTCATTAAAAATCTATTGAAATTGGCCAGAATCACCTTATTGTTGAAAAGAGCCACATCCATCAGACTTGATCATCACATAATCTATAAAACAAGTTTTAATATTCATTGGGTTTTTTTTTAAGAGTTTTGAATTTCAAATTTTATCTCCTTTTCCCTCTTCTCCTCCCTCCTTGGGATGGTAAGCAATATCTTATAGATTATGCATATATAATCATGTAAAACATTTCCATATTAACTAGGCATCATATTTCAAGAAATTATCAGAAAAACTCCTTCAATATCTTATAGTCAGAAATTGAAAGAATCCATAAATTACCTCTTGAAAGAGACTCCAAAATGAAAATTCCTAGGAATATTTTAGCCAAATTCTAGAGCTCTTAGGTCAAGGAGAAAATATTTCAAACACTCAGAAAGAAAGAAGTGAAATATGGAACCACGATTGGGATTACACAAAATTTATCCGTTTCCATGTTAAAGGAATGGAGGGCTTAAAATGTGACATTGCTAAAAGCAAAGGACTTAGTATTGCAATCAAGAATCACCTATGCAGAAAAACTGAGTATAATCCATCAGGGGGAAAATTGATATTTAATGAAATAGAGGATTTTTAAGCATTCTTGATGAAAAGACCTAAGCTAAATACAAAATTTTAACAAAATGCTCAA
The DNA here is from genome assembly GCF_048593235.1 of Sminthopsis crassicaudata. NCBI lineage: Eukaryota > Metazoa > Chordata > Mammalia > Dasyuromorphia > Dasyuridae > Sminthopsis > Sminthopsis crassicaudata. The sequence continues at coordinate 224,741,122 of NC_133617.1, read as the reverse complement.
AAGGCATAAAAAGGTTGAACATGAAAGAGAAATTATAAAGGATTCAATAAGATTAAAATGTTTATATTCCTTCATGAAAAGATGATACAAGTAATTCCTAAGAACTTTATCATTAGGGCAGTTAAAAAGAATTTATATTGGCAGAGGGCATGGATATAGGTAAATCATGTTGTGATGATTGCATAAAAATGAAGGAGTGAGAAAGAGGGATGCACAGGAGAAGGAGGAAGGGAGAGGTTGAATGGGGATTTTCTCACATAAAAGGAAAAACTTTACAATGGAGAAGAAAATGGGGTGTGGTGGCAGACAATGCTTGAACATCACTCTTATCAGAATTGATTCAAAGAAGGAAGAATATGTGTACAGCTAGTTGTACATAGAAAATGTAACTTTCTCAATAAGGAAATAGAAAAGGAAAGGGATAAGAGAAAGATAGAGATACGATAAAGGGGAGGATGGATTAAAGGAGAAAGTGTTTAGAAGCAAAATAAGACTTTTGAGGAGGGATATGGAAGGAAACACACATTAATCATAACTGCAAATGTGAATGGAATGAGCCCACCCATAAAATGGAGGCAGATAGCAGTTTACAAGAAATATTTGGAACAGAAAGACACAGAATTAAAATAAAGGAATGGAGAAGAATCTAATATGCTTCAGCTGAAATGAAAAAGGCAGAGGTAGCAATCATGTTCTCAGACAAAGAAAAATTAAAATAAATCTAATTAAAAGATAATTGGGGAAACTACATTTTGTTAAAAGATAGCAGAGATAACAAATATAAAAAATTTTAAAATAAGTTTCTCTGATAAAGACTTTGTTTCTTGATCTATTGTGGCTATAGAATTTGAGTTAAATTTCTAAAAGTAACTACAATTCCCCAATTGATAAATGATCAAAGCTTATACACTGGCATATTTCACAAGAAATCAAGGCTATATTTAGTCATATAAAAATGTTCTAACTCACTATTGATTAGAAAAATTCAAATTAAAACAATTCTCAGATACCACCTCACACCCATAAGAAATGACAAATGCTAGAGGTGATGAGGAAAAAATAGTTGCACTAAGGAATTGTTGATGGAATTGTGAATTGGTCCAACTACTATGAAAAACAATTTTGTATTATACCCCAAATGCTTTAAAACCGAGGATCTGTATCCCCAAAAGTCAAAGAATTAGGATCTATGTGTACAAAAATATTTATAGTAGCTCTTTTTTTGTGTGTATGGTGGCAAAGAACTGGAAATCAAGGGAATGTTCATCAATTGAGGAATGGCTAAAAAAGATGTGGCATTTGAATCTTGATGGAGTACTATTGTTATAAGTATTGACAAAGAATATGGTTTCAGAAAAAAGCAAAGGCAAGACTGATATGAATTGATGTAAAGTGAAGTAAGAAGAACAGATTCATCATTAGGCACAGTAACAGCAATGTTATAATAAAGACCAATTGTGAAAAACTTAATTATTGTGATCAGTACAATGATCCAAGACAATTCCAAAGAAGCACGATGAAAAAATGCTATCCATCTCCAAAAAGAGAAACAGTAAAACTCTAGGTACAAATTGAAACATAATTTTCTCACTTTATTTTTTCTGCTTGTTTAAAATATGGCTAGTAAAGAAATATGTTCTGCATGACTTCATATAAATAATTGATACCATACTGCTTGCTTTTTTTATTGGTTGAGGACAGCATGGGAGAGAAGGAAAAAATTTATGACTCAAAATTTTTAAAAGAAAAAACTATTTAATTTTTTCTCATTTTTTCCCTTTTTGATCTGATTTTTTGGTATGTTTGTGCAGCATGATAAGTGTGGAAATGTGAATAGAAGAATTTTCCATATTTAACATATATTGAATTACTTGCTTTCTTGGGGAGGGGGTGAAGGGAAGATAGGGAAAAAATTTGGTACACAAGGTTTTGCAGGGACGAATGTTGAAAACTATCTTTTGCATGTATTTTGAAAATATAAAGCTATTATTAAAAATAAATAAATGAACAACATAAGAGAATTTAAAAAATATTTGTGTGGTCTGGCAATAGAATGAGCGTGGGAAGTCAGGAAATATTTAAGTTCCAATTTCGCCTCAGACACTTAGCAGCTCTGAGAATCTAGGCAAATTATTTAACCCTGCTGGCTTCAATTCCTCATCTATAAAATAAACTAGAGAAAGAAATGGCAAACAACTCCAGTAGCTTTTGCCAAGAAAACTCCAAATGGGTCTACATTTTCTTTACAATATAACTAGTATAGTAATATATATTGTATGATTAAACATGAAAAACCTGTGTCAAACTACTTACTATAACAAAAAGGAGGGAAATAACCAAGGGAGAGAGAAAAAATAGAGCTCAAAACATTTTTTTAAAACAATGTTAAAAATTGTCTTTACATTTAACTGGGGAAAAATTAAATATTATTTTAAAAAGAAAAATCTGAGAAGACTTGTTTGAACTAATGCAAAATAAAGTGAGAAGAACATTGTGTATAGAAACACTATTAAAATAATGATCATCTATGAAAGACAGCTACTCTGATTTATACAGTGCTGCGAGACAATTCCAGAGGATTCATGATTTTTAAAAATGTACCTCCAGAGAAAGGGTATTGAGGAACTCTGAGTACAAATTGGAACATATTGTTTTTCAGTTTATATTTATTTCTTTTTTATGATCAATGTTAAAATATGTTTTATATGCCTAATGGACGCTTGTCTTCTCAATGAATGGGGGAGAGGCTGGCGAAAGAGAGAATTTGGAAATCCAAATTTTTTTATAGATATTTTTCATTATAGCTTTTTATATACAAAACATATGCATGAATAATTTTTCAATTTTGACCCTTGCAAAACCTTTTGTTCTGACATTTCCACTCCTTCCCACCGCCCCCTCCCCTAGATGGCATATGTTAAATATGTTAAAGTATATGTTAAATACAATATATGTATACATCTTTATACAGTCATCTTGTTGCATAGGAAATATCGGGAAATCCAAATTTTAAAAACTGAATGTTTTAAAGTTTTTTAAAAAACATAATTAAAAATAACCCCAAATAGGATCATAAAGAGTCAGGCGTGATTGAAAAACAACAAAATGTTTAGGCTGTGATCACTTTTTGTTTGCTTGTTTGTTTGAGAACTACTAATATTGAGGGGCTCACTACATGGTCAGATGGCCCATTCCATCACATAAAACCCACAGGATTTAGAACAAAAGTATCTAAGCAATCATCTAAGACAATCTTCCTATTCCTCATACCCTTTCCCCACTACTTCACAGACCAAATGACTAAAGCCCAAGAAATATTAAATGGTTTTCTTGAGGTTACTGAAGTATTAAATTTAATAGAGGCAAAATTAAAATCCAGATGCTCCAGCTTCAAACCTAGTGTCCCTCCATCTTTTTTCCATGCTGAACCTAATAGACGTATACATCATAACTACATGGACATTTTCAAGTATGTGAAGTGATATTTCATATGCATTCTTTTCATATACATTAAATTTTTGCAGCATAATATGGTGGAATGAACACAGGATTAGTAATCAGTTAGTCTAGGCTGTGGACAGTCTTGGCTTTGTTGTTTGTTCATTATGTGATGTTGGCCAAGCCACTGAATTTCTCTAAACCTCAGTTGACTCATATATAAGCTGGAAATGCTAACAACTGTCCTGCCTAACTGATAGGGCTGTTATGAGAAACAAATGAGATAATGGCTGTAAAAGCACTTTTAAACTGTAAAACACTACACAGTTACAAGATATCAAATGTAAGCAACAAATGAGATAATGGACATAAAAGTACTTTTAGAAATGTAAAGCATTATACAAATATAAGATATCATTAAGCTTAGGCAATTGGTTTTTAATTTAAGTATTCTCAGAAGAAGCACTTAACACCTCAGAACTTTTTAAAAAGTGATCTATAAAAGCAAAATATTACTTTATGGAATCAACTTTAAGCCTATTTTGATGAGCCAACAGCTCCCACATAATAATGTAGTAAATAAGTTAAAGAATCATCAACCAAATTGGGAGACTACTGGTTGATAGAGCTCCTCTGTACTAATTAGTCATTGTTGTGAGATGTTCTCAAGTTCCCGGATTCTAGGTTCACATATTTAGAAAGGACTTCAGAGACTATCTCATTCCATCTCCCCATTTTACAGATGTGACTATGAAAACCAAAGATGTTAAATGATGTGCCTGGGTCACAAAAATAGTAAATAAAAGAGGCCAGATTTGCTGACAATGAGCCCTAATAGCTGGATTTCAGTATGTTATTAACATTGGAATATAGTTACACTTGGGATGAATCTGGAGGGTCACCTACCTTAATCTCCTGATTTTATAAATGAAGAATCTGAATTCCATAGAAGTGATTTTCCCAAGCAAGTGGCTTGGGACTCCTTGAACTCCAAATCCCATCTTTTCATTGAGTCATTTTGCCTCCACCATGGTATCATGAAATAATCATTAAGAAGTGACTTGGATTCTTGTCTCTATTGCATGCTAGCTATGTGACCTTTGACAGGTCCCTTTATTTCTGAAAATCCTTATTGAATGGCACTTTGATATTTTATGGACTCAGACATTCTTGGATCAAATCATGCTCTTTTTAAACAATGATACAAGGTAAATGCTTCTCACTGCAATGTGACAATTCAGTGGGACTTTAAAATTCATCTATTCCAGTCCCCACTCTAAACGTTGCAAAAATGATTTGTCTAAGGTGACACTGCTGTCACCCACTGGCAGATATAGAAATAGGGCTAATGAATCATAGTTTCATAGATTTAAAATGAGAAAGAAACTTTGAGGTTTCTCTACTTCAATTTTCTCATTCTGCAGATGAAGATGAGGAACCCCAGAGAAATTATGATCTGTCCAAGAGCATGCAGACAGTAGGTGGTTAGTCTGGGATTTGCATCTAGGTTCTCTGAGGCCATATCCAATTCTTAGAATTCCAGAATCTGGGAGTTGTAAGAGACCCTGGAAGTCATATAATTCAATTTACTCATGAAAGGAATTCCTTACACATTCAAGTTCAGATTCTGTTTGAAGAGTTCTAAGAAAAGGTCACCCATCATCTTTCTAGGTTGTCTATTCCTTTTTTGAACAGATCCAATAGTTAGGGGAATTTTCCTTAAGACAAGCCTAAATTCTTTCTATAACTCCTGGTTCTGATCTTTGGAGTCAAATAGAATAAACCTAATTCCTCCTCCACAGCACAGCATGACAATGCACTTTAAATCCTTAAAGATACCTGCCATGTCCTAGTCATCTCTCTGTGCCCCATTCTTCTTTGTTGAAAGCTAAGTATTTCCAGCTCCTTTAACCAATGGACTCATTCATCCTGGTTGCCTTCCTATGGACTTTCTCCAGTTTATCCACGTCCTTTTAAAATCATAGTGTTCAGAACCAAATGCAATAGTGCAAATGAAGTCTAGTAAAGTCAAAATACAAAGGACAATCACCTTTTTATTCCAGACTACAATTCCTTATGCAGTCTGATAGACTTGGAGCAGAGATTGAAGAATGATTTCTTTTCTTTTCTTTCTTTCTTTCTTTCTTTCTTTCTTTCTTTCTTTCTTTCTTTCTTTCTTTCTTTCTTTCTTTCTTTCTTTCTTTTCTTTTAATTCTACATTACACTGCTCCCTCTGGATTGTAGTTTGTCAACCTTCTCACATGAATGAAATCACAGGTCTGGACAAATAATAAAATGCATATGGCACTTTGCTGGGAAAGAGATACAAAGCAAAGAACGAAGCAATTTTTGCTTTCATAGAACTTACATCCGCGCACATATCTGCACAATCTTGTGTGGAGGGATGCTTTATGTGATATTGCCCAATAGTTTACTAAACAATATAACACTTCCATTTTCTACGACTTAATCCAATTAATTAATCGCTTAATCCAATTAATATATTGTTTAAAAAAAAAAGGAAATGGGATTAGTCCAAAGTAGCAAAGGTAGTGATTTTTCCATTTTCATAGAAATAAAGCAAAAGTTATCAAATCTACCCAACCTCTTGTTCATGTGATGAGATTTGTATGGACCTCATTTGTCATGGTGAGTGGAAAGAAGGTGAAATGATTTTTTAAAACTTCTAGTGAGATAACAGACTAGGGGAACAACTTATACCTAAAGATAATCAACTTTAAAGATTTAGGAATTCTGATCAATATGATGATGAACCATGTATGATTCCAAAGAACATGCTACCCATTGCTAATAGAAAGGTGATAGACTTGGAGCAGAGATTGAAGAATGATTTCTTTTCTTTTCTTTCTTTCTTTCTTTCTTTCTTTCTTTCTTTCTTTCTTTCTTTCTTTCTTTCTTTCTTTCTTTCTTTCTTTCTTTCTTTCTTTCTTTCTTTCTTTCTTTCTTTCTTTCTTTCTTTCTTTCTTTCTTTCTTTCTTTCTTTCTTTCTTTCTTTCTTTCTTTCTTTCTTTCTTTCTTTCTTTCTTTCTTCCTTCCTTCCTTCCTTCCTTCCTTCCTTCATTCTTTCTTTCCTTCCTTTCTTTCTCTCTTTCTTTCTTCTTTATGAAAACAAAATCTAGCTTTCATGTTAGACTAAGCCAAAATTTTGTCTCCTTTATCCTGAATTCCAAGTATAATAAACATTTTTTCTTCAAGATTTCATCATTTTTAATTCACCAATGAATTCTTCCTTATTGGTTAGAATCAGATCCTGAAAAACTTTTCTTGGATTGTTCGCTTTAAAGGTTGAAATTAAGGCAAACCAAGAATTCACAAATTGTTCTGCTATGGAAGTTGGGAAGCTTCAGTGGACATTTAGATAACTCAAGTCTTCTATTACTTCTATATCATGTTCCATGCCAAACTTGTGAATAATTTCCTAAATTCCATCAGTTTCCTCCCTCCATTCAGATGATCTCTAGTATATATCCATGACAATATTGCTTCTATTTCTTCTTCTGCTCAACTTTGACAAATATTCTCCCTTTCCATTTCCTTGATTTCCTCATATAAATATAATTTAAAAAAATATATATACTATATAAATATATATACTCCCACAGTAATTTTCTAGTCATGGGGTCTTATTCTACTAAATCTGTAAGACTGATTTTGTCTTTTCATGGTAAGATCTCCTTTCCCCTAACTGGATGATCTTAGGAAGCTATTTGCTCTTCCTGTAACCCTTTTTCTTCATGTTTAAAAATGACACTATCTCACACTGTTTTTGTGAGGATTGAATGGGATCATATGTGCAAAACACTTTATATTCATAAACCTATTTGTTAGTTAATTTAGCAGTATCAATGTTAACTAATTTTTCTAATCTCAGTCATCTCAACTAGGCCACAAGACACAAGAAGATCCAGCTTTAAATTATGTAGTTGCATATTAGGCTAAAGAAAAATCATAATATATCAATCACTTATTAGAAAGTACTTTTTCATATACCAGCAAGGAAAAAAAATGTCCAATAATAACTAAAACTACTTACATTTAGATTTCAGTTGCCAAATTTGGCAGGAATGGCACAGGACAGATTAAGAACTGTTGAGGAACTCAATTCAACCCTCAATAATCTGCTCAGTATCTTAAAAGTGACAGTAGTCCAAGAATGAAATAAAAGTGTAAAGAGAGCAACCAAAAACTTCACATATGGTAGTGGCTCTGTCATTTGGAGCTTGCAACAGGATGTTAACTCAAACTGCTAGATGTGATTGATGACTCTCCAAATGAGTCGGTCTCAGTCACTGATATAAGCATATTGTTCCCACTCAAGTGTTTTAGTCAAAATAAAACAAGTATAAATGAGAAGAGCTCAGTCACATCACATAAGTGCTTTTATGTTCTTGCCATCCTCTGGGTTACATGAGTGAACCGAGGGGGAACTTTATTATGTGACTTCTCTCTTGCTGGGAGAAAGTGATGACCCAAGCAGGCAGTCACAGCCACATGACAACATGCTGACCTTCCTGCTGCCACAAGCCTATTTATCACAAGCCCAAAGAGAGACCCTCTTCCTAAAAGCAACATGTCCAAAAAGGACCCCATATGCTCAAGTTTTTATTTCTGTGAAGTGAAATTCACTGTTTCTATTTCTGGACCCATTCAGGCTCTCTGGAAGTTGCCACCTGCTACATAGGGTCTTTCCCTGAGAGGTCAAAGCCAGTAATTATTTCCTTTGATATAGGTATCCTCAGGTGGGGCTTCTATTATTGCAGGTCATCCCTGAGGGAATTTTTCTTTTAGACACAGAACTCACACAATATGCCTTTAGAAAGAAAAGGGGGAAGACACAGTTCTGGCTTCCCTTGTTAAATGTTTGAAGGGGATTAATGTCACTCACCTCCTATTCTATAGATGTGTCTGCTCTTTAAAAAGCTATAAGGTAGAGCCACCTGTCAACCTCTTTAGGGCATCTTAATCCCTCCACTATTGTAGGCTCTTCTTCAGTATTTCCTTAGCCTGTTGGATTGACATCACCATTGGAAGCATTTGTCTATGGTGAGAAGTGATCAGAAAGTATCCTCTAATTGGGTGACCAGGTTACTCTTTGCTTTTTGTTTTTGACAGAAGCTTTGTGGGGAGCCAGGAACCCATATGGTACCATGAGAGTCACCTGGCATAGTCAGGTCTCACTAATACAATAATTTTTTGTATATAACCATTTAGGTCAAAAGTTACTGAGACCACATCCTAGCAGGATCTTTTCCCCTAGATCACTTCAAAACAGTGCCCAGTGTAATGATATTAGAAAAATTGACATTAGGTAAGACATTTGCTTCCATTGTTCCTCGTGTATTACATCATGGATCCTTTGTATTTTCAGGAAAATTTGGGCTCCTTCAGGGCTTGGACACTAGTTTAGGTGAATCATTCTGTGCTCTACTTCCTTTCTGATTACAGGACAATCTTGTCAAAGATGGATCTGTTACCTAGAAATAGAAAAACTCCAGTCATCACAGGATGGGCTTGGAGTGGAGGGCAGGAAATCAATCTCTCTTTATTTGTTCCATTGTCTGAATAGCCAAGATGAAAATTATAATTTGACCACATTCTGGTGTAGTGGATTTTGAGTTAGAAGTGTATGTCAGTATTTTCCAACTGCTTGGTCCAGAAACTGGCCTTAGTCCGTGACAAATTTTTATAGGCCTGTCAGACTTTTGCTCTAAAGATCCTACTTCTTAAAAGTTATAATTTAAGGGGCAGCTAGGTGGAGCAGTGGATAGAGCACCAGTCCTGAAGTCAGGAGGATCTGAGCTCAGTTCTGACTTTAGACACTTAACAATTCCTAGCTGTGTGACCCTGGGCAAGTCACTTAACCCCAATTGCCTCAGGGAAAAATTATTATAATTTATAATTATTATTATAATTATAACTTAAAAAACTCACAAAAGATCCTAACTTCTCTTTCTTCCTTTCCTCTTTTTTCCTCCTTCCTCTCCCCAGCTTCTAGTTCCTGCATTCTGAACTCTGAACTATAGAAAATTATATTGAAGTTGTAGAAATCAGAGCAGGCCCCAATAGAAAGTATATATAGTAGAAAGTATATACCCACATACACACAGTAGAACGTATATATATATATATATATATATATATATATATATATATATATATATATATATATATACATATATATATATATTTATATGATCATAATCTAGAAGAAATTTTAGAGTAGTTATTTCTTCATTTAGTTAGAAAGATTAAGTGATTTACCTGAGATCACAGAAAAAAGCTTTAGAATCAAGATTCCTACTCATGTCCTATGACTCTAAACTTAATGCTCTGAAACCAGCATAAAATAAGTAGAATAAATAGAAAAATAAAATACAATAGAGATGAAAAAAGGCTTTATTGACACTTAATTCTCTCATTTGTCAGATGAGAACACTGAGATTCAAGGAGATCATCTGATTCTAAGTTCAGTTGTACTATCACACTGTATATACACAACAGCTTCCTTCCCTATAAATCCGTGTTTAATTAAAATATGAATATTAGATGGGAGGCCTGTCTGGTATTCCATAGATGGATTTAATTAATGGGAATATCTCACCTTACTGAGATGGAAAGTTAAGAATTACAGCCTTCTCTCTTTTCTTGATATCCTGAAGTCACATCAAATAAAATGCTTTTGTTGGTTCTACTAAGGAGAACAATATTAGAAAGGCAAGGAATCAGGAAGGTTAGACCCAAAAAATTAACAGCAAATTGAAATCTAAAAAAATGAGGAAATGTTTTTTTTTTTTTTTTTTTTTTTTTTAAAGAACATTTAGGCATCTTCACAGATTTAAATTTTGAAAAGACCTTAAAGATATAGGTCAAGCCCTTTATATTACAGAAAAGTTAAACTGAGATCTAGAACAATGCCATGGGTCATTCATACAAGTAGTATATAAAAAGAGCAGAGATTTAAATTCAAGTCCTCTCTTTAGATACAACTCTCTCTCTCTCTTTTTTTTTACTAGGAGCCATAATACCCCTCAGTTAGTTTAAGTGTCTAAAGATGAGGTGCTGAAAATACAGCATACCATGTTTAAAAGATTCTCAGTTATCTTTGAAAAATTATGACTCAATCATGTTCTTTGGAATTTAGACCAAGCAGAACTGCAGGTTTAAAGTGGAATGATCTGCAGTTCAGATTCTGCTCTCTATTAAAGAAATCTTTGAGAGGGGGTTGGTACTCCATGCTCTACTTGAGCCCTCTAATCAGAAGAGAGAAGAGGCTGGGGGAATGGGAAGATGCTGAAATAGCCAAAGCTGTATCATCATTTGATGATGAAATTAGAAGTGATCAGCTTGATATTCTTCTTCATATTCTTAATCAACAGTATAAAATGAAAGCCAAAAAGATAAATATGGTATCAGAAGTCCAAGTAGTTCAAATAATAAAATTCATCAATAAAAAATCATATTATTTTAGCGACCTGACCAACAAATTAAGGTAGAAAGAGAACTCCCAATGAAGGAAGATGAAGAAAATTTCTGGATTTATTTCAGGGTTCACTCACCCATTATGATTTTAAAAAATTGAGGAATATGCAACCTTTCTCTACTGGAACAGCTAGGTGGATAGTGCCAGAGCTGGAATCAAAAAGAATTATCTTCCTGTGTTCAAATCTGACCTTGAAAACTTCATAGTTATGTAAACCTGACCAAGTCACTGTTTATAAAGCCTATTTGTGAACCCTGTTTGTCTCATTTCCTCATCTGTTGTAGCAGGAGAAGGAAATGGCAAACTACTGTAGTTTCTTTGCAAAGAAAATCCTAAATGGGGTTATGAACAGTCAGATATGATTGAAAGTAATTGAACAATACAAAAAAGAAAAGGTACCAAAGAAGCAGAGACGGATCAAAAGGAGTTAAAATGGTAAAGAAAGTTATTTTTTTTAATGGTTCTTGGCAAAACTCTAGAACACAATAGCAAAGGTGATCATTATGAATCAAAAATGAGTTCGTTAATAACAATTCAAAATAGAACTAGCTTTAGAACTCTTTGTTCAGTTTTCTGTGTGATCATTTAAATTGGCAATTACGACAAATCAGGGCTTGATTTTTTATTGTTGCTGTTGTTAGCCCTTTCTTCTTAAAGAGGCCAATGATATCACTAGGGTAATATCTTGACTTATAAATGAATTGGATTTAAGTGTACAAAATCATCAGCTTCTTCTCTCCTCCAGAATCATAAAAGTCCAGCAACAAGACAAAAGTTGAAATGACTAATAATGGCTCAGGATGCAGTGGGCAACTTTGGATTTTCTAAATTAGGTCTTTCCGGCATCTCAATTAATCTGAGGCAACTTTTATTGATTGTCTAGAATTGAGAAAATAGTAAGAATTCACACTAGGGGCAGCTAGGTGGCGCAGTGGATAGAGCACCAGCCCTGAATTCAGGAGGACCTGAGTTCAAATCTGGTCTCAAACACTTAACACCTCCTAGCTGTGTGACCCTGGGCAAGTCACTTAACCCCAGTCTCAAAAAAAAAAAAAAAAAAAAAGAATTCACACTAAACTTAGTATGTGTATATACTAATATAATTTGGTTGGTAAACATTTACCAACACATACCTGCTCTATAAACATTGTTTGATCTCAACAGGAGTGTAGTAGAAGGTTCAGAAAATAAAATCATAACCAGAATGGAGTCCTGGTAACTGTGAAACAACAGCAACATGACAACTGGCATTTATATAGAGCTTTAAGGTTTGCAAAGTTCTTTACATTCAATATCTCATTTGAGCTTCACAACACCCCTGGGTCAGACTAACCTGATTTCCTTTTTTGACAAGGTTATTAGAACATAGATCAAGGGAATGCTTTAGTAGTTGTTTCCAAGTATTTGGAAGACTATCATGAGAAACAAGGAACAGACATGTTCAGCTTGGCCCTAACCTAGTTTTGAATGGAGCAAAGTTTCTTACACTATCCTTGAGGACAGAATGGAGAGATTTGGCTAAGATGTCAGCATAGTTAGGTGGAGATAGAATTAGTTGAAAATGAAAGAACTGGATGTTGATCAATGGCTTAACCCTTCATCTTATTCTGTTAAATAATTTTAATTTAAAAAAAACTTCCAAAAAGCATTGATGACATTCATAACACATTTACAGATAACAGGAAAATGAGAGAATTGTGACCCAAAAAAGATCACAATCAACTAGAAGAATAGACCACATCTAAAAATATAAAATTAAATTAAATTCCCCCTACAGTTAAAACAACAACAACAACAACAACAACAACAACAACAACTGTACTACTTGCAAAAGCAGAATGAAAGCGATATGGCAAAACAATAGCTAAAGTGGAAGAAGAAATTAGAGAATTTAACATGCTTCACTCTTAGTACCAGCCAATACAATGATGTTTTTGCCCCAAAGTCAGGAAAAAATGAAATTGGAGACTACAGTAACAAGAGCATAGGATGCAGAATGAGAGAGGTGATGATCCTATTGTATTCTGCTGTGATTAAATCATATGCACAATGTTGGGTTCCCTTCTTTTCACCATACTTCAGGAAGAGAAAACTAAAAATCATTTAGGGGAGAAAAAATTAAAATGATGAGACTACACATGTTTTCATAAGGGAACCAATTGAAGAAACTGTGAGATGTTTGCTTTAAAGAAGAGAAAACCCAACAAAATTTTAATAGTTGCTATCAAATTTGGGGGCAAAAAAACCTCATAAAGGGAAATGACTAGACTTGTTCAACTTGACCCCATAGTCCAAGACAAAAAGCAATGGGTAGAAATCAAGGAAGGTATATTTTAGTTATATATATATATAAAATTGTCTCAAAGTGGAATGAACTGCATTGGGAGATAACTGTTTCCCTTTTTTACTGTCATGAGCAAAATTTGTATGACTGACTACTATGTGGGAAAAAGGTGAAAAACTTACAGACTAAGCATATATTGATCAGGGACTGTTATCTAGAGCCTTAAGGCCTCAGGTTAGGAAACATGTGATTTTAGATAAGGCCTGGACTACTTCCACCGTCCAAAAGAGGATCCCTGATGAGGAAGCATGTGATTTTAGATAAGGTCTGGACTATATTCTATTGTTCAAAGAAGGACACTGGTGAGAAAGCTATACATTTACTACATTCCACAGTAGACTTATATGACCAATCACAACATATAGAGGGTGGGATTTTGGGGGTTCTTTGACTGAAATATATAAAAGCTGTGAACATTTTCAAGGGAGTGGCTCTCTTCTGCTGTGAATTTGGCTCACAAACCAGGATGGGGTCCGCTTCTCGAGATTCTAATAAATAATTCTTCTTTCTATGAGTGATCTCTGTAATAGTCAATTTGGGTAGGTCTTTTTGTACCAAACACTACTGATAATAGATGATGTAGTGGAAATTCCCACTCTGGCGTGGGCTGAATTAGATGACCCTAACGTTCCTTCCAATTCACTGATTCTACAAATGAATGAATGGGTGGAGGGATGAAGGATATGTGTATTATTATATGCAAAGCATTGTGTTTGTTAAGAAATAGGGAAGCAAATAGAGTAGAAAGGTTGTTCCTGATCTCAGAGTTCACATGATAGGGAAAACATATGGGAAATCTCAGCTCCATGCTACTTAGGGTACACTGGTAAAGTCTCATCTTTAATATCATTGTTTGATTTTACAACTCCCAGGATTTTTGGCTTCTATTATCTGAATGGGGATTCCTTCAAACAAAATGGGAAGAATGATGAAAATGGGACAGCTCTGAGAAGGATAATTTGTATTTTACATTCCACCTCAAACTGAAAATTCAATTCAGAATTTATTCAGCATCTACTATGGGTCATATCCTTCACTGTCCCCATGAGAATCTTAAAGGAGATGGTGGTCAAGGCGGTGGTGGTAATAGCTTGACTTGGCTGGCACAGGATGCTGCTGCCACAGCTATATTGGTTTACCTGTCCCTCTGTGGTTAGGAGTTGGTAGAGGTAGGAGCTGATGGGGATGAATATATTTTCTCCACAGAAGTTGGTTCTTCTAATGGTAGCTGTGAAGAAATGTTCACACCTAAAAGGCTTCCATTATCTGAATATGAATTCCTTCAAACAGAATAGGAAGAATGATGGAAATGGGCAGTTCTGAGAAGGATAATTTCTATTTTACATCCCACCCCAAACTATGAAAGATACAATTCAGTATTTATTCTGCATCTACTATGTATCAGGCACTATTCTAGGCACTGAAATAAAAAAAATGAAATCCCTGATCTCAACATACATATATTCTGCTGTGAAGCAATAATAAATAAATGAGTGAATGAGTAAAACATAAAATATATATGTTTACATATATGTGATTTCATAAATGTGCAATTTTATATGTGCATATATACACATACACACGGCAGTAATAGCTAAGGACATTAGAAAAAGGCTCTTGTACAAAGTGGTCTTATATTCTTCACCTCCTGAGTCTTCTTGAACAGTATCATCTTATTTGTCCATAAATAAAAAGAAATTTGAGGGGAGGAGGTTGAGAGAACAATAATCACAATAGATGCAGAGTATGAACTTAATACCACTAATAATTTATACATAATATATATATATAATAAACATAGTAATTGAATGATAAAATAGATGGGAATAGGGATGGGGAACAAGGTGTGATTTCAATGGTATGGGAAACTCCCTCTGGAGAGATAATTCTCTTTCATTGATAGAGATAATGTACTTTCTTTACCACTTAGATAGTTGCCTAGAGATCTTAGAGGTTAAATGAGGGCAGGGTCCCACACATAGTACATGTCAAAAAAGATTTGAGTCCATGGTCCTCCTGGCTTCAAGGCCAGTTCTTTATTTATTATAGAGCCTTGTCTTTCTCAGGATGAAATTAGATTCAGGTAATGGAATTGGTGGAATTAGATACACTGGAAATAAAATGTGGCCAAATCAGCAGGAATTTGGAAGAACCAATATTATCACTTGCAGCTTCATACCAAGTCTGGTTAGAAGTTTGTCCCATACCAGTCTACAGGCCACTAAACAATATTATCTTAAATTGATTCTGGAAGAGTTCTGTCCCTGGTTTAGCATCTTTCTCTATTCCAACTGTGCAAAACAAGAATCTGGTGTAAGAAAAAAAGGTAAGAAATGGCAGGTGTGGAGAAAGAGGATGTAAGGCAGGGACCTGAAAGTGGAGCCCTACTGTGAAAAATGATCAGAGCGTTTCACCAGAAGGCTAGTTTAATAAATTATAGCAGTAAGTTGGTAGGGTGATGTCAGATAAATGAAATATTTAACACGATATAATAATCCCTCCAGTAATGTAAGAATGTTCCCATTTGTTAATCTAAAGGGCTCCCTGATGAGACAGCTGAATGGTTTAACATGCTGGAAGGCTGCTCTCTAAATCATGGTTTCATCTCAAGGAAAGGAAGGGAGTGAACTTGGAAATAATGGTTGAAGCGCTTTTCCTTTACTTCTGCTAGGCTTAGTTTCCAATCTTTTCAACACTTTTGCCTCATGGATGTTTTCTCTCAATTAGCAGAAGATTATTTAAAGGAGTCTTATTAATTCTTCTTTCTTACTATCTGTCTGTCAACCCCCAAACTGACAGAATTCATGCAAGCTTCTGGAGCAGGGAGCTTTCTACTGGCTGACTTGCAACTCTGCCTCTTTCTACCAGGTCTCTGAAAATGGCAGCCTCATTGATTTAGACCTGGAGAGGATCCCAGGGATGATCTAGTTTAGCCTTTCTTTGATGGCAAATAAGGAAACTGAGTCCTAGAGAGAGTATGTGACTTGTTTAATGTTACACAGATAATAAGTATTAGAGCTGAGATTTGGAACTAGGTCCTCTGACACCAATAGACATATCTTCAAAGCCTTGGGTCTGTTTGTTAAAAAAAAAACTGTGCATTGAGGGATGCCAGCTGTGAAGGCTCTTTCCAAGAATAAGAAAGAAAGGCTTAATCCCAGTTCACTATCAGAAACAGGACTGTCATTTCAACTCTGGACTCCTTAAACTCTGTAATTAATTTATGTACATAAGTGTTAGCCATTTCTAGAAACCTCCCATTTCACCTAAAATGAGAATAAACAGTATCACTTCTAAGAGAGACGAAGACCACTGTAACCTTATCCCACAGGTGACTTTCTCCGACTGATAAATCTCCCTGCACCACAATGACAAAGTTCATTCACAAGCCAGATTCACAGGGTGGGTTATGGACTTGTGTGGCTGCTGGCATCTGTTACTTGCACCTGACAACATCCTCTTTGTCTCCTTCATTCCACTCTTCCCCTCTTCCCCCAACCAAATCCAACTCCTAAAATATATGGTACTATCTCCTGCCAGGCAACCTTGCAGGAAACCAAGGAAGGAAGTCTCAGAGCTCTCTGGGTACAAAACATCCATTAAAATGTGTTCAAATCTTCTCAGTGTTTCCCTGTTGTTGGTCAAACATGTTTATGTTATGAAAATTAGCTAATTAAAGGAGATTGGATACCTTGGGGCTCTCAGCAAGGTAGTTCCAAGTCTTCATTAGTAATGTTTCTGTTGGAGACTAGCAGGGGATATAAACAATTATACTACACTGGCCAATAGATTTGGGTTGTAGAAAAAAAGTCTATTAAAGACAATGAAATATTGGAAAAAACAACAGTTATTGGTATATACTTCAATATTAGCAAAGCACTTTAAATATGTTATCTAATTTTGGCCTCACAACTCTCTGGGTGCTATTATATTGTTTTGCTATAGTTGGGGAAACTGAGTCTCAGAGAAACTAAGTAATTTCTCCAGATTTATATAAGTAGTCAACATCTAAGGCAAAATTTGAATCCAAGACTTCGATTCCAAACTAACACTTAGTTTGATAGAATGAGTTTCCTTACCTAGAAATTCCTTAAGCCAATAAAATTATGTATGTTTGGAATAAAGATTCTAAGTTCAACACTGCTCCACTTAGCTTTCTCAGCAAACAAAACCTGTTAATAATTACTGAAGCAATATTTGTCATCAACTCCTCAGGTAAAAAGTTTTACTTATTTACTGATTATATTTCTGAAGAATTCCTAGCCAACTAACTATCCAGGAATGAATTTCATTATTTACCAGAAGTATCCAAACAACCTATGACTTTTTTCCTTCTGATTCTCCATTTTGCCTCTTGGATTTATAGAACATCACAAGCATAATAGAAGTTGCAGAAGCTATGAGGAAATTTGTGGAAATTTCATTGATTGGATATTTAAAGATGTCTAGTTGGACAAAGCTGAAAGATTTTTGGTTTTAGGTCTCTGAGGATGATTAGTATACTCAGATTATAAGCTCATAAATTTAAAATTAGAAAACACACAAGAGATCATTTCATTTTTGTCTATATTTTATTTTATTTATTAAAGGCAAAAATATTATGTTGTGATCCACATTCAGTTTCATTAGTCCTCTCTCTGGATGTGGATGGCTTTCTCCATCATAAGTCTATTGGAATTGATCTGAATCACCTTATTGCTGAAAAGAGCCAAATCCATCCCATTTGGTCATCACAGTCTTATTGTTGCTGTGTACAATGTTACCTCTATTCTACTTACTTAGCATCACTTCATGCAAATATCTTCAGGCCTTTATGAAATCATCCTGCTAATTGCTCTTATAGAACAAGACTATTCCATTACCTTATACCATAACTTATTCAGCCATCCTCCAAGTGATGGGCATCCTGAATTTCCAGTTCCTTGCCACTACAAAAAGGACTGCCACAAACATTTTTGTACATGTGAGTCTTTTCCCCATAGTATCTATATTTTAAAGATGAGTAAACTGAAGCCCCAAGAAATTTGCCCAAGATCAAACAGGTTTAAATAGGAGAGTTAGGATTCCAACTGATATTCTTTGATTCTATATCCAATGATCTTTCCATCACAACACAGTTTCTGATTGGGTTTAGGAATATACTAATAAGTATTTTTGGCTTGATATTTCAAAGCCACTGCTGTTCCTCTTAAAGTAAATGGTTCAGTTGCCATCAGAAGAGATGGTTTTAGTTTGATAGTCTGGTCCTCTGCATTCTGTCTCCATCTTATCTTTCTATACTCATTTCAAATTGGTCTCTTTCATGCACTTGATAGTCTAGTTGAACAAAACTTGAAAGTAGTTCTTCAATTTGACTAGCTATCTTTTTTTTTTATATATAAGTCATCTTATATCTTCCATAAGCTTTTATCTATTCTCTCCTCAGTGAAATTCTTCTCTTCCTTCAAAGTTTAGCTCAAGTGCATATTTTTCTTGAAATCTCCCTAGATGCACCAGTTCCTAAAAAATTTTCTCTCTTTCATCTTACATGTTGATAAAGCCTTTTGTCTGGATCTCTCTTTAGTCCCTATCATTATCTACCGTGTTCTATAATTCTTTGCTTCATGTCTCATTCATCCCCTTTCTTCACAATAAACTAACTTTCTTGATGGAATAACAGATCTGATCATGTCACTGTCTCTAGTGGTTTCCTTTAGCCTAGTTCCTTCTTGCCTTCTCAATCTTCTCAATATGCAGTCTCCAACGTGCACTCTGATACAGCAGCGCTGGTTCTTGTCAGCTGGATGTTTCATGAACAAGACATTCTAACTCTCAGTTCTTGGCATTTTCCCAAGTTGTTCCCCAAGCCTGGAATGTTTTCCTTAGCTTCAACTTCTGACCTCCCTGACTTCCTTTAAATACCAAATAAAAACACACCTTCCACAGGAAGCCTCCCCCAACCCTTCTTTTTTTTTTAATTAATTTTATAATTTTAACTTTTTTTTTTTGACAGTACATATACATAGATAATTTTTTTTACAACATTATCCCTTGTACTCCCTTCTGTTCCGAATTTTTCCCCTCCTTCCCTCCACCCCCTCCCCTAGATGGCAGGCATTCCCATACATATCAAATATCTTATAGTATATGCTTGATACAATATATATATATATATATATATGTGCAGAACCGAATTTTGTTGTTGTTGCAAAGGAAGAATTGTATTTGGAAGGTAAAAATAATCTGGGAAGAAAAACAACAACAACAATAAAAAAATTCTCACGGTTTACACTCATTTCCCAGTGTTCCTTTTCTGGGTGTAGCTGATTCTGTCCATCATTGATCAATTGGAATTCGATTAGCTCTTCTCTAGATTGAAGATATCCACTTCCATCAGAATACATCCTCATACAGTATCATTGTTGAAGTGTATAATGATCTCCTGGTCCGCCTCATTTCACTCAGCATCAGTGGATGTAAGTCTCTCCAAGCCTCTCTGTATTCCTCCTGCTGGTCATTTCTTACAGAACAATAATATTCCATAACATTCATATACCATAGTTTACCCAACCATTCTCCAATTGATGGACATCCGTTCATTTTCCAGTTTCTAGCCACTATGAAAAGGGCTGCCACAAACATTTTGGCACATACAGGTCCCTTTCCCTTCTTTAGTATTTCCTTGGCATATAAGTCCAGTAGTAGCACTGCTGGGTCAAAGGGTGTGCACATTTTGATAACTTTTTGGGCATAATTCCAGATTGTTCTCCAGAATGGCCGGATTCTTTCACAACTCCACCAACAATGCATCAGTGTCCCAGTTTTCCCACAGTCCCCCCAACATTCGTTATTTGTTCCTGTCATCTTAGCCAATCTGACAGGTGTGTAGTGGTATCTCAGAGTTGTCTTAATTTGCATTTCTCTGATCAATAGTGATTTGGAACACTCATTCATATGAGTGGAAATAGTTTCAATTTCATCATCTGAAAATTGTCTGTTCATATCCTTTGACCATTTATCAATTGGAGAATGGCTTGATTTCTTATAAATTAAAGTCAATTCTCTGTATATTTTGGAGATAAGGCCTTTATCAGAACCTTTAGCTGTAAAAATGTTTTCCCAATTTGTTACTTCCCTTCTAATCTTGTTTGCATTAGTACTGTTTGTACAGAAACTTTTTAATTTGATGTAATCAAAATTTTCTATTTTGTGATCAATAATGATCTCTAGTTCTCCTTTGGACACAAATTCCTTCCTCCTCCACAAGTCTGAGAGGTAAACTATCCTATGTTCCTCTAATTTATTTATGATCTCGTTCTTTATGCCTAAATCTTGGACCCATTTTGATCTTATCTTAGTATGTGGTGTTAAATGTGGGTCCATGCCTAGTTTCTGCCATACTAATTTCCAGTTTTCCCAGCAGTTTTTGTCAAATAATAAATTCTTATCCCAAAAGTTGGGATCTTTGGGTTTGTCAAACACTAGATTGCTGTTTTTGTTCACTATCTTGCCCTGTGAACCTAACCTATTCCACTGATCAACTAGTCTATTTCTTAGCCAATACCAAATGGTTTTGGTGACTGCTGCTTTATAATATAGTTCTAGATCAGGTACAGCTAGGCCACCTTCATTTGACTTTTTTTTTCATTACTTCCCTTGAAATTCTCGACTTTTTGTTGTTCCATATGAATTCTGTTGTTATTTTTTCTAGGGCATTAAAATAGTTTCTTGGGAGTCTGATTGGTATAGCACTAAATAAATAGATTAGTTTGGGGAGTATTGTCATCTTTATTATATTCGCTCGGCCTATCCAAGAGCACTGAATGTCTTTCCAATTATTTAAATCTGACTTTATTTTTGTGGCAAGTGTTTCATAATCCTTCTCATATAATTCCTGACTTTCCTTTGGTAGATATATTCCCAAATATTTTATACTATCGACCGTTATTTTGAATGGAATTTCTATTTGTATCTCTTGCTCTTGGATTGTGTCCCCCAACCCTTCTTAATTCTAATAATTTCCATCTTTTAGTTATATCCTATTTTTTTCTCTATATAGATTGTTTTGAATATGTTTGTATGTTATCTTTCCTATTAGATTATAAGCTCTTTGAGGCATTTAGACCCTGGTTGTATCTCTAGCACTTAGCACAATGTCTAACATATAGTACAAATGTAATAAATGTTTATAGAATGAATATTTTATTTTTCGTCTTTCTAGCCCCCAAACCAACTTAATATCTTATTAGTTGAACTGAATTTTTCTATTGAGCTGCTAATGTTTCCCTGCTTCCTGCTATCTACTTCTTTTACATAATTCAGAATTTTTCCTCTTGTTCTCTCAATATGCTGATTTTTTTTTTCCTTTTCCCTACATATGGTTCCACCTTCCATGTCTCCCATCCTATCCTTTAATTATAGAATTGTAGATTTTAAGGTGCAAGGAACCAAAGAGGTCATAAAGGATACTCCTCTAATTTTTTTAAAGTTATTTTATTCTGAAACTCAGGTAAATAGGGCTAAGTGATTTGCCCAGAGTCACACAGCTGGTGAAGTGCTTAAAGTCAGATTTGGACCTATGAAGATGAGATTTCTTGATTTCTAGCCTAGTTTTCTATCCACTGTGCCATTTAGTTGTCTGTGAATGCCACAAATCAGTACTTGATTTATGGTTCTGTACTTTGTCTAGATTTTAGAAATATTTAAGTGAGGAGAAAATGTTCATAATGCAGATTAAACTTAAAAGTAGACATGTTTAAAAGTATAAATTTTAAAACAGACATCCTTTCCAGGAGCTGGTTGTTAAACATTTACACATTCAACCCTTTCTGTCTATTAAGATAACTATTAACATCTCTCTTCTGAAGTATTACAATATCCTCTTAATTAGGGTTTTTTAGTTTTTATTCATTTAAAAATTATGGATTAAAACAAGCATTTCCATAATATGATATAAAAAAGATTGTACATGAAACTGCAAATCTATTATGTATTTTTATCATTTTAATTATATAATAAAGTTGTCATGTAAATTTCTTTTTCTTTTTTTTCTTTCCTCAATTTTTTTTACTTCAAATCTTTACTCTCTTCACAGTAATGTTGCCACAGTAATGTCATTATGTTGTTGCCCTATCCTGTAAATTCCACTGCTACCCTTTCACCTAGAACCAAATGAAAACTTTTCTGTTTATCATTTAAAACCTTCCATAATCTAGCTTCAACCTAGCTTCCTGGAGTAATTACACATCATTCCCCTTCCCACATGCTATAATCTAGCTAAACAGTCCTTCTTGTTGTTATTCATATATGACATCTCATATTTCTTGGTGTCTTTGCACAGACTATCACCCATGCCTGAAATGTGATTCTTTTTGCCTGTATCTCTTAGAATCCCTAGAGTTTTTTTCCCCTTCAAGGCTTAATTCACATACTACCTGCTACATAAGTTTTTTTTTTTCTTTTTCTTTTCTTTCCTTTTCTTTTTGATCAAAGCTGTTTATTTTCAAAACATATGTTTAGATAATTCACCCTTGTAAAACCTTGCTCCAAATTTTTTTTCTTTTCCTTCTTTCCAATTCCTACTCTAGATGGCAAGCAAATCAAAATGTTAAACATGTGCAATTCTATACATATTTCCACAATTATCATGGTGCAAAAGAAAAATCTGATCAAAAAGGAAAAAAAAATGAGAAAGAAAACAAAATGCAATCAGACAACAATAAAAAAGGTGGAAATCTTATGTTGTGATTCACACTCAATCCCCACAATCCTTTCTCTGAGTGCAAATGGCTCTCTCTCAAGATCATTGGAACTGGCCTGAATCATCCATCTCAATGTGGAAAAAAAAAAGTCACATCCATCAGAATTGATCATCATATAATATTTCTGTTGCCGTGTATAATGATCTCCTGGTTCTACTCATTTCACTTAGCAGCAGTTCATGTAAGTCTTTCCAGGCTTCTCTGAAATCATCCTGCTGATTGTTTCTTATAGTACCGTAATATTCCATTACATTCAGATACCATAATTTATTCAGCCACTTTCCAACTGATGGGGATCCACTCAGACTACAAAAAGGGCTGCCACAAACATTTTTGCACATGTAGGTCCTTTTCTCTTTTTTATGTTACAGGCCCAGTAGAGACTGCTGGATCAAAGGGTATGCACAGTTTTATAGCTCTTTGGGCATAGTTCCAAATTGCTCTCCAAAATGATCTCAGTTCACAACTACATCAATAATATGTTAACGTCCCAGTTTTCCCACATCATCTTCAACATTCATCATTACCTTTTTCTGTCATCTTAGCCAATCTGAAAGATGTATGGTAATACCTCAAAGTTGTCTTAATTTATATTTCTCTGATCAATAATGCTTTAGAGTATTTTTCATGATGTCCCTACATTCTGTGTAGCTGCATATATTTAGTAAAAATAGTAATAGGTAATATAGTCAGTAAAGATTATTAAAGTATTTTATATAAATTACCCATTTTGATCCTTATAATAACTCTTTGGGGGAGATACTATTATTACCTTCATTTTACAGATGCTAAAACTAAACCTGAGTGAGTAAGGTTAAATAACTTGCCAAGTAGTATATAGATAGTAAATGACTGAATTCAAACTCAGTCATCTTGATTCTAAATCTATTGTTCTATCCATGATATTACCTAGATGCCTATTTATCAATTTACATATTGCCTATTCCTCAATGTATGATTGTTGTACTCAAAGAATATTTTATTTTTCATTTGTGATCTCACTTCCCTAGGACAATACCTGACCTTATTTGGGGATAGGGATAATTACAGGATTTGTGATTTTATTAGTAAACAAACTTTCAGGATGTAGAAATTCTTCTACCAATGTAAGTGTATCTTCTTTGAAACTTCTAATTTTAGAGACATGCCCAAAACATTGATAATTTAAGTGATTTTTCTTAGAGTCAAATAGTTTCAGAGTTAGAACCTGAATTCAGATTTTACTGACTCTAAGACCAGCTCTCTATTTAATATACAGTGCTGTCTCTTTCAAAATAAGTCCTTACTAATTGGGTGATTTTTCCTACTCTCTTTTGCTTTTGATGCATAATGAATTATAGTCCACTCAAACTTTCAGGTTATTTTCCTTGAAATTTCTACCTTATCATATCAGCTCCCACTTAGATGTGTGGAATTGATACTTGGAACTTAAGTATAAGGTTTTTACATTTAACACAATTCAATTTTAATTAAACAATCTTCACATTCTAATCTGTCAAGATAATTCTGAGTCTGTCTCTTTGTGCCAATTATTCTTCCTAACTCTGTCATCTATAAATCGGATACATTTACTATGCCTATTTTCAAGTTATTAATAATAAAAAATATTAAAAAAGCATTTGGGTCAAGCACAAATCCCTGGATGTTTCCAGTGGAGACCTTCTTTCAATTTGAAAGTGAATCTTTAATGAATTTTCTTTGGGTGGCTAACTCAACTAGTACTGAATCTTCCCAGTTATACTATCACATAGAGTAATGTCGGAGAAACTGAGACAAGATAAAGATTAGAGAGTTCTTTTTAATAATTTATTAAATGGGAGAGATTTACTGGGACCAAATGGATCCATGGTTTGGTCCCAGGACTGAATGAGGCTATGGTCTCCAAGAATCCAGCATCCAGCAGCATCCAGCAGCCAATTCTAGTTCTCCACGACATATTTATACACAGTAGCTAAACAAAGGCAGAGGAGTGGAGTCCAAACTCTGGTGAGTGGGAATCTCCAGGCAGGAATAATTAACTCAGCTCTGACAGGTTGGGGGGTAGGACCATAAATTCTAACAAACTGGGAGTTAAGAAAGTGTCGGACTCCAGACACAATGTCTGGAGTTTCCCTTTCTGAGTTTATGCATTGACAATTTATAACCTTAGAGCAAATAGCCCTGAGTTATATCAGTCTTAATGAACTAGAGGGGGGGGTTGTAAGTAAGAGGATTGAGGTAAAACAATAAAGGAAATTGAGGCAGAACCAATTTAGGGAAACTGAGGCAGGACAATACAAGAGAACTGTGGCACAATAGCTTACATCTATCTTTTTGCAAAGATAATATGAAAGGTATAGTCAAATACTTCCTAAAATCTAGGTATACCATATATACAGCATTCCTTTGGTCAGCCATATTAATAAGCCTAACATAAAAAGGAATTAAGATCAAGTTAGCATGATGAGTTATTAAATTAACCATCCTGGTTCATTGTGATCAATGTTTTCTAGAAGTCTATTAAACATCCCTTTAGTCGTAAATTATAGGATTTTTCAATAAGAAATCAAGATTATTGGCCTATAGTTTGCAAACTCTGTTATCTTTTCTTTTAAAAATTGGAGGCATTGAATTTTAAACTCTCTCCAATTCACTTACTCTTTCAGAGATCACTAATGATGATTCAGCAATCACATCTGTCAGTTCTTTTAGACCTTCATCTTTTTTCTTTCATTCTTTTGGTTGTACATTTAGACCAAGTGACTCAAATTCATCAAAGGTAGCTAGGTACTATCTTTACTGGTTCCTTACTTATTTCCTGAATTTTACAGCAAAAATTATTTCATTTGATTCAGAGAAGTCTCCCTTTGAAGAACTGTCATTCTATAATAGATAAAGTAGGAGATTCCAGTTGGTTTAGCTCATTTAATTCAAAGGACATACATAAGATGACTTTTTACTCCCCAGAACTTGAAATAAACCAGGGTATGCTCAATAAAGTCTATTTAATTTACATTCCCTTCCAAAAAGGCTTCCTCTGACTAGGACTGAGGATAGTGCCAGGCAAGGAAAGGACACTCAGGAAATGCTTATTGAAGTGATGATTTGTTTATGGCTCACACAAGATCCATACAAATGATATTTGAATGCAATTTTGAAGATAATGGGTGAGTTTTTCTTGCTAAATGTCAGTGTACTTCATACTGAGTCTCTCTGATGTTTGAAAATGATCATGACCAAGTAAAAACAAGGTATTAAATTTTTCCTATTATCCTCAAATGAAACACTGGCTTAACCAATGTTATTAATAATAACATTTTTATATTGATGGACAGGTCAATAAAATAGTGTTATTGCTCATAATGGGATAGATTTTCTCATTATGTTGATGGTCTCACTGTCATCCACATGCACATTGTCAATTGAATTGGAATTTAATATCAAAGATGTTAGATTTTAAAAGTCATCCTAATTTTTTATGGGGCAGTTAGGTGATTAATGTGGGTAGTGTGTTGAGTCTAGAATTAGGATGATCTGAGTTCAAATTCAATTGTAATCACTTACAATTACTATGTGAACCTGGGCCCATCAATTTAATGGAGATAAAAATAGCCAAAGAATGTCCAAATTAGCAAAAAATTACATTCATTTCACATGCCAGTAAGATTATGCTTAAGATCCTGCAAACTAGGCTTCAGCAATTTGAGCCCTGAGAATTAATTATCAGAGGAGCAGGCTGTTTTTTAAAGTGGCAGAGAAACTAGAGACCAAATTGCCAAAATTTGTTCGATGTGAAGAAAGCAGAGGAATTACAGGAGGTGGAGGAATTACTTCTGCTTCATTGATTATAATAAAGACTTTGATTGTTTGGATAACAAGTCCTCAAAGAAATGGGAGTACCAGATCCTCTTATCTCCTGAAGAATCTGTGTATAGGTCAAAAAGCAACATTTAAAATTAAACATGAAACTACTAATTGGTTTAAGATTGGAACAAGGCTATGTATTTATCTTATATGCCGAACACAACATGAGAAATGCCAGTTTGGACAAATCAAAACCTAGGAGAAATATCAATAACCTCAGATATGCAGATGATATCCCTCTTATGGAAGAAAATAAAGAGGAATTAAGAAGTCTCTTGATGAGGGCAAAAGCTTGAAGCTTAACATTAAAAAAACCCAACAATTTAAGATGATGGCAACTGTTTCTATCTCCTCCTGGCAAATAGAGGGAGAAGAAATGAAAGCAGAATAAGATTTTATATTCTTAGGCTCAACGATCACTGCATACGGTGACTGTAGCCATGAAATTAAAAGATGCTTGCTTCTTGGAAGAAAAGCTCTGGCAAATCTGGACCGCATACTAAAAAGCAGAGACATCATCTTGCTGACAAAGGTCTATATAGTGAGGGCTATAGTTTTTTTTTCTAATAATAATGTATGGTTTTGAGAGTTGAACTATATCAAAAATTAAGCACCAAAGAATCAACACTTTCAAATTGTGGTGCTGGAGAAAACTTTTGAGAGTCAGCAAGGAGATCAAATCAAGATCAAATTAAAGAAATTAATTCAGACTTTTCATTAGACTGTTGAATGCTAAAACTGAAGCTTAAATATTTTAACCACATAATGAGAAGGTAGTTCTAATTGAGAAAGACCCTGATGTTAGGAAAGAGTGAAGCACAAGGAGAAGTGTTTGGTAGAGGATAAGATGGATAGTGTCACAAAAGTAATGAATATGAGTTTGGATAGACTTCAGGAGATAGCAGAGGGGAGAAGGATCTGGCATGTGATGGTTCGCAGGGTCACAAAGAGTTGGACATGGCTGAATGAATGAACACTTCCCTCTTTTCTTATTAAATGAATTATTAACAGGGTCATTGTGCAATTCAAATGAGATAATAATTATGCAATATTTAGCACAATGCCTGGAATATAGTTAAGTGCAGTGTAAATGTAAGGTATTATCATTATAATTATTATCATCATCATCATTAACAAGATAATACAGGAAAATGAGAAGTCTGGCAGCATTTTTAGCCAAGAAAACATAGGCAGGAAGGGACATATAGATAAGCAGTCAACTGAAGGGAAGGCCTGGAATAGACACTTTACCTTTGGGACATTTATCTCTTTCCCTTAATTTCAAATAGACCTTGCTCCCCAGTAGCAATTTTTTTTTTCTGTTCTGTGTTCTATCCTATCTATAGGACATATCTCTCTCATTGTAGGGAATCTTGGAGTAGTGGGAAAAATGTAGGATTTTTTCTTGGGTAAGAACTGAGGCCAAATCTTGGCTCTTATTTCAAGGAAACAGTGAAGAAAAAAAAAAAGAATAAAGAAAGAATAGAGGAGGATTCTAGAAGGCAGCAGAATAGGCCAGCAAATTTCTTTTTTTTTTTTTTTTCAAAACATATGCCTTGACAATTCTTTAATTAGCTCTTGCAAAACCCAATTTTCCCCCCTTCCCCCACAGTCTCCCCTAAATAGCAAGTAGTCCACTATATATTAAATCCAATATATGCATACACATTTATACAATTATCATTAGGCCAGTAAATTTCAAGTTTTCCAGATTTTCCCATACACACACAGAGCAAATTTGTGCCTCAGGCTGGTGAAAAATCAAGAAGACTGGAGGAAGGACAAATGTCCTCCTGGTACAACCCAGGAAAACCTGAAGAAAGCCCCAGGCTGGGATTAACCAGTGTGAAGTGGCTAGCTCTGTAGGAACACCAAGTAGGGAATACCTCGGGCTAGATGGATCTGGCTGGAGTCTCTGCAGCAACCACAAAAGCTTTCACCTCCCAGACTGCATATGGAGTTGAGGGTATGAGTCCAGGAAGACAGAGGGGACCTTGACTGATTAGGAACACTAGGCCCAGTTGTACTGCTGAGACATGGCCCTGGGTAAGAAGGTACCAGCCTACTGGATGAATGCAGAAGCATTGCAGGAGGGATGCTGCTGGCTGCTGGTACTTGCAGGAGGGTAGAGCTTTTGGTTTGGGGTTCCAGGTCAGAAGGGAGAGCTGAAATGAAGCTAGAGGCGCCATCCTCCCCACTCCTACGTTTAGAGGAGCTTACACAATGAGCTGGCAAATAAGAAAGAACCTAACCATAGAAACTTACTATGAGAAGAGAGAAGACTAGGTTCATCATCAGAGGAGGACATTGAAGTAAAAAAAGCCTCTTCTATCCCAAAGGGTAACATTAAATGACTCTCTGCCAGAGAAGAACAAGATTATGAAAAAAATTAACTAGAAAAGGAAATACAAGTCTTAAAGATGGAAATAACTTTGAAAATTAGAATTGGGCAAGGGGAAGCTGGTGAAGCTGTAAGAGACAAAGAAATAACAAAACAGGATATTAAATAAAAAAAGAGAAAAGAATGTGAAACATAAGAAAAACAACAGATCTAGAGAACAGATCAAGAAGAGAAAATATAAGAATAATTGGACTTCCTGAAAATTGTGACCAAAAATAGAACCTTGACACAATAATGCAAGAAATAATCCAAAAAAATGTTCTAGTGTAATAGAAGAGGAGGGAAAAGTAGAAATAGGAAAAAAATCCACCTCAAAGAGATCATTTGTGAAAAATACATAGAAATATAGTTTCCAAATTTTTAAACCCCCAGATCAAAGAGAAAATTTTACAAGAAACAAGAAAAAAATCAATTAAAATGTGCTGGAGCTACAATTAGAATTGTATAGGATGTACCAGCAACCACAATAAAAGACCACAGGTTCTGGAATCACAAATACTGGCAATCAAAAGAACTATGCCTCTAGCCAAAAATATCATATCCAGGAAAGTTATTCATTATATTGAATAGAAAAAATGGATAATCAATGAACTTGTAGATTTTCAGGACTTACAGCCAAACCTGAACTCAATAGAAAATGTAACATATAAGAGCCAACACTGAAAATTTATTTCAAAGAATTTAACATGGACAAATTGTTTATTTTGTTTAAATGGACACGTACAGCATATATGTAAGATTGACATCAGCCATTGGGTAGCTCAAAAGAAATATTGGGGAAGAGTCAAGATAAAAATGGTAATTATATTATACAAAAAAGATGCAGAGAAAGAACAGACACAGAAACATTAGAAAGAGGAGGAGGACTCATAATTTTGAAAATCTACTCACATCAG
Organism: Sminthopsis crassicaudata; assembly: GCF_048593235.1. Lineage (NCBI taxonomy): Eukaryota > Metazoa > Chordata > Mammalia > Dasyuromorphia > Dasyuridae > Sminthopsis > Sminthopsis crassicaudata. The sequence goes on along the minus strand of NC_133617.1, from coordinate 224,710,959 downwards.
GAATGGGTTAAAATAGGCAATGCTACATAAAGGGGAAGGAGGAAGGATGAAAAAGGAAGCAAAAGATGGATGAAGAAGACAAGGGAGGGATCCATAGGTGGGGGCAGATAAAGTAATAGCTTGGCAAATTAAGGAGCAGAATTAAAGTAGAAGGGTTAGCAAAAGTAAGAAAAAAAAGAGATGCACGCAAACACTATAACAAGGATCAAGAGTAGAATTTAGCAGGAAAAAAAAGTACAGCTAGTGATCACTGATTTAGAAAAAGTCAAACTCAAAAATTCAATTGAGAGAAATCTATATTATATGTCAGCCATACTAATGTTGTTTTAGATGCATGTTTACATATGGGTAAATTTGTGTGTATATATGTGCCTGAGTATATGTAGATATGCATGCATGTTGCGCTATATATGTCTGTCTAGATAGCTATGTGTGTGTGTGTGTGTGTATATCTGTGGGTGGCTGTGAATGTGTGTGTGTATGTGTGTACAGGAGTGAGGGTGTGTGTGTACCTGTATGTATGGATATATTTATACATAAATATGTGTTTATGTTTGGGGGACGTGGGAGGAAGGATGAAAAAAGAAAAAAAAAGAATAAAGCAAAAAAAGCATGCAGCAGAGAACAAGAGAACAACCTACAAGGAAGCAAAGAAAAGATGGATATTCATGAATATAATTTCTTCTACTATTACAAATTCTTTCTTAAACTGGAAATTTATTGTTATATATTTTGAACCCTCCCTGATATTCTGCTGGGCACATGGCAATGTTCTGTTTTGATTTTTTTTCTTTTTTGTCTTTCTTTTTTCTATTCTGTTTTTAAAAAATTAACATATATAAATATTTTTAAAAATAGTAATGAAGAAGAAAAGAAATAGAGAAAAGAAAGAAGAGCACTTTCATAGTCAGATTATGTTATAAAGAAATAATCATAAAATTATTTAGTAATGATTAAAAGATAGAAAAGTAGAACAGACTAGGTAAAGAATTAGAAAAAAATTGGGCCCAATAATTCAATATTGAATAAAAAAAATTGGGGAGAAGAGAATTTCCTATATAAGAATTCTGGGGAAAACTGGAAAGCAGCTTAGCATAAATTCAGTTTAGATCAACATACAATTTTGATAGGAACCTTTTAAATACTATAAAACCATAAATATTGAACTGATGTAGAATGAACTAGAAAATATATACATGTGCCTGTGTATATTTATTTGTATATTATATATATATATACATATATATATTTAAGATTTATTATTATACTATTAACCTGTGTAGAACATACAGATATACACCATGATTAAATCAATATAAATGGAAAGAATAATGAAAACTAAGCTGAATATTGTATGATATGATCAGCAAGCTTGGCCTGAAAGAAGACTTTGGAAAATACACATCTCTTTTCTTTGCAGAAGTGATATGATAACTTGGAAGTAGAAGAGATCACCAAAGGAAAGAAAGTATCTAGAGAGAAGTTCAGAGGACACCTGGGGTGGAGTTAGGAAGACAATTATAAATAAGCAAAAGGACAGTTAGAGAAATAGTGGAAGAATTAAGAAGGAGAAATTCATATTCACCATCAATTGTTTTGGGTCCCATCATTTAGCAAGCTTTGAATCTACCTATTTTCTAATCTCTCTTGCTTCACCAAGACACAAAGGGATTGTGAGAACTTTACTAAATATCCTGCTTGAATCTCAGTATATTCTGCAGACATTTCTTTCTTTCTTTCTTTTTTGCTGAGGCAATTGGGGTTAAGTGACTTGCCCAGGGTCACACAGCTAGGAAGTGTTAAGTGTCTAAAGACAGATTTGAACACAGGTCCTCCTGACTTCAGGGCTGGTACTCTATCCACTGCACCACCTTAATGCTCTTAGACAACTTTTTTTTTTTGGGGGGGGTTGGATAAAGCTTTTTATTTACAAGATAGATGCATGGGTAATTTTTCAACATTAACCCTTTGCAAAACTTTCTGTTCCAAATTTTCCCCTCTTCCCCACCTCCTTCCCTAGGTGGCAGGCAATCCAATACATATTAAATATGTTAAATTACATGTTAAATAAAATATATAGAGAGAGTTATCTTGCTGCACAAGAAAAAAATGGATTGAAAAGGAAAAAAAAACCTGAGAAAGAAAACAAAATGCAATCAAACAATAACCAAAAGAAGGGAAGTTCTATGTTGTGTTCCACACCCAGCTGCCACAGGCCTCTCTCTGGGTGTAGCTGACTTTCTTCACTACTGAGCAAGTGGAGCTGGTTTGAATCATCTCATTGTTGAAGATGGCCACGTCCATCAGAATACATTCTCATACGGTATCATTGTTGAAGTGTATAATGATCTCCTAGTCCTGCTCGTTTCACTCAGCATCAGTTCATGTAGGTCTCTCCAAGCCTTTCTGAAATCATCCTGCTGGTCATTTCTTACAGAACAATAATATTCCATAATATTCATATACCACAATTTATTCAGCCATTCTCCAATTGATGGACATCCATTCAACTTCCAGTTTCTGGCCACTACAAAAAGGGCTGCCACAAACATTCTTGCACACACAGGTCCCTTTCCCTTCTTTAAGATCTCTTCAGGATATAAGCAGTAACAATGCTGGATCACAGTTTGATATATCACTTTGGGCATAGTTCCAAATTGCTCTCCAGAATGGCTGGAAATATTCACAATTCCACCACAATGCATCACAATCCCACTTTTCCCACATCCCCTCCAACATTCGTCATTATCTTTTCCTGTCATCTTAGCCAATCTGAGAGGTATGTAGTGGTATCTCAGAATTGTCTTAATTTGCATTTCTCTGGTCAATAATGATTTGGGACACCTTTTCATATGACTAGAAATAGTTTCAATTTCTTCATCTGAAAAATGACCATTTATCAATTGGAGAATGGCTTGATTTCTTATAAATTTGAGTCAATTCTCTATATATTTTAGAAATGAGGCCTTCATCATAACTCTGATATAAAAAATGTTTTCCCAGTTTATTTCTTTCCTTCTAATCTTGTCTGCATTAGTTTCGTTTGTACTAAAACCTTTTTAACTTAATAGAATCAAAATTACCTATTTTTTGATCCATGATGATCTCTAGTTCTTCTTTGGTCATAAATTCCTTCCTTCTCCACAGGCCAGACATTATTTCTTAAGGGATCATACACTTAGGTTATTTAAAAGAGAATTGATTCAGAACCTTGCAAAAAAAACTAAAGATGTTTTGGCATTCAAAAAACAAAAAGTCATCTAAGACAGTGGTATCAAATCCAAATATTAATGGGGGCCAGCAAACTATAGATAAGGATACTCACTGGGAAAACCATATATGAACAATATCTGTGTTCTACTGCATTTTGATTGATTTTGTTAAATATTTTCCAATTACATTTTTATTTGATTCAAGTCGCACATCAGGACTGTTCCTGAAAGGATGCAGCTGTCAGCAGTGTGTTTGACACCTTGGGAAATATTTCTGTCCGCAGGCAGCCCTATGTCTAATCATAGGAGAAATCTTTAGTTTTAGCAGGACCTCCCTTAAGCAAAATTGGGTGGGACAGTGGATATTGATGTAGGTTTCCAGTGTCCAAAGTCTTTTTTTTTCCTGTTCCTTTCTGTTTAGGCACCCTGTGAATGCCCTGCCCAGCCCTGCCCAGCCCAGTAGTTTTCATTCCTTTTCTCACAAGCAAAAGCTGTTCTCAGAGAAATCGTTTACACTTGAAAAGAAAGAGTAAAAGTCGTTTTACTTGCCCTGGGAGTGTTTTTCAATTTGAACAGGACTTTGTCCAGTTAACCAAGTCAACAAACATTTGATAAGCACTGTTAAAATAAGTTTAGGCATTAACACCTGAAATTTATATCAGTGTTTCAATATTTACTCTATTCCACAAACAGCGTACAAGGGAATTCATGGGAAAAGCAGGGAAGTAGGAAGTCCTTGTCATTGCCCAAATCAAACCACATCACACAGGGAGCTAATTACTCCGCTCTAATGTGGGGATTGCCTTTAGCTACAGGGCAGTTCTACCCACCTCCTAGTTATTAAAAAAAGAAAAAGAAAAAATGGAGAAAAAGGTTCCCACAATCTGCTCATTGTCACATTCCATGAGGCCTTAGTTCTTTGCCCTAAGGTGTTAACTTGTCTGGTTTCTGGTTCATTTGCCCAAAGCCAAACGGATAATCTCACAGAATTTCTAGCACACTTTTCCCTGAAGCAGAGAGTCAGATGTAAAGGACAGCAGAACTTCCTGAAAATGACGTTAATTGAACAGTCACTGAGTTCAATTGGTCCAACCCTCATGGAGAAAAAGAATAATTTGGCAAGCGCCCCAAAATGCCATCCTTCAAACAGATTCTTGCCCCTGCTTCTATAGTTCAGCATCTTCCTTGAAAGATCTCCTGAAGGGAGCACGACCAGCAGGTGGCTCTCTTGCTTCAAGATTACAACTCCATCTCGTCCCGTAAACAAATTCCAGCTACATTTTCCCTTTTCTTTTTATTTTATTTCATTTCATTATTTTTCTTTTCTGCCAGACCACAAACCTATTCCATTTTCTCTAATCAGGTTCATTTGCTTCCTACTGTGTGGCTTCAATTGGATAACAGTCAGGCTGACTTTCTCCTTTCTCAAACCTTTCTTTCTTAAAGACTGGCACAGGGTTTGAGATTCGCCAGGATAATCGGTTAGTTAGCTCATTGAATGTCCACCTAGGTGGCAGTTGCTCTCCCTTCCAGATGTCTATTTACGTCATGAACCCAAGGGGCTTTTGCAAGAAAAGAAGGGGTTTTGTGCAAATACACACTGCCCCAAGACAGTCAACCCCTGTTCACAACCCTTTCCTAGACAAACTCAACCACTTTTCACAAGCCCCCAGTCACAGTACAGGGCTGGAGTACAGAAGCAAATGTTTGGGTCAAGTTTCCTACTGTTTCTCTGGAAGATACCCCTGAGGACACAAAATCAGCTTGTGCCCCTGGGTCAGGGAAGAGGAGAGAGCTTCTGCCAGCTGTCAAACAGGAGGAGGAACAGAGCTAACAGAATTGCCTCCTCTTCTCCCTTGAGCTTTAGACCAAACAAAATAGCAGGAGGGAAAGGGACAAATTAGAAGACTAGCCTAGGGGGAGAATTGAACCAAATGATTTATTTCCTTTTCTTATTTCATTTTGAATATGTATTTTCATTGGGAGTTCTGCTAGATATTAAGTATGCTTTTTTTTTTTTTTTTTTTTTTTTTTTTTTTTTTGTCCTCTGTGTTCTCATGACTTCTGCTAATATCAATTGTCTCTCTTTCTTCTGTCCATTCAATTCAAAGTGTATGTGAAAGGGGTGATTGGATGAAATGGTCAAGATTTTCTCCTCTTCACCCCCTATCTCCAACTCCTGCTCCTACTTCCGGGTCTAAAGTTAACAGCAAACACATATGCTCTAAGATCCAGTGCTCTTTCTACTATAGTCATCCTGACATATCTTGCCACTGGACTCCGGAGGAGAGAGTGAGGATGATGACTTTGCAAGCTCTGTTTCATTTAAATCCAATTCACTTGCAAGTCAAGATATCACCTTCCTAATGTCATTGGTCCTCTTCCAGAATGAAGGATGAACAATAAGAAGAAATCCTGGCTCTCTAATTGACTTCCTATATGACTCTGGGCAAACAACTTAACCTATTTTAGCTTCTTTATCTGGAAAATTAGAGGATTTGATTCTATCTCTAAAGTTGTGATCCTATTAAGCATCTACTCAGTATAAAGCAGTGTATAGTAGTAAAAAAGACAAAAAAAATTACATAATGCCTGTTTTCAAGGAGTTCATGCTCTTGCAACATTCCAGTCAAATAGAAGAGAACTTCTTTTTTTTTCATTTTTTTTGTTTTCCTTTTTCAGTTTTTTTTTCAATAGTTTTTTAGTCATATTCAAACCTTCATGTTTCCATTAGGGATTTTTTTTTGCAAAGATACTGGAAAATTTGCATTTCATTCTCTGGCTCATTTTACAAATGCAGAAACTGAGGCGCATCAGGTGAAGTGTCTTGCCCAGGATCACACAGCTAGCAAGTATCTGAGGCCAAATTTGAATTAATGAAAATGAGTCTTCTTGACCCCAGTCCCAGCACTGTATCCATTGTGCCTTCCAGCTGCCCCATATATATAAATATTTGCTAAAGTGACTTAAATCACATACATTTACTTTGTTTTGCATAATTTTCATCTTGACTTTGTGACATGATGATGGCAAAGAGCTCTTTGTGGTAAAATCTAATAAATCCAACAATAACATTCCCCTGTTTCAAATTACTTTTTGGAAAGACAGTTTTTTAAGGGACAAGGAGAAATATTAGGGAGAGAAAAAATAGAGAACAAGGAAGAAAAAGAGAAAGGAATGAAGAATTATTTTTTAATTATTTCAAATTATTTTGTAATCGGGAAATAGTCAGGAAGTAACTACTAGGTAAAGGACATTATACCAGGTGCTGAAAGGATGGGAGCAAATGGGAAATGCCAAAAGACCTAGAGGACAGTATTCTCTCTCAAATGCCCTGAGCATCAACAATTTATTATCCAGCTGGGAAGGACATGTTATTAGAAAGAGGTCCTAAATATTTGAAATAAAAACAGGTGGAAAGTGCTAGCCAGAAAGTAAAGCAGATTATGAGTAATTTCCCATAGGAAGAACTAGTCCTTACTATATCATCTAAATGAGCTACCAACCTCAAGAATTCTAAGAGACTGATCCTATTTCTTCATGACCAATACTTGCATATATCAAATATTGAAATGGTTAAAATGTCAACTGAAGTTAGAGAGTGGCAAGGAGTTGTGGAAAGTAGATGTAAAATAAATTATAAAGGTGAGTGTCAATGGGACATTTCCATTTTGGATTTTGGCAGATGCTATTATACTGCATAGAGTTAAGTTATACAGAAGACAGAATTATTGCTCTGTCTACTCTCTCTTTTTCATTTTAGTAAAGTCAACAATTAAACAAGAATGTTTTAAAAATGTATTTATTGATTTTTAATGTCATTTTATTTTTTAAAAATACATGTAGAGTTTTCAACATTCTTTTTATAAAACTTTGTGTTCTAAAATTTTCTCCCTTCCTCCCTGACTTTTTCCCTCTCCAAGACAGCAAACAATCTTGTTATACATTAAATATGTGCAATTCTCTTTTAGACATATTTCCATATTTGTCATGTTGTGCACGAAAAATCAGGCCAAAAGGGACAAAAGCCACAAGAAAGAAAACAAACAAAAAAGGTGAAAATATTATGCTTTAATCCACATTCACTTTCTCTGGACGCAGATGACATTTTCCATTCCAAGTCTATTGAAATTGCCTTTTAAAAGCATGTTTTAAATGCTTTATTATATGCTAGGTAGGTACTGTGCTAAACACTGGGATTAAAAAATACAAACAAAAAGAAAATCTCTGTCTTCAAAAGTGAGGAGAGACAACATGAAAAAGAAACTAAAAGGAAAAGGTACATATGAAGGGAGAATATTAGAAACTTCTGACCAATAAGACCAAGGAGTTGAGAGGCCATTATGATCTTCCAGAGTGAAAAGGCTGCTGGATCATAGTGGAACAAGACAATTCAGAGTAAAACGTTAAGCCAGAGAGAAAGGAAGGAATGAACAAATCGTAGACTGAAAAATAAAATTTTTCCTTATAAAGTGAAAATCCTCTTAAGTCACTTTTCATATGGCACATCTAGCTCAAGTTATCTATGAAATGTGAAATTTAAAATTCTTCCATTGAATGGAGATTCACATTTGAAAAAGCTATTCACTGTTACTCTGGTTATCAGCTCTTATGCTGGATAGGTTGTCAAGTCAATTCCATCTGCCCAGAGATGCAGGACAATGAAGGGAATGAAAGATGGGAGGGAATTATTTTTCTGAAATTTCTAGCTACTTGAAATAACACTTGTAAAGTGTATGCATCTTCATTTTGACTTTTTTCACATCTCAATTAATTTTTGTTTCATATAAGACCCATTTGTGATGTTTTCAGTGAAGTATATTTCAGATGTTTATTTTTACACTTTTTAGCTCATCTACCTGGAACAAATGGACTGGGATATCTCATAACCTGACAGGGTGATTTGCCAGTGATCATCTCAATAATTCATTGGAATGACCATGCAGATTGTTTAACTGTGCTGGAACTAGAAAAATTGAATAGAAAAATAAATTATAGTGAATCATGATGACCAGTGATATCGAATTGAGTGCCATTAATTTGGGCATTTAATTTTATGCCTGAATGTGCTTAAGAACTAATTTATTATTAATAATTACTCACATATTAATTTATAATGGAGAACATATAATATTAATTTGTTATATACAATAATTATAATTGCTAATTATAAGTTTTGCTATAATAATATCATGCTTTACATAGTGTTTTCTTGTCTTTTCTGATCCTCACAAAAAAGTTGTGAGTCAGATTGAGCAGTTATTATGATTGCTATAATTTTAATTGAGCTCCTCTGGAATCTTCCCCTTGCATACCTGGGACTTTCTCAAACCCTAAGGAACTATCCAAGGTTAGAGTTATTCTGCGGATCTCCATTCACTTAAAATTATAACTCTAAAGCTCCCAATAATATGTTTAGATTTATTAGTCAGCCAGGGGATACAATTAGCTCAAAACAAAGGCATTTGATGAAAAAGTGTAGCAAGAATACTACAATATAACATTTTCCCCAAAAAATTCTGAGCTCAATTTGCCACAAATACATATACCATCAGTAGAAGCAGTAGGTACCCATAGAGAACATATATGGAGGAGAACATGTATAGCCAACAACTATACATGCAGGGACCAGTCAAAACAGATGCTATAGTGCCATTGAGTTTTCCAGTGATGAAATTTTACTGTTTCCATTTGTCACATGTTTTTATGATATGTTTTCAGATGGCAAGTGTCTGTCAAGCCTCTTTCTGTGACCAACTTCGAGCTTTAGAGGGAGTCTTTAGTAGGGATATAAGTTTCTTTCCACAACAAAGGATAGATGGCTCATAGTGAATCATGTGAATGATCTTTCTTTTAGCTTAAGATTCAATTCTTTTCTTTTTAAATTTTTTGAAATAAGTTTTTTATATTGATGTCTTCTGTTTTTTACATCATCATAGTTTTCCCCAGTAACCTTTCACTCTTCCAGATAACTATAACATAAGTTTCAGCTATTTAAATGAGAAAGACAGTTCTTTTACATACTAGTCATCAGATTGGGGAAAAATGTTTCCTCTCCATTAAGAGAAAAACATAGCTTTCTGTTCTCCATGGACCCTTATCCTAGGGGGTCCAGCTCCTATGGAGTACATGACATTCAGCCACCTCAGTAAAGTGCATACATAGACATCTAGTCTCCTTTTGAATCTCCTTCCTTCTCGCCATATCTCTATTCTAAACTTCCATCTCATTTAGGGATAGAAAATCCTTGTAATTGTTTAATACCAGAAAGACTTCAAATCTGTCTTAGGGAAGCTTTCTAAAAAAGTTACAAAAATTGTTTCTGCTCGAGGTTCCATAGTATTTCTCAGCTCCTTTGGGTCTCCTATGCATGTATGTGTGTGTATGTTGGGTATCAAGGCTAGAAAAGCAGAGGTGACAGTAGTTAGCTATTGCTCTCTACCTCAATCCTTTCCCATAAATCATTGCCTTTACTATTATATGTAGTAAGTATCAAACTGTATCATTCATCCATTTATTTTCTTTCCTCATCATTGTGGGAAATTCCTGATAGAAATCTTCTCCACTGATACAGAAGCAGGAATGGTGAAAAGGAAAATGACTTGACCAGGTTTGCACAAAAACATGCACTCAGTAGAATCTCCTTTATTTTGGGGGTGTTTGTGGATAATCGATACTACGTTAATCTTTCAAAGCTCTCATGAAAACAAAATGAATAGGATTAAATCAGAAATTTTAAACTTGGAGTCCATGAACTATATTAAAATATTTTGAGAAATGTATTTTAATGTAATTAATTTTATATTTTTGTGCATTTATAAATTATTCTTTGAAGGGATCCATAGGCTTTACAGACTGCCAAAGGGGTTTCTGACACAAAAAAATTAGGAATCTCTAAGTGAGATGAAAGTTGGACTTCTGTAAATGGACCTCAACAACATTATCCACTTACAAAACAGGAGGATCATAAGTTAGGGATAAGCTTATTCAGTAGAATTAAGTACAAGGGGGCCCAGAACACTATTTTCAGGCCTTGGGATGGTACCTGTTTAAATCTCCTGTTATTTGTCATTCGTACTCGTGGACATCTGACACATCCCTTTTTCATGCTGAGAAATTGCCCTACTTTAAATCCCGAAACTGTCCCTATTATGATATTTCTCCAATTGCAGTAATATATTGGTCCAGCCAGCAAGTGTTGATAAAGAGACACTATGAGGGTGGGGGAAGTGATTAAAAATATTTGCAGCAAAGAAAAAGGAAATTATCCTGGGGTCTCTTGTGTGTGCTCCCTGAATTAAGCAGCTGGAAAGCAATGACACGCTTTCCTTAATGACATATGTATGATAATATAAAAAGTTTGCTCTCTATTAATCTAATCCTCATGAAATGAGCACACTCAATCATGGAAATTATGCAATAAATTCTGACGATCAAATTCTGCAATGAATACATTACAAAAATAATTAAGAGATAGCACCAGTGAAATAGAGCCATATACTATAACAGAACTTCCTCTTTGCTAGGTGAAATAAGTTTGCATAAGTTTAATAGGCAGGAAGTATTATTACTACATTAGGATCTGACTATGGGAAAGAGGTATTGTTGCCTACTGATTAAGAAGGAAGAACCAGGTTCAAACCCTGCTTCTGATATATGTTGGCTGTATGACCTTGGGAAGTCAAATGTACCCCACTCAACTCTTTTAGGTAGTAAGTTGGACAACAGTAGGTGACTCCATCGGTAGAAGGAAGTTCTTCACCTCAAGAATTTCCCAATCAGAATTTCTTCCCCCCAAAAAAAAATCTATGAGAAAGAGAATGATAGCTACTCATTCTAATAAACACTTTGATTTATAATCTTTTAGCAAATATTTATTGATTATTGGTAAGAATAATTATAGCTCTCATATTCAGTTTTACATTTACAAAGCATTTTCCTATGATAGGGAAGATTTCATGGAGGAAATAATATATGAATTAAGCAATAAAGTATGGTTAAATCTTCACTAGGTGGAGATGGCAAGAATTATGGTAATATAAATCTTTTTTTGATCACACACAGCAACCAGTGATGCAAGATATTAGGGAGGAGATTTTCACTGGCATTGGTGGAAGGAACTGAGCTTTTCTCCCAAACTCATCCCCCCACTTTTGGGTAATAAACTTTATGGGAAAGATTGGGAATTGATGTCCTAATGTCATTTTGTTTGTGGTGGCTTCTTCTGTTCTCCATGTATGAGCCCTTTTTGCAAAGATGAGGGGAAGGGATGAGCTTTGGAGTCAGCTTATTCTGTTCAGCCTTTCAATCATGTCTGATTCCTTGTGACCCTCAAAGTCTCTTGATTCACTGTCCCCAATAAGTTTGCCCAAGATCTGTTTCACAAGTAAAGTCACAGAAGTAAGAAAGGAAGGTCATATGGTGAGTCTTCATTTGAGTATAAAATGTGAGGGTTTGTGAATGAATTGTGTAGGGTTTTAAATGCCAATTTATGGAATTTATACTTTCCTTCCAGGACGAGGAGGAATTTAAAATTTTCAAGCAGGGAAATGACCTGATAATTTTTTTAAAAAAGATTAATCAGGCAGTGACATACAGGATAGAATGAGAGAGAAACTTGAGGGAAGGAAATACTTTAGGAGACTCTCACTGTAGTTGAGGTGAGGTAATTAAGGGTCTAAAATAGGATGGTTGCAGAAAAAGTGGGAAGGAAAGGATAATATAGACAAGATATTAGTAAGGAAGACTCTTCATGAGTTTGTGTTTAATTGGATTGTGGTTGGGGAGTGAAGGATAGCGGAAAAAGTAGAGGATAATTACAGCCGACATTTCTAGAGTGCTTTACAGTTTGTCAAAGAGGCAACATAGTTTCCTGGATAGAAGGCAAACCTTGGGCAAAGGATGACCTAGGCTCAGGCAAGCTTTTAGTACCCAAAGTTACTGATTTGTGTCAATGGGAGGACCTGGTACACTTGGAGTTCCTTACAGGATGAAATTATAGATCTGGAACTTACATTCCCTCCCCCCAAAAAAGATTCACAAATTTGACATAGTACTTAACATGAGAAAGGTATACTATTTCTCCATCCCTTAAGAGTTGCTGAGACTTTAGTAAGAAGGAAGAAGCTTATAGAACTTTGACTTCTGATCAGATATAATCTCTTATCAGAGATGATCTCAGCCATCCTCTGGTACTCTCTTGATTGTGGATAGAGCAATAGAGTTATCTTCATCATTCCATGTCGCTTCATGTCAGAGGTGCTCCATAAGCTTTCCCCTTTTTACCCAAGTAACCTTGGGTCTATTTTACCTAATGGAGTTCTAGGATAGGTGCTCATTTAAAAATATATAATTCCACAATTTTTGCAGAAATACTTTCATTTCTATATCTTTAAAGTTATTGTTAAACATTATGTTCCCAATTGATAGATTTACATGTTTGTTTCAAGTCAAAGAATTCTCTCAAAGTTCATGGGCTTACAAATTCTCATTATTTACTCTTCTCTTTGCTAATCGACTAGTAGAGAATAATGTCTATTGTATTAAATAAAAATTTGTGTAATATATCACTCTATTGGCTATTTGTAAAATGTTCACTAATTTATTAAATGGAAAAGAAATATCTAACCAATACAGAATTTGTATCAAACTGGGAAAGAATGCATAACAGAATTGGTAACCCTACTTGGCAAAGAGCACATTGTGAAATACAAAGAAAATATAGAAATAATTAAGAGACAGTCATTGTCACCATGGAGCTCACAATTTGGGTCAGTGAGAGGAGGAAAGAAGAAAGTATGACAATGCAAAAATAAAATAATGAAAACTTGTATGTAAAAACATGAAAAAATAAACCAAATGCTATGTATGATCCAATATAAAAAGACTGTTACTTATTAGATGACTACAAAAGGTCTTAGCATTTAAACTGGGCCTTATAGAATGGGCAAAGTTATAGGAGTTCAACAAGTGAAGATGGGAGAGTGGAGAGGAAGGTATTCTAGGCATAGAAATTAACATGAGGGTAGAAATAGGATCCATCAGATAGGGAAAAAATGAATAATTTTTATCTCGGGCATGATACACAAGCTGGAAATTAGTATGAAGAAAAAACTGGAAAGGTAAAGTGGAAACAGATTTGGGAGCCTTGAATGCCCAGCTAAGGAGTCTGGAAATTATTCTCCAGACGACTATAGCTTTGAGCATTAGAGTGACATCATTATATATTTGCAAAAAGGAAGATTAATTTGACAAGAAGATAGAGGATCGCAGCCTAGAAGGCCAAAAAAAAAAACATATTGTAGGTTAAAGAATAATAGATTTATATTCCAAAAATCTAGATTCAAATTCTGGCCCTGCTACATATAGAATACACGTCATATCACTTTTCTAGAAAATAGTTTCCTCATTTATAAAACATTCTTGATCATTTCTAGGGTCTCTTCCCAATCTAAGCCTTGTGACAATGTTTACCTTTACTTGTATGGTGTCCTTGAGAATGGACAAGAGGAAAAAGATGTAAGATTTTGTAGGTGAAATCTGTGGAGTTTGACAACTGATTAGATTTTAAGCCTAAGAAATATTTGGATGGATTCAGATGGATTCTCCATGGGCAGGGGAAGCAATTTGGACCCTCCTGGAGAATCCTGGAGTCTGTGGGTTTAAAAAAATGTATTTTTTTCTTAGCCTGAGGAAAGATGTAATGTCACAAAACTTGAACTAGACTGGATAGGATTATGCTGCCCAGAGGGAAGTTTGAGATCTGATCTAAGGAAAGAAAGGCAGAGGCAGGAGTAGAATTGCAGTAAGGGAAAAGTCAGAGACTCACTCTAGTGCCAGATACTGTCAACTGAGCATAGAGGCTGGCTTGGTTCCACTGAAGGGAATTCATGTTGCGTTTATGCCAGAAGTGACTATCATTAAGAACTGAGAAGGAACAAGAAAGGTTTTCTCTTTTCTACTTTCTCTCTCCCAATGCCTGTTGGATATTAGATGTTCCCAGATAATTTCTTCCCCATATTTACTTTGTTTTAGCCTGATTTTGGCTTTTTCTTCATAGAAAATCCAAGTTTTATATTCTGCAAAATTCTGTATCCTTGATAATGGTAAGTACAAAGGGAGTTATTGGGAGATCTGAGTAGATAGCAAGTCTATTCTAATAACCAGATTTCTAGTCTAGTCAGGAGACTTAGACTATTTTATTAATAATTCTATACATGTTCCAATTTACATAAAGGAGAACCTAGTGCTTTCCTTTTGCCTTTGGACTAAGCAAGTTGTCATTGGGTCACTTTGATCTATGGTGCCTAGGAATAGGCCATTCTTTCCCTCTCTTCACCTTCATTCCCACTTTCTGGGAAGTAGAAATGAAGGTTGTTCAATCATTTTTCAGCCATGTACAATTGTTCCTGTTCCTTTGGGTTTTCTTGACAAAGACTCTGGGTCATTTGCCATTTCTTCCTTCAACTCATTTTACAGATGAGAAAACTGAAGCAAACAAGGTGAAGTGATTTGCATACAGTTTTTAAATGCCTAAGGCTATATCTGAACTCAGGAAGATGAGTTTTCCTGATTCCAAGCCCTATGCTGTGTCCACTGTACCACTTACCTGCCCTTGAGAAGTAATAACCAAGTGACTTTGTTCATTGTACCATTTGCCCATTACACTAGGCAGAATAAGACATATATTTAGATGGAGGAATGAGAAAATGAATGCCCTCTTCTTTGAAAGGCTTAGTTTTACCATTAAGTAGGAGAGGAGATATAGATTGGATCTTCCTCTCCAATAGTCAATCAAAAATAATCAATCTAGAGTGATAAGCTTTATTTTATTGAAGCAATTCTATTTACTTGATCTAGGCCAGATAATCAAAAGCATTTGGTTTCTTGTGTTAAGGTCCCCAAAAGCCATTTCAGACTTTTACCAAATTTGCATAAACCCAAACTTTTCACACTCCATCTACTAAGGCACTTTCTCCTGGATGCCATCCTTCATCAAGGTGCCAGAAAAACTGATCTAAATGAGAATCAGTCTTGCTTTAGCCTTTCAAGTTATAGGCTATAAACCGTTCACTATTGTCCCCTATTCCACCTCATAACTGGCTCAGTAGTCATACAATGCAAATACACTATCCATATAGTGAGGATTAATTTGAAGTTATTTCCTACAGCTTCAAAGATGATTTCACTGTTCTTTATTTTCATAATGTGATGTCACATTTCTCTCTAATCCAATTTATCACTTTAGGACATAATGTCACTCTCAGAATGCCAATTTCTTTTAGGGTATTTTTTTTAGAAAGGATTTTCTATTTCTCTGATGCAGTTTGGTGTCCCCAATTATGCAATTCTCCCCTTCTACCTGATGTTCAGGGAGAATTGTACATGCCGTCCCCAATTTACAAATGGGTTATATTCCAAAAGTTTGTTTGTAAGTCAGTTAGTTGGAATGCAGGATGCATTTTTCCTGCAGAAACAATGTTATATATGGTGGCTACATTCCCAGATTATCCAACAAAGCCTATTTAACACATAATGTAGCTGAACTGCAGTACCAATAATATTGGCCTATGCTTTGTGTCCTTGGAGACCATATGGTGCAAGAGATAGGAGGAAAAGAAAGAGGACTGAGAGGAGAAGGAAGAAGCGCTACTCTTTTCCTTTTCCTGGTACAGAGCTGGCCCAAGGCAAAATTAGGAAATAGATGAAACTGTCTTTGGTACTTTTCCATCTTTCTTTATGTACCTTCTCTCACCTTACCGTGCACTTCTCTCTAGCGGCTTCCAGGTTTCTCATACTGTTCAAAGCCTCCCATTGCAGTACATAGAACAGAGTAGACCCAGCCCTGCTCCTCCAAATGATTTATACTCCAAAGTCCTTATTCTCCTTCACATTCAAAATTTTTCTTTTCCCTCACTAATAAGAGCACTTCAATTTTCTTAGAGATATTTTCATTTTTAAAAAGAAAGAGAATATGTTAGCTCAAATGAGTCTTTAATTTTAGAGTTCTAACACCAAATGGAGTTGTGAAGAATCAGACAGAATTGAAACAACTGTAAGACAACAACAACAAATTTGCCAGACATTGAACTAAATTCCATTTAGAAAGTGAGAGACAGAACCTGCCCTCAATGAGCTTAAAATCTAACAGGGAAAACATCAAACACAAATTACCTGAAAAGGGAGATGAGCAGAAAGACACTGGAGGATACAATACACGATGTTCAAGGAATGAAAGTTCAATTCAAATTCTTTATAAAGGGAGGCTCCAGGAGGAGTTTTTGTTTTTCATTTTTTGCTCCACTCTCCACCCTCCAAATATAGGGGAGAGGCAACTGAAGGTAATCAGGAGGTGTTAAGAACCAAAGCTGAAGCAAATTTCTATGATGATGAGTTTATTTATATAAAAGAATTATGGCTGTGGACTTTAAACCAAGCAGAGCAGATGGTGGAAATTAAAGAGCTGGCTGGAAATACTGATGCTCAGTTAATATTTATTATTTATTGATACTGATATTCCATTAGTATTTACTGAGCACTATCTATAGGGCACTGTAGAGCACCATGCAAATAAGTTGAAAGCATATTCTTGCCTTCTTAAACCTTATAATTTAGTAGAAAAGATAGGAGATACACAAATTTCATGATGAACTAACACACTATTATTTAATGTTTTTATGGATCTGTGATCTTGACGATTCCATCTTCTCTTCATTGCTGCAGATTGATACCTATCTGTGCTACCCTATTTTATATACTTTGAGTCTTTGTTCTTTCCAAAAGAAATTCTAGTATTTTCTTTTTGACATTTTCACATTTATGGGTTCTAGTAAAACACTTCTCAGGGAGCATTTCTGAAACTTGGCTTAGTGCCTGGCACATAGTGGGCACTTAATAAATGCTTGCTGATAATTTGACTTAGACTGTTCATTTGTCCTGATCTGGAACTAGAGTGGGGTGAATGAGGATTTCTTTCAGAGTTTAAATTTTATGGCATATGGGAATAGGAATAACTCCCACAGATATATTGGTGTTGGGCAGAGCTCACCTTCAAATCAAGTTACATTTTACAGAGTTGAAAGACAAAAGAATTGAAAAAAGTGAATGGCATTCCAGCCATAGGTCCAGCCTAAGAGTAAAAGTAGGGCTTTTTCCACCCAACCTTCCAGTGCCAATAGCAATGGCTCAGGCTTTTTAGCTATAGCCTGGAGGGAATAGGTTGGAATAGTGAGTGGTCCAAAATGTGTGATGCTCATAAGACTCCAAGTCAGGATAACCTGAGTTCCTGCTCTGATGTGAATTTTTTAAAAAAACTTTTAATAGTATTTACATTTTTCTAAATACATATAAAGATAGCTTTGAACATTATATTTATGAGACTTTGTGTTTCAGATTTTGAAACTTCCTTATCTTCCTTATCTCCCTTCCCCAAGGCAGCAAGCAACTTGATATAGGTTAAATAGTGCAATTCTTTTAAACATATTTCCATATTTGTCATGTCATGAAAGAAAAAAATCAGATAAAAAGGGGAAAACCATGAGAAAGGAAAACAAACAAAGGTTAAAAATATTATGCTTCGATCTATATACAATCTCCAGAGTTCTCTCTCTGGATGTAGATGGCATTTTCTATCACAAGTCTATTGAAATGTGTTGAATCATCACATTGCTGAGAAGAACCAAAGTACATCACAATTGATCTGACATGAATTGTTGACTTGTATTTTCTTTCCCCCTTTTCCAACATTTACACTGCTTTTGGATTTCTCTAGAACTTTGAATCACCCTTCCTTCACTCCTAATCCCTTTCGGCATCTTCTTTGTGTGTTATCTTACCTTACTAGATTCTAAGGTGCTTGAGCACAAGAACTGTTTAAAAAATTGTATTTGTTTCTCTAGTACTTAGCATAGTGCCTGGTACCAAGTAGATATTTAATAAATGTTTATTGGCTAATTTAAAACAAGGGGCTAGGACTAAGTAGTCTCTCTTATCTTTTCCTAGCTCTAACACTGTAGCTCTGTATAGATCTGTATACCATTTGACTCTATCCAAGCTCAGATTCAATTTCAGTGGAAATACTTGGTTTAAATAGGCTGGGCTTGATTTTAATGAATTTATCTCTACTTACTTTTTTCCTACCAGAAAAGGATGTTGGAAGAATGTAAGTCATTTTGCATCAAAAAACAGTGAAAAGCAATAGATAGAAAATTTATTTTGAAGAAGGCTCAGCAAGAGACCAATACAAGCGAAGTCATCCTGAGGGCATTTAAAAATTGAACTGAAACAGGAAAAATAATGAAAAAGATATGAAAATTTCTACAGCAAATTCCCTTCAATATTACTCAGTTAACCAACAAGCTTGTTAAGTACCTACTGTGTGGCAGGCACTCTGTGAGGCACTACAAAGAAACAATTCCCTATACTCAAGAAACTTACAATCTATCTAAGGAGACATTTACATATGTGATTATATATAAAATAGAAGGTGATTTTGGTAGTGAGTAGAAGTACTGTGAAGGAGTTGGCATTTGAACTGAATTTTGAAGGAAACAAGAATTTCTAAAGGGCAAAAGTAAGAGGGGGGCATGGAAGACAGCCTTAGAAAAGCATGGTGACAGAATACAAAATGTCATGTGTGGGAAATAGCCAGAAGGTCAGCTTAACTGGACCATAGAGTTCAGGAACAGCAATAATATACAAATAGTCTAGAAAGAAATATTGCTGCCAGGCTGTGAATAACTTTCAATGCCAAACAGATAGATTTGTATTTGATCCTAGAAGAAATAAGAATCTGCAGGAGTTTATTCAATAAAAGGATAACATAATCACACTTGTACTTTAGAAATATCATTCCAGTAACCTTGTGTAGGATAGATCAGAGAGGAGACAGAGAGACTTGAGGCAGAAATCAATTAGCAAACTACTGGGGAGAGATGATGATGGTTTGAACTAAGGTGATGACCATGTGAAGGGAGAGAAATGGAAGGCTGCCCAAGATGCTTTTGGCAACTGATCAGATATATGAAGTGAGAGTGCAGTGGAAGATGACTCTAAGGTTGGAAAGCTGGATGAATGAAACAATAGTGGTTCTCTCAGAAATAGGGAGTTTGGGGGTCAAAATAATACCAGACTAAGCAGTAATTATTAAAACTGTCTGATACTGAATAAAAAACAGAACAGTCAATTAGTAGAAAAGATTAGGTACATGACCTTAAGAAATGGTGTTCAAAAAAATCCAAAGACCACAACTATTGAGGGGTGAATTTGTATTCACTTGGGAATATACTAGGAAAACTGGAAAGTTATTTGGCTAAAATTAGAATTGAACTAATGTATAAAATAATATATACCATTTGCCAAGATAAGCCTCAAAAGATGCAGGATATAAACATAAAAGGCCGTATCATATACAAATTGAAGGAACAAGGAATGATTCTTTTTGTTTTTACTAGAAATAGGGGAAGAGTTCATATCCAAACAAAGGATAAAAAGGTTCAGAGAAGATGTACAAATTTTTGTTACAAAAATTAAAATGATTTCATATGATCAAAATGAACAAAATTAAAATTACAAGACAAATCATTAATTGGGAAAAATCTTTCTTTGTGACAAGTATTAGTTGTAAAAGACTTATCATCAAGATACATGTAGAACTGATTTTGATATTTAAAAACAAATGCCATTCCTCAATTGAAAAAAAAAAGGGTGAGGGGCAGTTAGGTGGCGCAGTGGATAGAGCAACAACCCTGAATTCAGGAGGACCTGAGTTCAAATCTGGTCTCAGACACTTAACACTTCCTAGCTGTGTGACCCTGGGCATGTCACTTAACCCCAGCCTCAGGGAAAAAAAAGGGGGTCAGAATATAGGGTCAAAAAACAGATAGTTCTCAAAAGAAGGAATCTATTCCATCAAAAGCCATGTGAAAAATGCTCTAAATTACTAATATTAGAAAAATTCAAATTAAAATAATTCCAAGGTGCTCCCTCATAGGCATTATATTGGCAAAGATGACCAAAAGGAAAAGTGACTATTGTTCAATACATTGTTGGAAAGACTGTGACAAAACAGGAATACTAATACACAATTGGTAGAACTATGAATTACTCCAATTATTTTGAAACAGTAATTTGGAGCTATGCTATACTGCCTCCTTTGGTTCAGCAATTCTACTCTTAGACCCATGTTCCAAAAGATTAAAAAAAATGAAAAAGACACCAAAACTAAGGGGGTTATCTATCAATTAGAGAACGCTAAAGAAATGACAGTATAGGACTCAATGGAACATTACTGTTTTATAAAGAATAACTCAAAGACTGGATTCAGAAACATCTGTAAAGAGTTGTCGGAATTGATATAAAGTGAAATCAGCAGAGGCTTGAGAATAATTTATAAAACAGTAACAACATTGTAAAGAAAAGCAATGACTTAAGCACTCTGATTAATAAAATCAACTATAATTCTAGAGGATTGATGAGGCAATGTATACTTTAATGAGTTTGTGTATATTTTGAAGACAGATATTTAGTTCAATATTTTGGGGTCCAAACTGAACAGAAGAAAGAGAGAAGTCTAAATAGCATTTGGGAATTTGCAAATTTCTTTTAATGCCCCTAACAGATGAAATGAAAAAAAGTGAACTTTTTGATGCCAATATTCCTTCACTGATACTGTTTCTTTTTTTTTCTTTTAGAATTTTTTCACAGTATATATGCATGAGTAATTTTTTTTATAATATTATCCCTTGTATTCATTTTTCCAAATTATCCCCCCCTCCCTTCATTCCCTCCCCCCAATGACAGGCAATCCCATACATTTTACATGTGTTACAATAAAACCTAGATACAATATATGTGTATAAATACCATTTTCTTGTTACACATTAAGTATTAGATTCCGAAGGTATAAGTAACCTGGGTAGATAGACAGTAGTGCTAACAATTTACGTTCACTTCCCAGTGTTCCTTCTCTGGGGGTAGTTATTTCTGTCCATCATTGATCAGCTGGAAGTGAGTTGGATCTTCTTTATGTTGAAGATATCCACTTCCACACTGATACTGTTTCTATGAGTCATGAATCTCTAGAGCCTCTGAAAAATCAAATTGAAGATTGATGAAGAAGTATCATAGGTGTAAGCATGCTACAACATATCACCAACATGGAATTGAATAGATAATCTAACACAAATGGTGTCATCATAGAAATAAATGATCATAAAAGAAAGTGGATCCTTATTTTTTCAATAGTATTTTATTTTTCTGAATAGACAAAAAGAGTGTTCAACATTCATTTTTGTAAGATTTTGTGTTCTGAATTTTTTCTTTCCTTTTTTTTCCTTTTCCCTTTCCCAAGACAGCAAGTAAACTGCACAATTCTTTTAAACATATTTCCATATTTCTCATGTTGTACAAAAGATCAAAAAGGGAAAAAAAACAAGGGAAAGAAAAAGCAAATGAACAAACAAAAAAGGTGAAAATACTATATTTTGATCCACATTCAGTCTCCATTGTTCTCTCTCTCTGGATGTGGATGGCATTTTCAACTCCTAATCTATAATTAAGATGGGTTACTTGTAAGAGAATGGTATAATTGATGTGTAGGTAGCCCTTATGTTCTACAAATATCCGCATGATGTCAAAATAAAGTGAGGAAATCAACCAGCACATAAGATTGGGACAATCTTATGATTAGATTATAGAAAGGAGTTACATAGAATGGG
The DNA here is from genome assembly GCF_048593235.1 of Sminthopsis crassicaudata. Lineage (NCBI taxonomy): Eukaryota > Metazoa > Chordata > Mammalia > Dasyuromorphia > Dasyuridae > Sminthopsis > Sminthopsis crassicaudata. The sequence continues at coordinate 224,689,031 of NC_133617.1, read as the reverse complement.
TAGCCATGAATGGTGTGGAATTTGCAGTGTTAGTGGAAAAATCCATATTAGTGAGATTCATTGAAATATGGAAGGATCAAAATATGTCACAAGTAGTACTTGAATTCAGGTTTCCCTAAATCTAAGATTGGCTTTCTATGCTCTGCCTTGTTACTTCCCCACAAATAGAGTTATCAATAATTTTTTTTTCTTTTTAGTGTAATCCAAATTGTAGAATCCATCTTATTTTTAATATTTTTAAAAATTTGTTAACCAATTTACCTTATCCTTTTTTGGTAAACAATACTGCAAGTGTCATTATTCTTTTGGAACAACACATGGTGAGTCATTAATCTTTGTAAACCATTACTTTACATGCTGGGGGATTTTTCTCTTTATGGCACTCCATTCCCTCTTTTCATTCCCTAGAGCCTGATGCTCACTGCTCACTGCCTGCCTATCCATTTTGTATTCCTTACCTCTACTCCAGACACTAGTATGGAGTAAATAAAATACACATACATATACAAACATATACGTACATAAGTTTACACGTATATATCTAAAACACCTGTAGCAGTTTTATTCATATGGCATTTCTATATCAGCAAATGACTTATCTTTGAACAAAATAAACAAGCTTTCTACTGACAGTCCATTTTCAGGCTTTCCACTTGTTAATCAATTTCTATAAATAGCCTAAATCCAAATTACACAGGTGAGAAAGTACCTTTTCCTTTTTTTTTTTTAACTTTGGAGTGGCAGACTAGGAGTGGGAATTTTGGACACATTCTATTCAAACTGTTGAAACATCACTTACTAAACTGATTTACATATATATGTATATGGAATCTATGAAGGCAAAAGGCACGATGACAAATGTAAAATGGAATACCAACTGTGATGGCCACTGCTGTCAATACATATATTTCAAGAAGTCAATTTATTTTTAAATGGAATTTTAACTCTGTTGAAGAGAATCATCCTAAAGTCCTTTATTTATATGAAAACCATCTATTGCAGAGGACAAGACAAATGTAATGCTTTGTTCTTGAAGTTCTCAGCACTGAGTGTACATATTAACAACAATAAAAAAGTATGATTGATATATATATATATATATATATATATATATATATATATATATATATACATATGAAAAATATTATATGGAAAGGCAGTCTAACCTAGTAGGAAAAGCATTGAATTTGGAGTCAAAAGAGAAAGGTTTGAATCAAAACTTTCCTTCTTAATAGCAGGATAACATTAAACAAGTCATTTTGTCTATCTAAACTTCAGTTTCCTTAGCTGTAAATTGGGCATAATAATAATTGCATAACTTTCTCACATTGCACACAATGGATGAGAAAATATATGTAAAGTGGTTTATAAGATATATAAATGAGAGCAATAATATGTATGAATATGAATGGCTTTACCCACTGACAGATAAATGAGCCTCTTCAAAGAATAATTTCAGGAGAGTTTAAGAAGGTCCCTATGGTCTTTCTCTACTCTCTCTCCCCTCTTCTCTCATATAAATATTAATTTGCTAATTCTTCAAATTCTTAAATATTTCCATTTGGCCTTAAAAATATGGATTAGAAGAAGTCTCAGAAGCTATCTAATCCAATAAATGCTGTTTACCTTTGAGTAAAGGTATCTCATAACAAAAGATCTACTACTTCCTGAGACTAATTGCTTTTAGATAGCTCTAATTATCAGGTGGTTTTTCTTTCTATAAAATCTAAATCTTTCTGAAGTTATAACTCTATCTTTCAGAATATTCACACTGATCCTAGTTATAAACCTTGGGTTAAGCAGAGAATATCTGATTCCTCTTTTACATGGCAACATTTCAAATACTTGATGATAACCATCAGATTAGCCCTACTCTTTCCCTTTTTCAAGTTAATTTTTCCTGATTCCTACAAGCAATTTTCAAGCTCCTTGACTTTCAGGGTTTCCTTCTTTTTATTCTCTACAACTACAATGTCCTATCTAAAATGTGGTGCTCGGACCAGAAAATAATACTCCAGATATAGACTGATCAAAGCAGAATATGGTGAGATTATCACTTCCCTAATTCTAGATATTATGTCTTTTTTAATTTGACCAAAGGTTGAGCTATCTTTTTTTTCTTCATGACACACTATTGACTGATATTAAGCTTGAAGTCCAATAAAACCCCAAGTTCTTTTTTCTTCTTTGGAAATATAACTATCTAACTTTGAATGAAGTATCATTCACACATATTAGTATGTGTGAATTAAATTATTAGATCTTTTCCTAATAACAAGTTTCTATAGAGAAACGGGTAGAGCAGGCATTAGAGCATTAGATTCCTTAAGATAAAATGTTAATAAGAGAGAAAGATGTCATAAAAAGGAGGCAGAAGCTCTAGGAATCACTTAACCTGCTTTAGCCACATACACAGAATCACCTCTTAGTGATATAGTATGGTTGGGAAATGAGATATTTGACATAATTGAGCCTCTCATGGATAATGTAAGCAGATCATTAATATAATTTTTGTAGTAATGAAAGACAAAAAAGTTACTAGATGTGACCTTCTTCCCAACTGAAAGTCTCAGGGTGATAATTTGCAAAGTCCAAAATATCATTGCGATGGAAAGTGAAAGATATTTTTCTCACTTTAAATCAAATAATAGCCTGAACTCACAGCATGATAACTCATATAGAATTAAAGTAGTTCAAAGGACAGGCCCCAAATTCCCAAAAGTAACTGGATGTGGCTGCCTGGGATCTGAAGCTCCAAAGAGCTAAAGACAATGTTGGAGTTAAAAGCCTAGGAACAAATAGATCTTTCACACTATGAAGAAGAAGCTGTATACTAGTTGGCAACAACAAAGTATATAATTAGGTCAGCAAAGAAACCATTCCACAACTAAGGAGCTGCAGAAAACATCAGAGAGTAACAATGTTTTACAAAGAAGCCACATTGTTTCTCAAGACTGGGTGTGCTAAAGGAATAACACATATAATCTACCTCAATGAATCCTGACAGTTTCCAGAGCAGTACAGGAAAATTGCCCTTTCTGAAATGAAAGACATGTACTGTTGGAAGGAATATCCATCTCAAAGAGATTATAGATCAACTCAAACATCAAAATAAGATTTCAAGGAACACTAACATATCAGGGGCTCACTCTCCATGAAAACAGCAATTCTGATCTAAAACCAAACATAGACACAAAATTTAAACAGAAAGTGACTTTGTTTTTCTATAAACTAAAGGATGTTAAATAAAGAAATTACCTCAGTCTTGTTTTAAAAGAGAAAATTAAGGTGAAATATTAAAAAAAAAAGGATGGTGATTCCAAGGATAGAATCAGAAGAATTGTCCACTAGAAGGCAAGTAAAAGAGAAAGCACCTGGAAGAGACAGTCAATAGTTAATCAACAACCACTTATTAAGTGCTTACTTGTACCTGGTAAGCAGCTATTTGGTACTGTGGATAGAGTGCCAGGATTGAAGTCAAGAAGACTCATCTTGATAAGTTCATATCTAGCCTCACCCTTACTAGCTGTGTGACCCTGAGCAAGTTACTCAGCCCAGTTTGCCTCAATTTCCTCATCTGTAAAATGGCAAGCCATTCCAGTATCTCTGTCAAGAAAACTGTAAATAGAGGCACAAAGAGATGGACACAATTGAAAAACAACTGAATAGCAACATGTGTCAGATCTTTTCTGAAAGGAAAAGGCATTATCAGTCAAAAAAGAATCAAAAAAGTCCTTTTTGAGACCAGAATTTGAGCTGAATTTTGAACTTTGAACAGCCAAGGAAACCCCATCAAAGATGATGGGGTAGAGAATTCCAAATATAAGGTACAAAAGCACAGAGATGAGAAATAAGTATCATGTTGGAAGAGCTGCAAGGAGTCCAGTGTTTTAGAAAAGTAGAAAGGAGATAGATTATAAAGAGCTTTAAATATGAAATAAGTCATTATATTTGACCATAGAAGTACTAAGGACTCGGAGCTCATTGAATTGAAAGGTGACATTGTCAGATCCAAAATTTTTTTAAAAATCACTTTGGCAGTTAAGTAGAATGTAGGGGTAGGGGAGGAAGATGAAGGAGGGAATTGAAATAATCTAAGATAATGAAAGCCTGAACTAGGGCTGTGAGTTTAGGAATGGAAAAAAGGAAAGGTATATGAGTTCTATTGTCAAATCTCAGAAGAAAGATTAGAACTGATCATACCAATGGGAGCTGATGAAAAATACAAGGAAATAAATATTAAGATAAAAGAGGGTCCCAAACTGAGCCTTGGAGGATCTTGGTGGCTAGTGGAGTGATGTGGATGAAGAACTAGCAAAAGAGACTAAGATGTATTATTCACATAGATAGGGTAACCAGGAGAGAGCATTGTTGTATAAACTCAGAGAAGAGAAAGTGTCTTGAAAAAAAAGTGATTAATGGTATTAAATGCCAGAGAGAGATTAAGAAATATTATGATTGTGACAGGACATTTCTTATGGAATTTATTAGATAATCCCAAAGTGCTATGGATTCTGCCATTTAGTGAGTCCTGTGAGAATATCTATTTTAACTGTATTTTAGCCTATTGGCATATGGTATATATTTTCAAGATTTGATGAAACTGGAGTGAATATAACAAAATTCTTTATAAAAGCCAATAATATATTCTTTCCTATTATGAACAAGAGGGAAAATACAGAGGGCTGAAGAAATGAAGCAGAAGCCGAGAAACAAAGAGAAAGGAGAGGGAGAGAGAGAGAGAGAGAGAGAGAGAGAGAATGAGAGAGAGAGAATGAGAGAGAGAGAGAGAGAGAGAGAGAGAGAGAGAGAGAGAGAGAGAGAGAGAGAGAGAGAGAAACAGACAGAGATAGAGAGATCAAGACAGGGACAGAGATATAGAGAAACACAGAGACAGAGAGATAGAGATACAGAAAGTATTTCAATATAATTAGTTTCCATTGTAATCCTACATATTTTAATTTAAGCACTTAAAATTTTATTCTGAGAAAGGGTCCAGAGGTTTCACTAAACTCCAAAGGGGCAAAAAACAAAAACAAAAACAAACAAACAAAAAAACAGGTTAAAAATTCCTTGGATTAGACTGAAATACAAACCTCAAGGACTTTGGAAGCACCTCTCTGCCTCCATTTCCCTTTCCGAGTTTCAGCAAGATATTATTTAGGTAAAAAGGTAGCATAAATACAAAGAGATTATTCAATTCAATTTAGCAATGAACATTTATTAAATATTCTCGGAGTTTAGAAACAGTTTGATTCAGCTATTGCCTCAGAACCAGAAAGACCTGGATTCAAATCTTGCCTCTGACACATGGATTACATGATTGAGTGTGTCACAACTTCTTGGTGCTTTAGGCAACTTCCTAAAACCAGGAGCTGACCTGCATTGTCAAAATTGACCTGCATGGTTTCCTTCTCTGTGAGTCTAGGGCTTCTTAAACTTTTCCCATGAATCCCTTTTCCCTGGGAATATTTTCATATGACCATGGATTTATCAGTATATAAAATAGGACTACATATCAAACATTCACTGATAATAAAACACAATTTCCCAACCCTACATCAGTTATGAGACTTTATAGGAAGTCACTACCCACAATTTAAGAAGCTGGGTTGTAGAGAAATGAAATCACAGGTCTTATCACTGTCTCTGTTACAAACTATACATAGAACATAGTCCAAAAGGGGAGGGACATATAAAATTTAGAGTAGATATTATTCTTGTTCTCACAGAACTTAGTCTAATAAGAAAATAAATCACATGAATAAAACTACAGTCATAATCATACATGATAAGTACATCAGAAAGGTACAAAACAAAGTTTTAAGAAAGATCAAAGGGGGAAACTTACCAATAAAGAAGAGCAGGCAAGGACCTTTAGAAGAGTTAGCGTTTGAGCTGGGCTTTAGAAACTGTCAAGGGGACACTGTTTATCACATAAGATAGTAGTCCTTATGACTACCCACCTTAATCCATGTAACCTGCTTTATCTTTTTAAAACTAAAACTATTATTTCATTTCCTATGAGGAATTCTCTCTGCTAATATAACTTCACACCTATTTGGAAACTTACATAGTTTTAAAGGGTTGTCTATGGCAAAGTTTCTTAAACTGTGGTTCTGAATCCCATATGGGGTCCTATAACTAAAAGTTGGAATTGCAAAATTATGATTTATTTTAAGTAAATGTTTGATTTTCATACCTATTTTATATACATATACATCAAGGGTTACACAAAAATTTTTCATGAGAAAAGGGGTCACAAGTGAAAAAAGTTTAAGAAACCTTAACCTAGAGTACTTTTAAATTAGGTGACTGATCCAGGGTCATATAACCAAGATATCAGTCAGTTCATCAATCAAACAAGCATTTATAAAGTCTATACTACATCCCAGACACTGCCAGAGGTGGCATTTTAATTCAGTTATCCCTGATTCTGAGGCTGTTTTCTAACCATGATCATCATCAAAGCTAGTATTGATACAAAACTTATGTGTGCCAGGCAATGTACAAGTGATTCTCACAACAACCCTGGGAGATAGGTGCTGTTATTATATCCATTTTAGAGTTGAAGAAATTGAATGGGGAAAAGGTTTAATTATCTGAACAAGGTCACATAGCTAATAAATGCCTACTCAGGTCTTCCTGATTCCATGCTCAGGGCTCTAGCTTCTGAGAAATCTAACTGTTAATCATTATGAATTTCTTTCTTAGAGTCATGTAAATCAAAGTATAGAATTGTGGGTCCATGGAAAATAATTCTTTCCAGAACTAAGCTTAGACATCTTTCAAGCAGTATCTGACATGAGAGGAAATCCCTTTTTCCCTTTTACTTTGAGAATGAAGCTTTCCTCAATACTTAGGGACCATAATACAAAAAGTAACCATTTAATTTTGCAAATGATCTTTGGAAAGATGGAGGAATCATTCCCCAGTTCTACAGAGGGGAGAAGTAGAGAACAAGAGCTAAGTCAGGTCCTTCTTAGCTCAATGACAACAAGTAAGTTTTTAAGGCACTGAATTTCAATCTTTCTGACTCACAAAGCAGACTATGCCCCCTTTGCCCTTCCATGTTGCCTTGAAACTTTGAAAATAACTCAATGAGAATATAGCTAAGGAATAAGAATGTTATGTCAGTGCTAATTGCACCAGCAAATTGATTAAATCTGCATGTTAAATTAGCTGAGAGGTGGGTTTGTGATGCCTAAGAAACGCACTCCAGTAGACTTGGAGTTTAAACAAAAATGCACAGTTAGTTGCTAAAGCACTTTGCAGACATCAGTAGTCAGCCCTGTCAGTTCAGAGCCCAGAGAAAGAATAATTCATATTTTCTTGAAAGGCATCCTTCCATTTTACTGCGGCAAAATCTATGCCTATGCTTTCCCAACACAGTGTTTTCTTTTGCTTTCTCCTTACAGGGCTCACAAGAGATTGACCCGCTCTATCCATCTTGCATTGGTATAGTTTCATGACTCAAAGGGTAAAGCCAGAGGCTCTGGACACTGAGAATGCTTAGAAGAGAGCTTCATTTCATCTGGTTGTTCATTTAGGTTCCCAAGCTTCTTGGGAGATAACCTAAAAAAAAGTTTTATTAATATTATAATGTACCAGATAATCTGTGTGAGTTAGGATGACTCCACAGAGCTCATTTGAGTTCTAATTAGAATCTGAAAATAAATTCTCCACTGTGAAAACCAAATTATTTAATCCATCATACTCCCTTTCCAGTCCACATTAGTCCCTATTTTATTATGCCTTAATATAAATATCAATATAAAAAGGATTATAAATCTTTGGTTTGAATCAGGAACACTGATCTGTGCTTTTGAAAAGATTATAAAGAAATCACTTAAGTAATGTGGATTCCCTCCCCCCACAATAATTCCCTTAGGAGCTTCTGGAGTTTTGCTTATGGTCTGCCAGGAAAAGAGAATCCCTAACTTTCACAAGCTGAAACCCAGTAAATGGGCTTGTTTCTGTTTCAGACAAAACAAAACAAAGCAAATCCAAGTCTCTTCAGGGCATACAGACCTAACTGCCTCCATCTATCAGAACTCACTGGATGGAGTGTCAATGTATATTGTTGTTTTATTCCTGGTTCCTCAGGTTCTTATTTTCTTTCTTTCCCTCTATTTAGTGCTGCAGGTGTCTTGATGTATCTTGCATTCCAAGCTGATTAATTTTCTCCATTTGGGTGCTAACATACTTTTTACTGAATTTGCTTTCATATTATATTTCTAAGCTGGGCTTGTTTTCCTTAAAGGGCAGAGTATTTTGAGTTTGAAAACAATAACAACCCCCACAACCACAACCACCATCTAACAAAACTTAGTGCAAGCAGCCAGCCTATTATTTCCAGGTCTTGGTCATGTACCTAAACAGAAATGGACTTGAGATTCTCTCCAAAAAGCAGTAACAACAATGAACCTGACAGCTAATAAATTCCAAATGAAAAATCTACTCAGATGTTCTGATTTGTTTTTCTTAATTTTTTTATTTAAATCAATTCAACAAACATTTATTATGCACCTTCTATGGGCAGAGCTCTAAGCAGGTTTAATCTGGTGCTTCTCAAATTTGTCATTGGTGGGAATTTTCAGAGCCCTATTTTTCATATCTTCTTCTGTTGGCTAAACAGAGCATGGCTTGCACCTTCCATCTTCATCTATTCCATCTTGATTCATGCATGTATCTGTTGGCTTCCAGTGACCACCATTCATACCCATCCCCCTCCCCATCTTCTTCAGCCATCACTGACCTATCTTACTTTTCTATATTTTACTCTCATGAAGAATTTCATGACTTAAAAAAAAACAAAAACTAGACTTGTGATTATGTTGAGAAGGGAATTTCCAATAAGAAAACTCCTCTACCCACTATACCACATGGACGCTCTTTCTGAGATTTGAATTTAATTCTCACCCGCAACCCCACTGAGACAGGAAATACAAATATTATTAAGTGCTTTTTACAGATAAGGAGTTTAAGTTAAATATAGTTGAGCAGATAGAGCTCTGGCCCTGGAGTCAGGAAGACCAGCCCAAGATACTTGCTAGCTATTTGAACCTGGACAAGTCATTTAACTTCTACCTTGATCTCAGCAGTAAAATGGGAATAATAATAGCAGTACCTCCATGAGTTATTGTGAACATCAAATGAGATGAAATTTATAAAGTGCAGTGTCTTAGAACAGGACCTGGAACATAGTAGGTGCTTAATAAATGCACGTTTCTTCCTTTGTAGTTATAGCAACTTCTTAAGACTATAAGTTGTTTAAAAGATGAGACCTTCCTTGGTAGTAGAAGTTTCTCACCAGAAGCTGCACATAATGATGAAATTGGCATTATGATTTTAAGTTTGTATTAAGTGTTAGCTCTTATTATCTGGTGACAGAAGATGTGGGTTCAAATTTAACTCTGATAATGACTTAATCTCTGACTTTCAATTTTATCAATTTTTTTGTTCTAATCTATAAACTGATTAGCATAAGAGACTCCCAGTATGGAGACTTCTTCTACCATTGAAGATTAGCACCTTTTTTGCTCTTCTTAGTCTTGGAGATTTGCCTAAAAGTGTAAAGAGGGTTTGAGAACCTGAACTTTAGTCATCCTGACTCCAATGTCACACTATATACACTTTACTACTTTTTTCTTCATCTCTAAAATGGGGATACTATTTTTTAGTCTTCCTCCATCAGAGATTTGTTATAAGGGCTCAGTAAGATAATATATGCAAAATGCCTTTTAAGTATTAACACACAGTATGAATGTAAGCTATTCATCATCCAGACATTTGTTTCATTCTCCAGCCATGGAGAGGCAAGATACAGCCTCTAAGATCAGTAAAGAAAGAAAATGTGCAAGGAACTCTGGGGCTGTTGCTCCTTGTCCCTGAGAAGAACAAGGAAAAAGAAGGCTCCCATAGTGCATTCAGAACACTCCTTGCAGAGAAAGCTTTAAGGTTATTAGTCTTTTAGCTTTTACCTTAGAATGTCATTACAGCCTGAGAGGCTGCAGAAATGGCTTGTTGTCCTGCAGGAGGAAAGCTAAGATGTTGTATTAGGCAAATTGATAGGAGCAATAAGATACTCAATAACAAGATAGGGAGTCTATGGACAAAGACTTTCACAGAACAGAAGCTGATTTTTTTCAGCATTCCTGGATTTTTCTCCTCTCTTTTATCCCAACATATTTTTTTTAAATCTTCCAACAAATTTTCCATATTTTCAGATTTAACATGACAATTTCCCCTTTCTCTCATCTATAATATCAATGATATAACTGGATTTTTATTTACTATCACTTGATAATATTTTATGTTTTTCCAATTACATGTAAAAATAATTTTAAAGACCCTTTTTCAAAAATTGAGTTCATATGCCCAAACAGCTATCAAACTGTACATACTCACTTTGCTCCAGCAGTGTATCTACTGAGTCTATATCCCAAAAAGGGAAAAAGATACACATGTGCACAAATGTTTGTAGCAGCCCTTTTTGTAATGGCAAAGAACTGAAAACTGAGTAAATGCCCATTAGTTGGGAAATGGCTGAATAAGTTATTTTATATGAATGAATGACTTTTTTTTTTGGAATGAGCTAACTTATTTTGATTTTTAAAATTTATTTATTTATTATTTTCCCCAGCTACATTCAAAACAAATTTTTGACATTTGTTTTTAAGATTTTTGAGTTCTAGGTTCTCTTCTTTATTTACACCTACAATTAAGAAATCACATGTGAAGTTATGCAAAACATTTCTATAAGTCAAATTGTGAAAAAAATAGATTTCCCAATTTAATGAAAATAAAATCCTTCAAGAAAAATTAAGTTAAAAATAAGGAGAGAGAGAGAGAGAGAGAAAGAGAGAGAGAGAGAGAGAGAGAGAGAGAGAGAGAGAGAGAGAGAGAGAGAGAGAGAGAAATAGAGAATGATTCAATCTGTATTTAAACACAATCAGTTCCCTCTCTAGGTATGGATAGGATTTTTCATCATGAGTCTTTCAGAGTATTTGTGGATGATTGTACTACTGAGAATAACAATTACAGCTGGTAATCCCAGAATATTGCTATTATTTTGTATACGGTATATTTCATTTTTGTTCATGGAGGATTTTCCAGGTTTTTTTTTTCCATAGAGCATCCTGCTCATTATTTCCCAGAAAACAATAATATTCCATCAAACTTACTTATTTTTTTTTTTTACAATTGCTATTGCTAATTGTATTTCCCCCCATTTATTCTCTCTCTTTTCACCCTCTTTCCTCAAAAATGTTTTGCTACTAACCACTCCCTCTCCCAACATGCCTTCTTTTTTATTACCCTTCTCCCTTCCTATATACCATTCCCCTCCTATTTTCCTGCAAGGTAAGATAGATTTCTATACCACTATTGAGTATATATGTTATTTTCTATTTGAGCCAATTTTGATGAGAGTAAAGTTCACTCACTCACCATCTCTTCCCTCTTTTCCCCTCCACTATTATAAAAGCTTTTTCTTATCTCTTTTTTATGGAAGACAATTTTTAATATTCAACTTCTTCCTTCTCTCATTTTTTTCTTTTTGATCTGGTTTTTCTTGTGCAGCATGATGAATGTGGAAATAGAACTGCACATGTTTAACTTATATTGGATTACTTGTTGTCTAGGAGAGAGAGTAGGAGGAATAAAGCAAGAAAAATTTGGAACACAAGGTTTTGCAAGGGTGAATATTGAAAATTATTTTTGCCTGTATTTTGAAAATAAAAAGCTATTATTCAAAAAATCAAAAAAAATTTCTGAGTTCCACATTCTCTCCTCTTTTCTCTTCCTCTCCTCTCTTCCTTAGATATGAAATAATTCAACATATATTATATATGCACAATAATATAAAAATATTTTCCTATTAGTCATGTAGTAAAATAAGACAGAACAAAAAAATGAAATTAAAAACAATAACTTCAATCTGCATTCAGACTCCATCAATTCTTTCTCTGAATGTGAATAGGGACCTTTGTTGTCTTGGATCATTGTTTTAATAAGAAGAACTAAGTAATTTCACAGTTTATTATCATATATTATTGCTGTTACTGTGTAAAATGTTCTACTAGTTTTGCTTTCTTCACTTTGCATCGGCTTGTATAAGTCATTCCAGATTTTTCTGAAATCATTCTGCTTGTCATTTCTTATAGCACAAAAGTATTCCATTATATTCATAAAGTACAACTTGGTCAATAATTCCCCATTTAATGCATATGCCCTCCATTTCTAATTCTTTGCTACCACAAATATATAGGTGGATTTTAAAAGAAGCTACTTATTCATCTGAGAAAACATGGATAGAAAGCATTATGAGGAGGATCAGAGATCTGAGCCAGACTCCTTATAAACTTTCCTATTTTAACTCAGTTTCCCCAATTGTACAATGACAATGATGACAAAGTAGTTTGAAGGATGAATGGAAATCAAATGATTTTTGACTCATTGGTGAGAAACCTTTTTCTATAAACAAAGTCTCATCACTATCTGGAAATTTTCAAGTTCTGAGATCTACTAGATACTCTCTACCTTTCAAAGAGTTGGACAGGTCAGAACAGAACTCTGAAAAAGGAAAAAAAAACAAGTTTATTGTTTCTGTTGAATGTAACATCCTTAAAGATGGGTATTGTTTTTAATTTTGCTTTTGTATTCAGTACCTAGCACAGTGTCTTACATTAAGTAGGCTATTAATATATGCTTGTAAAATCAACTTGACATTCAGTGTAAGTAGAGGACAGGTGAGAAAAACCCAAAGCCAAGAAAAGCAACCACAGGAAATCTTTTACTTTATGTTCTGGTTACTTACAATGCTACAAGAGCCTATACTCCAACACTTCAAAGGGGAGAAGAAAAAGAATTTTAAAATTTTAGAGATAGAAAGGATCTCAGAAGTTATCAAGTCCAACTGCATCATTATACAAATGAGGAAACTTAGTCACAGAGAAGTCTGTGCTCAAAATAACATCATTATTGGTAGAAGGAGAACTGGAAAACAGTTTTGCTGATTCCCTTCCTAGGGCTTTTTTCACATGATATCATTCTATCATTTCTGAAAAAGAATACTCATTTTAATGTCTTTCAGAGTCTGAGGGGATAAGCAAGTCCTATTATCGCTTAGCCCACACTAAAAAACCTTTAATTAGATATGACAAAATGCCTATTTAAATATGCTGTTGGTTCATGAGGATAAATGTAATTCCAGAGAAACTGAGGCAAGACAGAGATTAGATTTTTTTAATCTTTTTAATTTGGAGAGTTTAGGCTAGCCAGTCGAATGAAACTCATGTTCAAACATCATTTGATGCTGAGCAACTGAAACAGAGACCTTTTAAAGGTTTTTTCTTTCTTTTTTTTAAAGCTAAATAGGATATACTACCTGAGTATACAAGGCCATAAGGGGAGCAAGGACACTGGGTGGGCAGACAAGCCATAATTCCAGGAGAGGACCATAACTTAGCTCTGACAGGATGAGAATCAAGATAAGAAAGCCTAGGGCAGGGGACAGGGAGGTGAGAGACAATACTCAAGAGGATTGAGATAAGACACCTGGAGTTTTATGACTTAATGGTATTTTAAGGCTTCTTTTCTGACTCAATTTTCATAGTCCTAATGGCAAGGAAAAGGGGAGGCTATAATAATTTTATTCAGGGCATAACAATATAAAAAGTCACATCATAAACAACATTGAAGAGCACTAAAAAGATCAAACACAAATAACACAAACAGAAGAGCTTTTGATTAAACAATGATAGGAAAATTGTGATCGGGAAGACCACAGAAGACCAATCATACATGATTACATGACAGAAAAGATTTTGCACAAACAAAATCAATGCAATTAAAATGAAAACAGAAGCAGTTAGTTGGAGGCAAAAGAAACTATGCAGCAAGTTTTCTTTCTGTTAAATGCCTGATATACAAAACATATAGAAAACAGATTTAAATATATAGGATATACCAAAATTTAGCGAGGCGATCTATATAAGAACATAAACCACTCTCCATAGATTGTCAAAAGATATGAACAGAAAATTCTCAAAAGAAGTAAAGTGAGTTGTTAGCAACCACAAAGAAAAATATTCCAAATCACTAATAATAAAAAAGTATAAATTAAAATACCTCTGAGATTCTACCTCACCTCCATAACACTAAGAAAGGTAACTGGAGAGATGCTAGAGAATAGGCATATTAATTTGCTGTTGGTGGAAGTATGAACTAGTCCAGCTATTCTGGAGAGAATTGGAACTTTTCCCTTGTTCTCCCTAAATCACTAAATTGTACTCTAATAAAATTGTACCTCATAGACATAAAAGAAAGAAATAAAGGGAGGAAAAAACTGGAAAATAAATTCTGTCTACCAATGGGGGAATGGCCAAAAAAATTATGGGAGATGAATATAATGAAATATTATTAGGTTGTAAATAAATGGCAAAGGATATAGTTTCAGAGAAATCTTGGAGTGGTTGGATGAGTTGATGCAGAATGAAGCAAACAAGAGCAAGACTATAAATACAAATAGTTTGGAAAGGCCCAAGAACTATGATCAATACGATAATTAAACACTAAACTCTAGAAGAACATGATTCCCACCTCTTAACAGAAATAACATAGCTCAGCATGAAAAATGAAATACATATATTTTAACAAGACCAATGTATTGATTTGTTTTGCTTGACTATGCATATTCATTACAAGGGAAAAGTGATTTTAAAAAATAAATTAAAAATAGAGATTTTTAAAAAGTATTAAAATATATAGAAGAGCACAGAAGAAGGTTAGGGTAGGAAAGAGACAATACTTTAAGAACTAAGATGCTTAATTTATTATATATTTTTAAGATACATTATCATAAATGATAGAGATTCACAGCTTCATTAAAACCAACTTTTTCTGTTGTTTTTTTTTTTAATGTGGAAATGCACATATTCGATGGTCTTTGTATACCATCGAGAATACTAAAAAAACCCTCCCAAAATGACTGGTTTTCATGAATTGAGAAGTATGGGCTGACTGAGGGTTGAAGCATTTATTAAGCAAACAATTTGGCTTGGTGTGGAAAATCAAATTGAGGGAGCTAAGTTATCCCTTTCCTGCTCTGTCGGTCTCTCTTCCTCTTCTTTCTTTTTTTTTAATCAACAAATATTTATAGAATATTTACAAATTGCTTATGATTTGGTTAGCTATTTTTTATTTATACAATTATCTTGCTACACAAAAAGAATCAGATCAAAAAGGAAAGAAAATAAAAAAGAAAATAAAATTCATGTGAACAACAAAAGGAGTAAAAATGCTATGTTGTGATCCATACTTGTTTCCACAGTCCTCTCTCTCTGGGTGTAGATAGCTCTCTTCATCACAAGATTATTGGAGCTGCCCTGAATCATCTCATTGTTGAGAAAAGCCATATACATCAGAATTGATCATCATATAATCTTGTCGTTGCCATGTACAGTAAAATCCTGGTTCTGCTCATTTCACTTTGCATCTCCAGGCATCTCTGAAATCCTCCTGCTGGTCATTTCTTACAGAACAATAATATTCCATAACATTCATTTATCATAATTTATTCAGCCATTCTCCAGTTGATGGGCATCCACTCAGTTTCCAATTTCTAGACACTACAAAAAGGACTGCCACAAACATTTTTGCACATGTGGGTCCCTTTCCCTTCTTTAAGACATCTTTGGTATATAAACCCAGTAGAAACACTGATGGATCAAAGTTTGATAGCCCTTTGGGGCAAAATTCCAACTGCTCTCCAGAATGGTTGGATCAATTCACAGTTCCACCAACAATATATCGTCCCAGTTGCCCCACAGCCCCTCCAACATGCATCATTATCTTTTTCTGTCATCTTAGCCAATCTCACAGATCTGTAGTGGTATCTCAGAGTTGTCTTAATTTGCATTTCTCTGATCAGTAGTGGTTTGGAACACTCTTTCATATGAGTAGAAATAGTTTTAATTTCTTCATCTGAAAATTTTCTTTTCATATCCTTTGACCATTTATCAATTCTTCCTCTTCTTTCTTACTAATCTCTTCAAGAGGGCTGTTTTACTTGGACCTTGATTATAATTAAGATAAGAGAATAGGCACAATTAATAAACTATTGGTGAAGTTATAAATCACTCCATTCATTATGGAACCTATTTGAACTATCCCTCACCCTACACACACATAAAATCACTAAATTGTACCAAAATTACTTTTCACCCCAAAGAGATAAAAGAAAGAATATATATATGAATAAAATATTCATAGTACAATATAATAAAGATCTAGAAAATAAAGCTGTTCCCATCAATGTTGTTGTATCATGGTACTTATCATTGCTGTTGTTTGTTCTTCATTCTCCAAGATGACCAATGACATCACAAAAGGGAAGTCTTGACTTGCACATGAATTGAATTTAAGTGAGGCAGAGCTTTGCAAAGTCACCAGCCTCCTTCTGAGTCATTGGGACAACAGCCAAAGAAATGATGGGCTGTGAATGTAATAGAATATTATTAGGCCATAGGAAATGACAAAAAAGATTTGTTTCAGAGAAATTTGAGAGTTGTTTGGATTAGTGCAGATTGTAAAGAAAAACAGTTTGGAAAAACTTAGAACTCTAAGTGAATCTTTCTTAAAGCTGTTTTTGAAAATGTTTAGATTCTATTCTATCATCAGCCAGGATGTAACTAGAGTTCCAGGTCCAAAATAAGATGTATGAAGGCATTCAGCACACCCCACAAAGTCATATTTGTATTAGCAAAATAGAGATGTTGACTGTCATCAGTGTGTCTACTTTCTAAGAACCCTCCTAACTCTACTTTCTATAATTCTCCTTAAACCAGTATCTCTAGCTCAAAGAGAGTGGTAGTTGCTTTATCTCTAGTACTGTCTCCAAACTTCTCCTGGACTACATCAGCTTGTTGTTTAGCAGCAAATTCTTATATAGTACCTACTATGTACTGAACACTGTCACTGACCACATTATCTCAGCATTGAAAGTGAATTTAAAGTTAATCTATTCCAAAATGTGTCTGATCAATGTACCTGTATCCTTAACAAGTGGTGAAACCTTCATTTGAAGACTATCAGGGATGAGAGACTCACTCACTACATCATGGTGTGGTTTTCATCTTTTGATCTCTGTAATGGTTAGTTATGGCTTTTATACTTTTAGATGTACTAACTGGGACCACAAGAGAAATTAACACTCACATAAAAGTCCTTCACATATTTAAAGGCAACTATCACATGCCCCAGGACTATGCTGTACAGTTAGCTCTAAATGAGCTGGTTGTTCAATTTTCAGTGGAAATAAGCAAACTTAACAAATCAGAATTTGATTTATTACTTTGCTGATTATTTAGACTTTAAAAAGTGATGGAGAAAATATTACTAATTCAGATTAAACTTAGAAATGTATTTCACATTAAATATTTACCCATATGCCTCTATGTGCTTCCCTCTTAAGTCTTTTATTCTTTAGGCTAAGCTAAAAACCTGAGCTCTCTCAAGTAATCCTTGTATGACCTGGAATCCAGCCCTTTCACCACCCTGGGCATCCAGCCTTTCCACCATTGCCTTCTTTTTGGACATAATCCATCACATCAATACCTTCACCCAGAAAAAAATAAAATGGCCTAGCTATGAGGCAAAGTATAATGAGAATAGCACCTCCTTCTTTCTTGACACTAGGCTCCTGTCATTACTGTCTAAGATTAAATTAACTTTTTTTGGTGACTGCATCAGACTGTTGACATGGGAAGAGAAAGGAAGTCTCCCTGAAGGGACTCAAGCAGATCGAACTGGAGAAGAGAAACGTCCCTTCCCCAGTCTCTAAGGGTAACCAAGAATCGTGACTTGGAATCATAGCCTGCCTGCCTATAGGGGAGAAGTCCAGAATATACTCACTGCATTAGAAATATCCTCTTCTTTCCACTTCTACCTAATTCCTATCAGCCCTTTAAAGCATGGTTCAAATCTAACTCCTCTATTCAACAAATCCAATTCAACTTTTTGAAAATAATTAAAGCTTATAATATGTAAAGTAAGATGCTAGACACAAGGAAGGAAATCAAATTTAGGTTTGTGTTTGTTCCTCACATGGAGTTTATAGTTTGATAGGAACGCAAAAAGAAAATAAACATAACATACATAACACATTGGATAGGATGAGAAAATATATAAATATATAAAATAGAGAAGAACATAATTATACTAAGAAAGGCTTGTAAATAAAGAGGAACAATATACTTAAGTACTCTGATCTATACAACAATCAGACATGATTTTGGAGGGCCAATAATAGAAGCATCCTAAGTAAATTTTGAAAGAAAGAGATCATGAATTCATGGTTTAGAATTGCATGAATATGTATGTCTGTGTATGTATATATATATATATATATATATATATATATATATATATATATATATATATATACACACACACACGCATACACATATACAATCTGCACATGTATGTATATAGTTGTACTTATGCAATATACATAATACATACAAAAATGTATATACACATATAGATATAAGCACAACTTTTCCTTACTTGATTTTTATATATATATATATATATATATATATATATATACACACACATACACACATATATCTATATCTATATACATGCAAACACATATATCTCTCTCTATATATGTCTATATATATATATGGTGTATGTGTACACAGATACATATGTATGTATATATATATGTATGTTTGTGTGTGTGTGTGTGTGTGCATATATATGTGTATATCGTATCTCATCCCTGATAGTCTTCAAATGAAGGCTTGACCACTTGTTAAGGATACAGATTTTTGGAATAGATTAAGAGCAAAATAAATGTGTGATATTGTTACTTTTTAAGCTATACTGGGAAAAAGAGGAGGTGAAGAAAATAACTAATACTATTGACCTGGGGTAGATAAAATGATAATCTGATCGCTCAGTGATTAGGAAAATAAGACAGTTGTTTGATTTGTTTTATCTTTCTCTGCAAAGGACAATGATCTTCTTCATTGATATGGATATGTTAATTTAACAATTTTAGACAAAATGTACTATTTCATGGCATTGAAAAAATTGACAAAGGTGATTGCTGAGGCACTGCCTTTGATCTTTGAAAGATTGTAGGGATCTGAAGAACTGCACAAGTTGAAAGAGGTAAATATTATTTATCATTTTTTAAAGGAAGAAAACCGTGTTTGCAAGATGTAATATAATAAGCTTGACTGATTTCTGGTTTAAAAAATCTGGAAGAAATTATTAGAAGAAATTTGGTGAACTCTAGAGAAGAAGAATAGATTATAAAGATTAAAAAAAATAAAACTACTCCAACGAGAACAACTGATAAACAAGGTTAATTTAATTTCCTTTTTTTAAATTTACTAATAAGCTAAGTCAGGACACTACTGCAGACATATTTCACTTAAATTTCAATGAAGCATTTGATAAAAGTCTTCTATACTATTTTAATGGAAAAGATGGAGAGATGTGGGTTAGATGACCATGTAGTGAGGTAAACACAGAAATATTTAATGACCAGAGGCCAAGAGGAGACATCTGTGGTTTGCAGTCAACATGAAAGTCTCCAGTGAAGTGCTCCAGGCACTAGAAGTGGTTTGTGCAATTTAACATTTTAACATAAGTAAAGATCTAGCTAGTATGCTGATCAAATTTGTATATGAACAAAGTCTGTGAGCTGTAATAAACTGAGTGACAGAATCAAATTTAAAAAGACCTTGAGAAACTAGAAAATTGAACCAAAACTAGTAATAAAAAATTTATAGGGTTAAATGGAAAAAGTCATACTCTGGTAAAAAAAAATCAGTTTAATGAGTAAACTACAGGGCAGGAAACTAAAAGGGTGCCCATCAATTGAGGAATGATTGAACAAATTACGCCATATGAATGTAATGAAATTGTACCATAATAAATAACGAAAGCAACAACTTCAGTGATATGGGAAATCTTGTTTGAAGTGATGCAGAGTGAAGTGATGCAAAGTAAGAAAAAACCTATATACAATAGCAATTGTATTAAAAAAAAAACACAACAAATTTCAAGAACTTTGTAAGCCTTAAGTACTCTGATCAATACAATGATCAGATATGATTTTGGAGGGTCAATAATAGAAGCATCTTAAGTAAATTTTGAAAGAAAGAGGTCATGAATTCATGGTTTAGAATTACATGAATATGTATGTCTGTATATATATATATATATACACACAATATACATATATATATATCCACATATACATATATATACACACATATACATATACTACCTGCACATATATGTATATATTTGTACTTATGTAATAAACATAATACATACAAAAATGTATATCTATATATAGAGAGATATAAACACAACTATTTATTGGATATGATCAATGTGGAAATTTTTTCTTGATTGACTATATATATATGTATAGTGTGTGTATGTACATATATGCCTACATATATATATATATGTATATATATATATATGTGTGTGTGTGTGTGTGTGTGTGTGTGTGTGTGCATATATACATAGGTTTAAAATTGTCTGGGAGATGATATGGGAGTTTTGTGGACTGCAGACTCAATATGAACCAATAGTGTAATAAAGTAGTCCAAAAAGTTAATAACAGCTCTAGATTTAATTAAGTAATAATCCTGCGTTATATTCCTCCCTGGTCACATGTTATTGAACATTGCATTCAGTTTGGGGTGCAGCATTTTTAAGAGGACATTGATAAATGTCCAGAGAAGAGTAGCAAGGATAAGCTTATGTAAGACTCAGTTAAAATAAATAGGGTTAGGGTATAACCAATGCAACTAAAATGAGAAGAAAAGCAGAATTTTTGGGGGGTAAATTTGTAATTAATATCTCTAATAAAGGCTTCATTTCTCAAAAATACAGAGAATTGAATCAAATTTATTAGAATAAAAGTCATTCCTAAATTAATAAAAAGCAAAAGGAACTATTCAGACAGATATCAAAGCTATATAATTCTCTAATATTCTAATTCACTATTGATTAGAGAAATACAAATTTAAAAAAAAAAACACTGAAGTACCACTTCACTCCTGTTAGATTGGCTAACATGACAAAAATGGAAAATGATTAATGTTGGAGGGAATATGGGAAAACTGGGACATTCATGCACTTTTGGTGGAGTTCTGAAATTCATCCAACCATTCTGGAAAGCAATTTGAAACTATGCCCAAAGGGTGATCAAACTGCAAATTGATTTAGCAATAATATTGCTAGGTCTGACTCCCCAAAGAGATTTTTTTTAAAGGCAGAGAGAAGGGCAGGAAAGAGCTACTTGTACAAAAAATATTTATACCGGCTGTTTTTTTGTGGTGGGTAATAACTGGAGATTGAGGTGATATTCATCAATTGGAGCTGAATAAGCTGTAGTATCTGATTGTAACAGAAAATCATTTTGCTATAAGAAATGACAAGCAGGATAATTTCAGAAAAATATGGAAAAATAAATTACATTAACTGATGCAAAGTTAAGTTAGCAGAACCAAGAGAGTATTGTATATATAATGGCCTCTGAGGTTGCCTCTAATTCTGAGATTCTACACTTGATTCTGTGAATAAAGAAAAGACTTACAAGTGTTGAGTCTCACTCATCCAGTGAGTGGCAACCTCCCAGCCCATAGATATTTGGCCTTCTCTGTACTTCCCAATTACATTTCAAGATTTCATTAGCCAATGGACTACATTGACATCCCTGAAGAGTGATCTTTGCTAAAATGAGACCCAGTGGTTGTTAAACTCCCTGGAACAGGAAAGCTTTGTTGTTGCTAAGGCATAGATGGGAGGTAAGGTTCCTCCATATTTCATCTTGATTTTCTATAACTAATGGGATTTATCTCAGAGAACATCTTTGTCACTATCAAACTCATACTGCTGGATATGGCAGCAGCAGGAATTGGCCCTTTTCAGAGTCTTGGAACCTGGCAAGAAATCAGGGTTCAGTATACAGCAGAATTATCATATTTCCAAACCCAAGCCTACTCTTTCTACCCCAGTTATTGACATACCTCCAAAGAGGTCAGTTCTCTTAGAAGTAAGTGTAATCAGGGCAAGCAAGAGCAGATCCATTATATCTTTCCTCCTATATAAACTTTGAGCGCTTACAACAATCTGTTCTCTCTACCCCTAAATAGTAAGCCCTGGTTCTTTACCATTTTATGCTTAAACTTCTCTTTTTTCCTTAACCAAGATCACTTCTCTTATTTAAAATGTGTTGATTAATTTCTAGAAATGTCTACTGTCTTTCAGGAATGTGCCATCTAGAATTTTAGTCAGTCCTTAAATTATAATAAAAGCAAATCATTATTCCCTCAGCTTAGCCAAAGAAAGTGTTGTCTACAAGATAAATGGTCTTTCTTTGCTTTTTATAAAATGATGAACTAACTACGTTCAAATGAAAATGACCATTTCCTCCAGGAAAACAGCTTTGAGAAGAAGAGAATAGGTAAGCGTCCTCTTGCCAGATGATAATATCCTTTACTTACATCAGCAATGATTCTTTCACATTACAGCACTTTACAAAATGACACTTTTGTATGATAGCTTTTTAGCCTTCAGTGCTAAGTATAGGTCTTAGTATTTTGATATAACTATTTTTCTCTTTAGAATCCACCATATCATCATTCCTTTTCTTGTTTTGTTTTTGAATTATCTGGTGAATAGGGCTAATGTAACCAAACCATTCTATCCCTTTTCTGTCTTCCAAGGTCTGAATGCTCACCTGGTAACATTCTGAATATCTCATCAGTCCTGTTAGGTGGTAGATGATAAAACATCATATCATGATGTGGGATAAGTTGTTGCTTTGAGAACAGTTTTTAAAAATTCTCCTAGAGACTGACTAAAGTGATTCTTGGAGGGTGGAGTGAGAGTGGAATAATGAAGAGCAGCAACTAAATCTTTACATTGTCAAAATTACTTTGCTGTTAAAATCATTTACTATGTTTTTGGGAGAATGCCTGACTGATTGTGCTAACCACTTTTGCAGAAATATTGACGGTTTCTCGGGCTGTGTCTGTTCCCCAAGTACACATAACACATAATCCTTGGCAAAATTACTAAAGGAATCATTTATATGGGCCAGAAGACTGCAGTTCTGCCTGGAGAATTGCATTATTTCTTATCTCAACTACACGGCTGTCACTCTTAAAGTGTGGCTGGTCCATGGCTCTCCTGAGACCTTCTACTGTAAGACCATGATGCTTCCCCACAGCCGCATTATAAGATAGCAGCTCTACCTTCTCTACTTTGGCACTATAAATCTGGTATAACACAAAACAGCAGATGCCCTGCCTTTCACCTCCAGAGAATGCTCTGGGTCTGTCTAGATCAGGGAGGCAACAAGAACTCTGGTTGGTCCAAGCTCATCTCAAATCAGAAAGTTCACTGGAAAGCTAATATAGTTCCAGAGCCATGAAATTAATGACATTCAAGGGAATTTCTTTAGAATCCTGAGCTGATTCAGAACCTTAGCCCTATTCTGTGATGAATCCTTTAATTAGCTCCAGAGATAATTTCACTCAATATTTATTAAATATCAAATCATGTAGTTTGGTTTAATTAATAAATCAGTAAACATTTATCTAATATTTACTAGTGCCAGAAACCATACTAGGTTTAAGGAGAAAAAGATGAAAAATGAAATAATTTATGTTTTCAGGAATCTTATATTTCATCAGGAGAGATATCTGTATGTGTATACGGTGTCTAAAAATACCATTGAGAAATGTACCATAGAAATAAAGACATAACATAGCGAAATACCATAGAAAAATACCATATGAGAAATCTCTTCTCTTCTCTTCTCTTCTCTTCTCTTCTCTTCTCTTCTCTTCTCTTCTCTTCTCTTCTCTTCTCTTCTCTTCTCTTCTCTTCTCTTCTCTTCTCTTCTCTTCTCTTCTCTTCTCTCTCTTCTTTCTGTGTCTATGTCTGCCTCTCTATCTCTGTCTCTGTGTCTGTCTGCCTGTCTGTCTCTCTCCCAAACACATATATACATTATTTGCAAATAAACTGCAAATAAATAAACTAAGGCTCAAGGAAGTTCCAAAATCTTCCTAGAGTGGCAGTTGCCATAGCAGTATGCCAGTATCCTAAGATAACTCAGGCATACATGGACAATAAGATACCTAGTGCTATTTCTTGAGATCACACAGAAGATCTTGAAGATCCATTGTTCTGAAGCTTGAAGATCCCAAAGAATCTAATTTTAGGAGGTAGAGATCAGTGCAGAAAATGAGAGGACCTAGAATGATATCAAGCAAAATGAGCCATTCTACACAAAAATGCAACAGGGTAATGAGATAAAGCCTGGGACTGACACAAAACCCCAATTCAGGAATTAAAGCCTGAGAGATGAATGCCACAGAGAAAATATCTATCAATATAAATAATTATTACAGATTCAGAGATTTCCCCAAAGAAAAAAAGTCAGGAACTCTGTTATAACTACAAGTAGTAACTCAAAGGGAAAGAGAAAATTTTTGTATAAGAATTATAAGAATACCTAGAAGAATGAAGATCAAAAAGATTTTTTAAATGAAAGAAAATTTCAGGAGGAAAAAACTAGGAGAATAAATATTTTATAACAGAAATCCCACATAAGTAATAGATTCCCTGAATAGAACCTACAAACACACAAACACACACAAACACACACACAGACACACACACACATATACCAATGACTTTCAGAAAGCAAGAAATATTAGGGAGAAAAATCAAAAGATTGATAAAATAGGAGAAAAATGTAAGATATTTGATACCAGAAACAACTAACTTGGAATGAAGATCAAAGAAGCTTTAAGATTTGCAAAGCACTTAAATATTATCTCATTTAGTCTTTCCAACAATCCTTGGAGGTAGGCGCTATTATCATTCTTTTTTTTTTTTCTTACAGATGAGGAAATCAGAACTAACAATGGTGAAGTGACTTGCCCAGGATCACACAGCTAGTAAATATTTGAAACTGGGTTTGAACTCAAGTCTTTCTGACTCCAGGTCAAGCCCTTTGTATTGTATCACCTAATTTTCTATTAATACTGGGATACGACTGTGCTATAAGAAATGAAAAAAATACATATTTTTGAAGAGATACAGAAAAACTAATATAAAGTGAAGAAAAACAAAAAGAGAACAACCAGGGGAATGAAAGCAATTTTTACAATGACATTATAAATATAAGAAATTTTTAACATTCTAAGAATTCTAAAAATTCTAAGAACCCTGAACAATGCAACTACTGCTCATAAATTTGGAGGAGCAATGATGAAGCATATTATCCACCTTCTAGATTCAATATCTAGAAGGAAACAATATATTTTTTGAATAAAATAGATGAGGGAATTTGTTTCACTTGATGAAAAATATTTGTTAGAAGGTATTTTCCCCCATTAGGCTGGATCTAAAAAGGAGCAAAAAGAGATTTCTGATAATTAAAGATTTGCATTTAAATACAAACTTTAAAAAGAAACATTTTTAAAACAAAGAGGAAAAAGTTCAGGAGAAAGCACAGACAGAATAGTTTTGAATGTAATTTGTGGAATTATGTACTCGTTATCTTAAATTTTTGAGTTATTTTTATTTGTATTTCTCTTACTACTGATAACTTTGAACATTATTACATGTCCAGTAATCATTTGCATTACTCATTTTGAAAACTATTTTTTATAATATTCTTTGGTCTTATATATGTCTATCATTTTCCTAAATGTCTTGGAAATCAGACCTTTAGTAGAGATATTTTGCACAATTCCCCCCCCCCCATTGATAGCTTTTCTTATTAATTTCTAAATATATTGATACTCTGAACAAAGGATTTTCAATTTTTTATATAATTGGAATTATCTGCTTTGACCTTTCTTATACTCCCTCCCCTTTTTCTGCTCATAATTTTTTTTTCAAAACAAAATTTGGGAAAGGTACTTCTGCTCATTCAACTATATTTTATTCATTTAGTGATCACTTGGTACACAATATAAAATCTTGATCAATACCTAATTTTTGACCAACTGTTCACAATTTCCTAGTAGTTCTAATATAATAGGGAAGTTTTTCCTTAGTTGTATGTGTTTATACTAAGGTATTGTATTCAATTGTTTCTGGATCTTTCTTATTTAGTTTGATCCACTGTTTTACTTTTTATTTTTTTAACAGTGTCAAATTATTTTGATGATTATGCCTTTATAAAACAGTTGGATAGCCAATACTGCTGTCTTTTTACTTAGGATTTTTAAAATTTTATTTCTTCCTTTGAGAATCTTGACCTTCTAGTTGTTTAATTGAATTTTGATATTATTTTATCTAGTCCCATAATGTAAGAGTTGGCAATTTGATATAGTGCTACATTTGAAATTTAATTTAAATAGTATTATCCAACTCCCATATGTCATGGACTTAAGCACTTTCTTTCTTTTTATCATTCTCTGGACATGCTATAGTTTATTAATGCCCTTCTTAAACTGTGGTGCTTAGAATTGAATAAAATACTTCAGATGAAGTCAGATAAGGGTAAAGTACAATGGAGATCATCTCCACATTCTTGGAAGCTAAGCCCCTCTTAATGTAGCTCAAGATTACACCAACAGTTGTTACACTACATCATACTTGTTGATTCATATTGAAATTTAATTCTACAAGAAACTCCAGATATTTTTCAGAACAATTGCTGTCTACTTGGGACAATCCCCTTCTATGCTTGGAAAATTAATTTTTTTTTGTAGCCAGATACAAGATGTTAAAGTTACTTCTGGTGACTTTCATGTTATTTGGATTCAGTTTAGTGTAATTATTCTCAATTTTGTGTTATTTGTAAGTTTGATCGATAATTAACAGGAAGGAGACAGGGAGGGAGAGAGTGAGGAAGGAAGAGGGGGAAGAGAGAAGAGGAGGGAGGGAGAAAGAAATAAAGAGACAGAGACCTAAAGACAGAGAGAGGAGAAGAGAGGGAAGGAGAAAGAAAGGAAGAGAAAAAAGGAGGGAGGTAAGAAGAAAGAGAGACACACATACAGAGAAAGAAAGAGAGAGGGAGGGAGAGAGAGAGATTATTTATCCAAGTCACTGATAGAAATGTTAAACAGCAAAGCATGTAGATTTCTAAAGCACTCTACTGGAGACCTCCTGCCAAATTAACACTGAACCAACTAACTACTACTCTTGGCTGTAGTCATCCAAGGAATTTTGAAGTAATCCAGTTCTACTCTTATCTAACTCATATCTTTCTATTTTCTCCATGAGAATAAATATGGAATCTAAATGGTAGGAAGATCAAAAGCTTTGCTAAGAATCTAGATAAACTCCAATTTGTAGCATTACGCACGTTTAATAATTGGTGATTACTTATTGTCCTAGTCCAAGAAGACCAAAACAACATCACAAAGGTGGAATTAAATCACAGCATGTTCTACTGTGACTGATCAGATCAATATAAGCTTAGAAGGGTCTACCTTAAGTCAGCACAAATAGTCCTCATAAACATTTGGAGTGGAGATGGCTCTAAATTTGCATAACTCACATTTCCTTTGATTTACTGTAATTCTGCTTTACTCATAGAGCAGAAAGCTTTCTTTGATGTGGGTATACTTTGTTAGGTGGTCTTGTAATAGTATATTCCATGTCACACAATTGATTCCAAAGTTCTTTGAATGTCTTCGTATTGCTTCTTCTGACCTTCTTTCAAGCATTTGTGAGTTCTCTGTAAATTGTCTTTTTTTCCCCCAGTGTATTATTTTATTTTATTTTTTAAAATAATGGCTTTTTATTTTCAAAATATATGCAGATAATTTTCAACATTCATCCTTGCAAAACTTTGTGTTCCAAATTTTCTCCCTCCTTATCCCCCCAATTTCTTCCCTAGACAGCAAGTAATCCCACATATATATATATATATATAATATGTGCAATTCTTTACATGTTTCCACAATTATCATTCTACCCAAGAAAAATCAGCATCAAAAAGAAAAAAAAATGAGAAAGAAAACAAAAAGCTAGCAAAGCACCAACAAAAATGTGAAAATACTATGTTGTCATCCACATTCATTCCCCATAGCTCTCTCTCTGGTTGCAGATGGCTCTTTCCACCACAAGACCACAAACAGGCCTGAATCATCTCATTGTTGAAAAGAGCCACATCTATCAGAAATGATTATTGTAATAATCTTGCTGTTGCTATGTACAATGTTCTCTTGATTCTATGTACTTCATTTAGCATCAGATCATGCAAAGCTCTGAAATCATCCTCCTGATCATTTCTTTTTTTCTTTTCCTTCCCATGCATTTTTATTTTAAAATATTTTATTTTCTGCAATTACAGATAAAAACAATATTTAGTATTAATTATTCTTACGTTTTGAGCTCTAAATTCTATCCTTTTGTCTCCCTCACTGAGATCATAAACAATCTAACATAGATAATATATTTGCATTAATGTAAAACATTTCCAAATTAGTCATTTTGTGCAAGAAAACTTGAACAAAAAGAAAAAGAAAGTGAAAGTAATATACTTTAGTCTATTTTGAGATGACATCATTTTTTTCTCTGGAGATAGAAAGCATTTTTTTCATCATGAGTCATTTGGAATTGTCCAAATTGGAATTTGGAAAGAGTCTTTGGAATTTTGGAATTTGGAATTGTATTGTTAAGAATGGTTAAGTCATTCACAATTCTTCATCATACAATATTGGTGTTGCTTTATATAATGTTCTCCTGCTCATTTCATTTTGTATCAGTTCTTGTAACCCTTTCCAAGTACTTTTTCTAAAAGTGTCCTGCTTGGTTGATTTCAGAGAGGCTTGGAGAGATGTGAATGAATTGATGCCAAGTGAAATAAGCAGAACCGGGAGATCATTATACATGGAAAAAACAAGATTATATGATGATCGATTCTGATGGAAGTGGCTATCTTCAACAATGAGATAATCCAAATCAGTTCCAATTGTTCAGTAATGAAAAGAAGCAGCTACACTCAGAGAACTATGGGAAATGAGTGTGGACCACAACACAGTATTTCCACTCTTTCTGTTATTGTGTGCTTGCATTTTTGTCTTTCTCAGGTTTTTTTTTCCTTTCTTTCTAGATCTGATTTTTATTGTGTATCAAGAATATGCATACATATATTTGATTCAGCATATATTTTAACATATTTAACATGTACTGGACCACCTGCCATTTGGGGGGGGGGAAAGGAGGGGAAAAATTGGAAAAGAAGGTTTTGCAAGGGTCAATGTTGAAAAATTACCCATGCATATGTTTTGTAAATAAAAAGCTATAATAAAAAACGAAAACCATAGAAATTTGAGGAAGTGTTTGCAGTTGTTTTCTTATCTAACTGGCAATTACTGATATATATATATATATATGTATATATATATATATATAATATCAACTTAATCAGTAGATTTTTATCATTCATTTTTAATCTTTTTTTAAAAAAAAAACATACAAAGTAAAAACAAGAAGAACAAATATGTTCATATAATTCTTCTTCCTGACTATTCTTTGTGATTTAAGACCAATGAATTTTTTTGATAGTTTGGATCCATATGATTGGTTTTATATTCTTAAGGAACTACAATAAAGTCCAAAATGTTTTCCAATCTATGCAAACACTCCTGATGAAAAAAATGAATGATAAAATAGTATCCTGCTTGTCATTTCTAACATTTCTCAACAATATGCCACTATAATCATATACCACAATTTGTTTAGTCATTCCCCAATTGATGGGCAACCTCTCAGTTTCTAGTTCTTATCTACCACAAAAATAGCTGTGAGATTTTTTTGTACAAATAGGTTCTTTTCTTTTTTTTGGCAGATCTCTTTGGTACAGAGACCTAAGAGTGTCATTTCTGGATCAAAGGGTATTGTGCAATTTTATAGCCCTTTGGGCATAGTTCCAAATTGCTCTAATAGTGCATTAGTGTCTGTTCCATATTGCTGATCATTTCTTATAGTCAATAATATTCCATAACATTAATATACCATAAATTGTTCTCCAATTGATGGGCATCCATTCAGTTCCAGTTTCTGGCCACCACAAAGAGGGCTGCCACAAACATTTTTGCACATGTGGGTCCCTTTCCCTTCTTTAAGGTCTCTTTGGGATACAGGGCCAGGGGAGAAATTGCTGAATTAAAGGATATGCACAGTTTGATAGCACTTTGGGCATAGTCAAAAATACCCTTTTAAACAAAAGTTCACTTGGCATTCTAAAAGCATAGTCAACTCATTGGAGTTGAACTCTGCAGGAATTTGGACATTTGGCAGTTTAGCTTGAGAAAGAGACTCAATGGATAGCTGAATGCTGTGGAAAGGTCACTTACTTGGCAATGTACTATTCAGGGATGTTTACCTAGATGATGAGGATGACAACTCATTGCTGGAGCTAGCTCAGTTTTTGGGATGCGCTGAAAGAAACTATGGGTGAGAAAAAGTATTAGACTGTAGACCAAACTGAAGGTCTACACAGAGTCATTGTGCTGATCTCATTATTGACAGTATACCAGCACATGCCAGGAAATTGAATTGCTTCCATTTGAATTGTCTTAAAGAGATTCTAAAGATCACCTGGCAAAATAAAGTTTTTAGTTCTTATCTTGTTCATGTGACCCAGAAGTATACTGTGATCTTTCAAATGTCACTAGTGGTGGATCAACAATCACATCTTAAAGGTCTTTCAGGACCCAAGGATGTGATTTATTTGTATCAGGTGATCTGAAGTCATGGAAGGTAGGTACTCTCACCTTATTTATCTTGGATGCCAACTCTCTTTTAGCTACTTTTGTGCTGTTATCTCTCTCTCTCTCTCTCTCTCTCTCTCTCTCTCTCTCTCTCTCTCTCTCTCTCTCTGTGTCTCTCTGTCTCTCTGTCTCTGTCTCTGTCTCTGTCTCTGTCTCTCTCTCTCTCTCTCTCTGTCTCTCTCTCTCTGTCTCTCTCTCTGTCTCTGTTTCTCTCTCTCTCTCTGTCTCTGTTTCTCTCTCTCTCTCTCTTTGTCTCTGTTTCTCTCTCTCTCTCTCTCTTTCTCTCTCTCTCTCTCTCTCTCTCACACACACACACACACACACACACAAAACACACACACAAATTAGCTTTTATCACGTCACTTAGGTTCTAAGCACTGTGCTAAACACTGGAAATAAACAGAATGACTTTTTCTTCTCTCAAAGAATTCATACTCTGTTTGGAAAAACATATATTGGAGAGTTCAGTTAGGTAACCTTAAAGTCCTGGGGGTCCTTATAGTGTAGAATAAAAATGAATTCATAGGCATACAAAACCATAGGATTACTGAGGGCATTTATCCCACCTTCACAAATTCTACATTCTACAAAAGACCAGCCCACCTCCACTGTGAAGTGAGAAGAAGGTCCAATAACTATGGAAAAACGATGGATGAAGGAGTATAAGAAATGTCAAAGTATGTTCAGAATAAATGGGAATGGGACTTTTAAAATAAGGGTCTGATGATAAAGCCTTGGTAGCCTGAAACAAGGAAGGAAGGGAGAAATAGAAGACCAGGTTAGTTCCAGCTCTAGATAGACTCTGGGGAGTTTGGGGAGGTCGGGATGGAAAGGAAACATTTACTTAGTACTTTAAGGTTTCCAAATCACTTTCAATGCATTAATTTTTTGATTTGTACAACTCTTTGAGAGAAGTTCTATTATTATCATCACTATTTTACAGATGAGATTAAATCTCTTAATTGACCAGTAATATATATCTATCTATATCTATATCTATATCTATATCTATATCTATATCTATATCTATATCTATATCTATATCTATATCTATATCTATATCTATATCTATATCTATATCTATATCTATATCTATATCTATATCTATATCTATCTATCTATCTATCTATATATCTGGACAATTGGGCAGTTTTGCCTTTTTCTGTTTTATATGAAAAAAAATCTAATTTTTCTACATTAAAGCTATAGCATTCCTTCATCTCTTAATTAGTAATCCTATCAGTCCTCTCTCTAAAGGACAGCAGGAGATGCCCATCAGTTATCCCTGGCTTTCTACAGATGATCATTTTCTTTTCTGATTACACATTTCTTTCATGACATCCTTTACTCCAATTCTTTATAGTCTCTAATCTGTACTGTGCTGAAGCCTGCTCAAATCCAGCATGTCTCTGCACTGCCCTCTGAGTGACTCATTTTTTAATTCTTCAGAGACCTTGGTGTTACATGACTCACAGCCGGGATGTGTGACTCACAGATAGAATACTGGTATTTAAAAGATGAGTCTTTCTAGTCTGGGAGAAGTTAGAAAGATTAGAAGAATTTTGCAATTCCCCAACAGCAAGCCAGCTCACTAAAGTCCTCCTGTTTACTTCAGGGTTTAACATATTATCCATTTACACTATTTGTCCAGAATATTTATAGGAGTCTGTATGTGAGAGAGGGAGGATGAAAGATGAGAGAGAAAGACAAATAGAGAGAGAGAAGTTATTTATATATTCTATATTGCATATTTGAGTAATCTTTACAAATTGTCCTTCTATATTAAGTGAATGTTAAAACCTGGAGAATAGGCATTCTAAAATACACTTCATTTTTCCTGTGGCTAAGGTCTTTTGGATGGTTGCAGATCTTTCTCAGCAGGCTCTGCACTGTTTCAGGGCTTAATGTGGCAGTAATCACCATAGAGTACCCAAGGGACTTTACTAATCATATGTAACCTGTCTTCAATTTGGACTCTTTAGTGTCTCCAACAAAGGCAAACACCTCTTGCAAGTATTTGTATCCTTATTTTATATCTGATTTGATACAATATATCTTGATCAGAGGATCTATTAGGTCTTTCAAAAAATCTTAAATAATTTTAATGTTATAATGGGAGACACATGTTGGAGATCTTTTAAGATGACATTTTGCTCTACCATATCAAATGCTTTATTTCTAATTAATGAACAATTAAAAGAGCAGTAAATTTCTGTTAATTGTATAATGATAAAGATGTGATATACGCTATAGAATATAGATTATTCCCTACCAATGCCCTGAATGGGTGTATAGACTATTTTCATAAAAGTTTATATAAATATGAAAGCAGACTTATAGGAGAATATCTGTTGATATTTTCTCAATTATTTTAGTTTTAATAAAATTTGAAATGTTTCACATGCCTTTCATATCTCCTGCTCTTTCAGATAGTTTGTGAATCAATCATTCAAAGTTTTCAAAATTGTGTCACCTTCATGATAAGTGTTATATACAGGCAATCAATCTTTATTTTTGATACCATATATTTTATTTATTTTTTAAAGCCCAGAATCTTTTTTATTCTATTTTTTCAGTTCTAAATTCTCTCCCTCCCCCTCTTCCTTCCCTTATCCATTGAGAAGGTAAGAAAAACAAAATCCATTACAAATATATGAAGGTATGTAAGGCATATTTTGTTTATAGGAAGAATGTCAGGATTGATGCATTTTTCTCTAACAGTATGTTCATTGTTCCATGGACAATATTCTCCAACTTAGAATATCAATAACCAATCTTAATCTCTTTTTTGTGCATCAAAATATTTTTAAAATACATAAAACTTTAAGCAAAGTATATTGAAATAGTGATGAATATATGTACATATATATATATATATATATATATATATATATATATAATAATAAGTCCTGCTCTAAAGACTGTATGATTCTGAGTACTCTCTAGCTCCTTTTATGCTTTTCTACCTTCATTGCAGAGACAAAAATAAAATCCATATGATAAAAGGTTACTTTTCATTTTCCTTGTTCCATGGGTTTCCATCATTTTTCCTAGGGTTGTCCTTGAAAGGCAGATTGCTGGTGTGCCCACCCTTGAACCTTTTCTAGAAGAGCAGAACTTGATCAGTTGGTACTCTAGGGTCATACCAATGGAGATGGTCAGGATCATCTCTAAGACATTATGAGGCATCTTGTTAGCATATACTGTGGTACAAATAATATTCTTTTATTTACCAGGATATTTTTTTTTTCCAGCAGGGGAAGAGCCAGACCTTTCTCTGGCTACTTCTATCATCTAGCTATTTCTTCTTCTTTTTTTTTTTTTTTAAAATTAAAGCCTTTTATTTACAAAACATATGCATGGGAAATTTTTCAACATTGACCCTTTCAAAGCCTTCTATTCCAAATTATCCCCTCCTTTTCCTCATCCCCTCCCCAAGATGGCAGGTAGTCCAATACATGTTAAATATGTCAAAATATATATTAAATCCAAAATATGTATACATATTTATACAGTTATCTTACTGCAAAGAAAAATCAGATCAAAAAGGAAGAAGAAAAAAAAACTGGGAAAGAATACAAAAATCTTCTAATTCTGATCCCTGGCTCCCCTCTTGAATTGTATGGACTCTCTATACACCATTTCCAGTACTCTCTTCAAGTTCACTCATCCCTTTCAGCTCAGTGTTGAAATTTGCTATTTCAGGTCTTGTCCATTCTTTCATTATTCAGGATTTTCTCCTTCTGTTGGGTTTATAATAGTCATCTTTACTGCCCCATAAAAATCCCAGTGGATATTATCTACAGAGCCTTAGGTTACACTCTTCCCTTCCTCAATGAGTTCAAAACATAGCTCCCAATTTTTCTCCCCAACTCCTACTTTCACATTAGGGGACTTCAATATACATACAGACTCTTCCTCAAACAGGCTGATCCCTCAGTTCCTCAACATACTCACTTCCCAAGACTAAAGTTACACACAAAGATACTCATACCCTTCCTGATCTTTCCATCATCCATAAATATGCCACTTCCATGTCCAAGAATTCTGAAGTCTCACATGCTCATAATTTATTGATTTTCCATGTCCCCTGCTTTTCATTTCCTAATAGTAATCTTTATAATCTT
This sequence comes from Sminthopsis crassicaudata, assembly GCF_048593235.1. NCBI lineage: Eukaryota > Metazoa > Chordata > Mammalia > Dasyuromorphia > Dasyuridae > Sminthopsis > Sminthopsis crassicaudata. The sequence goes on along the minus strand of NC_133617.1, from coordinate 224,654,110 downwards.
TATTCACATTGTTATCTTTAATTACTCGATCCCTCATGAATGAAGTAGCTTTACTTCTTACTAAGGTCAAATTCTCTACATTCTCAAGCAATCCCATTCTGTCCCATTTTCTCCAACAGATTTCCCTGAATTGGTATCACCAATCCCTCACTTATTTTCAAACTCTCCTTGTCTACTGATTTCTTTCCTATTACCCAAAAATATTCCCATGTCTTCTCCATCTTCAAAAAAGTTCGTCTTGTTTCATCCTTCAATTCTTTCTAACTTTCATCCTATATCTCTTCTGCCCTTTATGGTTAAACTCCTCAAAAAGGAGTTACAATAGGTGCCTTGACTTTCTCTTCTCTCACTCTCTTCTTAATCTCTTACAATCTGACCTTCCAACAGTCTTAGGTTCTTACTAAGTGCTAATGAGATAATGAGATGATAGGTTCTTACTAAGTGCTAAGACGGTACTTAACAATTCTCTAGTTCACACCTTTTGGTTATGGCCTTTAAAGGGAGTTTTACCCCTTTGAACTTCTGGGGAGGAGCTTACATGTTTAAGAGGAGCAAGTTCATTGGTTGAAGTATTTATCCCACAAGCCCCTGAGTTATTCCACGCCCATTCTCAGGGAGGATAAAAGAAGCAACATTGAACAAGGGAGAAGAATCTACTCTAGGTCAGAGGTGGGACGGCTCTCTACAGGAAGAAGAGTCTGGCCAGGAGATTGAGTTGAGACAGCAGATCTCCTCCCAGAAAGCGATTGGCAGCTTCTGGAGACAACAGGAACATTACATTTTGGCGCCCACAACGTGGGGCAAGGACTTTGGCTTATCCTGACAAGGACTTATTCTGAGCTCTTCAGAGGAGCTAGCCCAGACCTTTGCATTTTGGTGTCCTAACAGGGACAGACACCTTACCTCCACTGAAGTCCTCCAGTGACTAGGAGATTAGGTGAGTGTTCTAATAGACAAATAAGGAACTTACCTTGTTAAGGGCTAAACCAGCAATCTCTTATAGCTGAAATGGGGCAGATGTTAGCTAAAAACCTCCCGACTCAGCCCCAGCCCCAGCAGCAGCCTCAGCTCCAACCCCCACTCAGGAGTGGTGCTATAGAGAGTATAATTAAGATAATTGAGGAGCAGAGTTTACTTGTAACCTGCGTACAGATTGCTAAACTCTTGGCTGCATTAAGACGCACGTCCCCTTGGTTCTTAGAGGAAGAAAAAATAGATGTAGATAATTGGAAGCTAGTGGGATTTGAAATGAAAGAATTTCACACAAAAAATGGGCCTTGTTCAATTTCTGCAGAGGTATTTTATATCTACAACATAGTTCAATTAGCCTTAAACTATCGAGCAAGTTGTAGGAGAGGGAAAAGTTTTAAAAATAAACAGAGGAGGAAGTGTGAGGAAAAAAAGAAAGAAAGATCAAGATCTTGCCCAAGGGCAAGGGGATTTAAATGAGGAATTAGGGTGTGATGACTCTAAATCTCTTGAAGAAGCTTCAACCCCACCTAGAGAGCAGATTATTGACAGGCCCATATCAACTCCACCTTCAGGGGTGGAGGAAGAAGGAGGAGGGAAAGAGGCAGAAACACAAACAGAATTGCCTGTGAAGCAGCCTATGACAAGATTAGAAAAAGCATTGGTTAAAGCTAAGAGACAAGAACAGGATATAAGTGATTTTATACATGCATATCCTGTGATTGAAAATACTGACTCTGTAGGTCAAAAAAGAAGAATATATACCCCTTTAGATTTGAATAAAATTAAAGATTTGAAAAAAGGTTGTACCCTTTATGGAACTACATCAGCTTATGTTAAAATGTTACTAGATGGTTTGTCTTATGAAGTCCTAACCCTGAATGATTGGAAATCCATAGCAAGGACATATCTAGAACCTGGACAAAACTTATTGTGGCTTGCAGAGTTTCATGAATTATGTAAAATCCAAGTTAGATGCAATATGGAAATAGGAGTTAACACACAATTCACTTTTGAGCAATTAACTGGTGAAGTCTGGTATGGAGAGAATTCAGAACAGATTAATTACCCCATGACAGTGTATGAGCAAATTGCCAAGGCTACAATAAAAGCTTGGGGTTCCCTCCCCAGACAGAAAGATCAGGGAGAGCCTTTCACTAAAATAGAGCAAGGTCCCAATGAACCTTTTGCGGATTTTGTGGGACGTCTGCAAACTTCTATCAAAAAAACTATTGGAGAAAATGCAGCTACAGAAATAATGACCAGGCATCTGGCTAAGGAAAATGCCAATGAGATTTGCAAAAGAATTATATGGGGATTAGACAAAGATGCTCCTTTAGAGGAGATCATAAGATGTTGTGCTATAGTGGAAACAAATACTTTTTACACCCGGACTATCATGAACATGAAAGACAGGGTCCCTCCTGGCAAGGAACTTCTAGAGAAACTTGGTGATGTTTTCAATGTGGAAAAATTGGACATCTAAGAGCTCAGTGTAGTTATGGAGATAGAGTGAGAAGACAGGGTGGGAGAACAAGACCCAATACCCCATGTCCAAAATGCAACAGAGGACTCCATTGGGCATCAGAGTGTAGAATAATTCAGGGAAATGGGATGAGGGGCCCAGGTCTAGGGCCCCAGGCAAAAAAGACTTGGGGCATGATGGCAGCTGATGTTACACCTAAAGAGCTTTTAGAAGATCAGGATTCTGATGTGATCTATCAGCCAAAAAGCAATCACATGGAAGAAAGGGATTACCTGATCAGTCAGCCAAAAGGCAATCAGATTGCAAAAATGGATTACACTTGGGGAGAATACAGGCCTTTTAAACCAACAGGGCTGTGTCTAGTGCAAACAACTCCAATGTAATTGCCAGATGATGAGAAGAGATTTAGAAAGTGGTAAATAGAAGGAAATTAGATAGGTTAACTGCCTGGGAGAGAGGGTTTGCTTGTATTTCTTCAGATGGAGACAGAAAAAGAGAAAGACCTCAAAACAAAGGAGAAGATCTAAGAAACATCTGACACTGAAAGAGCATGGCTAATAAAAAGTCTGTTAAAGAACTTTAAAACCAGCAGGAATCATTGGATTTCCTAACAGAAGATGAGACTAATGGACAATGGACTTATGGACATTTATAAATTCTCAATTTATGATTATTTGATCATGTTATTTGTTACATACTTCTAGCATGTATTATGTTACTATGTGTTTATGTAATCTATGTAATTATGTATAATACCTCCCATATTGATGGATTTATGTTTCAAGGTCATGACCACCCTATGTTCTAAATCAAAAGAAAGGGGGAGATGTTAGGTTCTTACCAAGTGCTAATGAGATAATGAGATATTAGGTTCTTACTAAGTGCTAAGTTGGTACTTAACAATTCTCTAGTTCAGGCCTTTAACAGGAGTTTTATCCCTTTGAACTTCTGGGGAAGAGCTTACATGTTTAAGAGGAGCAAGTTCATTGGTTGAAGTATTTCTCCCACAAGCACCTGAGTTATTCCATGCCCATTCTCTGGGAGGATAAAAGAAAAAGTTAGAGTCTGGAAAGTCAGTTCTGGATTGGGTCAAGGAGAAGACATCCTGTGGATTCGCAAGTCCAGCAATCCCATACTTTTGGAGAAGTCTACTCTAGGTCAGAGTTGGGACAGCTCTCTACAGGAAGAAGAGTCTGGCTGGGATATTGAGTTGAGACAGCAGATCTCCTCCCAAAGAGCAATCGGCAGTTTCTGGAGATAACAGGAACATTACATAACAGAAACTACTCTCTAAAATGATTAATATTCTTTTCCTGATCCTTATTTTCTTCAACTTCCCTGTAGCCTTTGACACCCCTCTCTCTAAGTCTTTGAAATACAACTGTCTCCTGAGTCTCCTTTTCCTTCTGACCACTCCTTCTCAAGTCATTTTTTTCTGAATCCTCAACTAAATCATGCCTTTTAACCAAAGATTTCCCTCAGAGTTATGTCTTGGGTTCTTTTCTTCTTCTATACTTCTCTTTGTGATCTCATCAGCTCCTGTGAATTTAATTGCCATTTTTATGCTTATAATTTTCTCATCTACCTATTCTGCTGATCTCCAGTCTCACATCTCCAACTTCTTTTATTTTTATTTTTTAAATTTTTGAATTTTTTATTATAGCTTTTTATTTACAAGATATATGTGTGGGTAATTTTCCAGCATTGACACTTGCAAATCTCCAACTTCTTATTGGACTTCTCAAATTAAATTCTCAAATTAAACTCTGATGCGGGTGTAGTCCCCTTTAAGATTCCTTTTCTGATCTGCAACTTCCTTTGGGACTGACCTTTGATTTACAAGATCTAGTCAAAATCACCCTTTTGTATTCCAAGGGGAGAGATCTGTATCTGAGCCAGTTTGGGCTATATCCAGCCCCCACCAGATCTGAGCTGACTTGGGTTTTCAGCCCCCATTCTAATGATCTGCTCAGATAGCCCAACCCCCACCTGGTGGGTTCTGGCCATCAAGGAATCAACCTGGGCTCCACCCATATGCCCCTTGAAGCAAATAAAAGAGCCAAGGTGGAATCATCCCTTGGCAGAGAGTTGAAACATGTCAGGCAATCATGCTGGCATCACAGACTCTCTGTCTCACCACTTTGGTATATTTCCTTCTCTATCTGATACCTTTTACTAACCAGACTTTAACCTTACTTCCAAACCCTACAATAAATCTCTTTTTATCAATCAGATTTTCGGGCCTGTAAATTCATTTACAGGGGACTCTTGCCGCCTCTAGACCTCATTTAACTGTGTATCCTTGCGCCGAATCCAAAGGGGTTGCAGGAGAACTCCACTTGACTCCCTGTACCCCAAACCTGCCACTAGACCTCAATTAATCCTAATTTTATTGAGGTATAGACCTCATCATTAGGTATATATCTCATCAAACTCAACATGTTTAAGATTGAAATCATTGTCTTATCCTCAAAACCCTCCCTCCTCCTCCTTCCCTATTACCATACAAGGCAAAACTCACCTCTCAGTCCCTCAGGCTTGCAACCTAAGAGCCATCCTCCTTAGTATCAACTCCACTCCTAAAATGATCTCTCCTTTCATCTCTCTCTACCTGATGACTCCTCTGACTTCCTTTAAAGTCCTAAGTAAATGCCCCCCTTCTATAGAAAGTTTTACTCAACCTCTCTTAATTCAAATGCCTCCTCTCTTAATTATTTCCTACTTACCTTGAATATGGCTTGTTCATAATATTAATTTGCAAGTTGTCTCTCCCATATCTAATGTCAGTTCCATGAGGACAAGAACTGTCTTTTGACTCTTTTTGCATTCCCAATACTTAGCTCAGTGTCTGGCACATAGTAGATGCTTAATAAATGTTTATTTACTGACTTTCCTCTTTATAGTTTTGTTTTTGGGATTTGCTCTCTGTCCTTTCTGTCCCTCTGTTTGTCTTTATCCCTATCTCACTGCCTCTTTATCTGTGTGTCATTAAGTTAGCTAACGATGTGTCTATTTTTGTTTCTTAAAAAAGCCCAGTTTTATTTATTATCTCAAAATTTGTTTTTATTTCTCTTGTATTTATCTCTTCTTTAATTTTCAGGATTGCTAGTTTTGTCCTTATTTAGGGATTATTAATTTGTTGATTTTCTAGCTTCAGTTGCATGCTCAATTCATTTTTTTTGTTCTCTTTTACTAATGTGTTTAGAGATGTAAAAATTTCCCTAATGACTGCTCTAGCTGCAATTTGGCATATTGCCTCATTATTTTAATTTTTTTAAATGCAATTATTAGTTTCTATGATTTGTTCTTTGACTAATTTGTTTTTTACATTATGTTAGTTGGTCTTGCTTTTTCAATGTTCTTTGTTCTTATTTTCCTGATGGATTATAATTTTATTATGTTATCTATAAAAACTGTGTCTAATATTTCTGCATTTGTTTATGAGTTATGTACCACCAAGAAGAAAACATAATAAATTTTAAATGCTGAACCTTGATTCTGATTCACTAATCATCAAAGGTCTATCATATCTAATTTTATATTCAGATCCTCGACCTCTTTCAGTTTTCTCCCTCTGTTGTACCTGAAAATACAGATACAGACACTTTGAAATCTACTTCCTTTCTTCCTTGTCCTAATCTAGTCATCCATTGCTTACTTTATTGTATTATTTCTACCATTAAAATTCCACTTCATCCCACGCCCCAAGAAAAAATTTCCTTGATAAGCTTATATATTAGGAAGAAGGGGGGGAAAAGAAAGAAGAAAGAACAAAAGAATGAAAAGAAGGCAGGAAGGCAGGAAGGCAGGAAGGCAGGAAGGCAGGAAGGAAGGAAGGAAGGAAGGAAGGAAGGAAGGAAGGAAGGAAGGAAGGAAGGAAGGAAGGAAGGAAGGAAGGAAGGGAGGGAAGGAGGGAGGGAGGGAGGGAGGGAGGGAGGAAGGGAAGAAAGGAAAATAAGCATTTATTAAATGAATACAATGTGTCAGATGCTATTATAACTCATTTCACATTTTAGAAAACTGAGGAAAACAAAAATTGTCCCTTTTCCAAGGATACACAGCTAGTAAATATCTGAAGGTCATTGTAAATTATAAAAACCTCACTCCCAGTACTATCCTCCATGTTTGATGAAAATTTTTTTTTTCCTACATTACTCTCAATAGCAATATCTATTAGCAATTATTATTATTAGCTAATAGCAATAGCAGGTTCCTTCCTCTTTCTCCTTTGCAATATTCTTGGAGTTCGTTTTAGCTTTGTTTTATGAACATCCAAGACTTAAACTTAGCTTTTTTTGTTTCCTTGTTGGCCTTCAAATACTTGTAAGTTGTATACTTTTGGGAAAGTAATTTAATCTCTATTTGCCTCAGTCTTTTCTAAATTAAAATGAGTATTACAATAATAGCATCTGGCACATAATAAACATCATTTCCTCCCTTCTTTTCTTCTTTCCTCATCCCTCTCTCCTTCCTTCCCTTCCTTCCTTCCTTCCTTCCTTCCTTCCTTCCTTCCTTCCTTCCTTCCTTCCTTCCTTCCTTCCTTCCTTCCTTCCTTCCTTCCTTCCTTCCTTCCTTCCTTCCTTCCTTCCTTCCTTCCTTCCTTCCTTCCTTCCTTCCTTCCTCCTTCCCTCCCTCCCTTCAAACTTAGATCACAGAGAGTAAAAGGGACTTTGGAGGTCATTGAATTCAACACCTCATTTTAGAGATGAATAAACTGAAACCTAGAGAGTTTAAATAATCTGCCTATGCTTAAACAAGTAATTAACAGCAGCTCTCAAATTTGAACACAGTTTTGTATTTAAAACCAGTGACTTTTCCATTGCTTCTCACTATTCCCTCCCCTATTTACCATTCTGGGTTTCTCTTATCTTGTTTTTGTTTTTCTTTCAAATCAGCACTAGTTTTCTCAACAGAAATGTTTCAAAATCCCTGATTCTTTCAAAAGACAATTTCTATTTCTCACTTCCCACAAGAGTATGCTCCTCTTTGTAATATATTATTTGGGGGAATATCTCCATTCTCCATTCTCCCTTCCTCTAGATATTGTTGTTCAATTGTTTTTTACTTGTGCCTAACCCTTTGTGATCTCATTTAGAATTTTCTTGGCAGAGATATTGATGTGGGTTTGCCATTTTCTTCTCATTTTACAGTTGAGGAAGCTGAGGCAAACAGGGTAAAATGATAAGTAATAAGTGGCTGAAGCCACATTTTGAACTTGGGAAGAGGAGTCTTTCTGACTCCAGACCTGGTATTATATGCACTGCACTATCTAAATATCTTCCTCTACATATATTAGATTTTAATTTTGTTTTTACTTTATTGTGTATGATACATAAAACTATGGTGTTCTCGGGTATATAATTTGTCCCTTACTGGCTGATGGTAATATATTTTCTTTCAACCCGAAGCTCTAGATTTTGGCAATTACATTTATGGAAATTTTAAATTTGGCACTTCTTTCTAGTGGCAACTTTTTATTTCTCTCTCTTTATTTTGCTTATTACAATATCTCTGAGTAATGTTCTTCTAAGATTTCCTGAAATATCGGGACCAAGGTTTTTGTTTCATTATATATTTCCAGTTTCTCCAGTCTTTTTTTGTCAGTCAATAATTTGTCATAATAGATGATAAAAATTCTTTCAAAGTTTTAGCATTTTGACTTTGCTCTAAAATGTTTTATCTGTTTGAGTTTTAAGTTATTTCTTCCAGTTTCTTTTTACAGGATGTTCCCCATTTTTTCCAATTTCTTTTTTAAGCCTGCACCCCAGCTGTCACCTTTATATCCCTTTCACTGGGACTTTTGACTCCTTGTCTGGGATAAAGAGCTCAGCACTCAAATCATCATTATTGATAGGGAATAGGCCTGACTCATGTCAGGTCCCTGATAAATCATATTTGATAATGAAATGAAATGATACATGCATTTTATTGCATAATTAATAAAAATAGATATACTTACCCATAGCAACAAATTATTCAGCAAGGACTTCATTGATAACATGTTTGGATTAGGTTTATTTTTGTTTTGTTTTGTTTTTGCACTTAATAGTTTTTTATGTTTCTGATCACATGTAAAATTTCCAACATTCTTTTTTAAATAAGATTTTGAGTTCCCAATTTTTCTCCTTTCTTCCTCCCCCAAACAATAAGCAGTCTGATGTAAGTTATACATATATAATCATGTTAAATATTTTCCCATATTAGTCACGTTGTGAAAGACAAATCAGAGCATAGAGGGAAATCCCAAGAAAAAGGAAAAAAAAAACAATTTACATTCAGGCTCCATAGTTCTTTCTCTAGGTGTGGATAGCATTTTTCATCATAAGTCTTTTGGAATTGTCTTGTATCTCTGAGAAGAGCTGACTCTGTCATGGCTTATCATCAATGTTGTTATTACCATATACAATGTACTCCTTCACTTCACTCAACACCAGTTCATATATCTCTTTCCAGGTTTTTCTGAAGTCTGCCTGCTCATCATATTTCACAGCCCAGAGTTCTGGCATATGATGTTGGTCTATGCCTAATTTCTGTCACATTATTTTCCAATTTCCCCAGAAGTTTTAGTGAAATAGTGAGTTCCTTTACCAAGATTCTGGAGTCTTTATTTAGTTTTATCAAATAGTAGATTTGTATAATAAGTCATTTTTTTGTTACATCTTATGTACTTAACTTATACCTAGGTCCCCCTTTTATTTTTTATCCTATACCAACTATTTTTGATGACTGCTGCTTTATAAATATAATTTAAGATCTGTTACAACTAGGTCACTTTCCTTTGAAATTTTTTTCATTAATAACCTTGATAGTTTTGACTGTTTGTTCTTCCTGGTAAATTTTGTTAGTTATTTTTAGCTCTATAAAATAATTTTTGATAGATTGATTGGTATGGCACTGAATAAATTAATTTAGGCAAAATCATAATTTTTATTATATTAGCATGGCCTACCCATGAGCAATTGATAATTTTCCAATTGTTTAGGTCTTACTTTATTTGTGTGAAAAGTGTTTTGTATTTTTCTTCTATATTTTCATTTTTTTATGTTTATTTGACTGATTCTTGATATTTCAGAGATGCATTCGCATACACTTCTCCATTTCTTGTTTTTAAGTAAAGCTTTTCTTCATTTAGTTTTTACTGTTCCATTTGGCTATTTCTACTTTTTTAGGACTTGATTTCTTCAGTAGATTTTTGTCTTTTCTAAGGTCTTGACTCTCCCTTACATAACTCTTGTTTTTTTTTTTTCCAAATTTTTCTTCTATCTCTTATTTGATTTTTAAAATCCTTTTTGAGCTCTTCCAAAAAGGGTTTTTGAGTTTGAGATAATTCATATTACCCTTGTGGTTTTGCATGTAGGCATTTTGACATTGTTGTCCTCTTCTGACTTTCTGTTTTGATCTCTGTACTCATAGTAGCTTCCAACCTTCAGGGCTCTTTTCTGCTTTTTGTTTGTTTTGTTTGATTGCTTCTTGTTGTTGTTTTGCTCTTTTTTGTGGGGGTCTATTTCATGATTTTTAAAGATACCTCTGTTTTTGTTCACAAGGGGAACTGTCTCAAGCTTCTTGTGCTGGGGTTGAGGGACTTGATAACTGGCTTTCTGTACCAGGGCCTCAGGTATTTGCAGTTTGCCTACTGCACTGCAGTGGCCTGTTGTGCCATTGAAGCTCAAGGCCCCACAGTTGAACTGCTTTGCCAGGATGGAGGGTCCTCAGTTCATGATCTGTGCTGTAACTAAGAACTTCCCACTTGCTTCCTTAGACACCAGTTGCACTGGACTGTGTTTCCTTTTAACCCATGAGAAACAGACCTTTCCAAAAGTATTTCTAAATTTGTCTTAAACTGGAAGATTATTTCAAAACATCTTTTTAAGGTTATTTTCTCCAGAATTCTCTTACAGGCTTGATTTAATGTTGTTTCCAAGGAAAACTGGGGAGAGCTCAGAGAACTTCCTGGCTTCTCTCTACTATCTCTACCATCTCCATTTTTGAGAACATCTTAAATTATTTAACTTATCAAAACTCTGAGCCACTAAGATGCTCATCTCGGTCCATCAGCCAAGCATCAGAACAAGGCTATTTGTGGTTATTTAGTTCTCAGATGACTAAGTAAGGATGTCAATAGGCTGAGCCTTGAATGTCCTGGGACAATTAAGTCTCAAGGATGGTTTCACTACCTCTTAAGGACAAATTAGCCTAATTTGTATGTGTGTAGTGGAGTGTTAGGATATTGCTTCTACTACAATGAGGATAGCTAAGTGCTATCCAATAGATAGAGTACCAGGGCTGGATTCAGGAAAACTAATCTTCTTAATTTCAAATCTGTCCTCAAATACTTACTAGCTGTGTGATGCAAGGCAAGTCATTGAATCCTGTTTGCCTCAGTTTACTCATTTATAAAATGAGCCATAGAAGAAAATGGCAAAACACTCCAGTGTCTCTGCCAAGAAAACCCAAAATGGGTACCCAAAGAGTTGGACACAATTGACAATGATTGAACAACAACCTACTATTTTTTATTTTAAATTTTATTTTTTATATGATTTACATAATACCTCATTTCATTTTTGTAATACATTGTAAAGAAGTTCATTTCTGATCTCAAGTCCTTATAGAAGTAACTGAATTAGGAAGAAGAAGTACAATTCTACCCTTATTATCTCACAGATATCATATAAGGTAAGGGTAGGATCACAAGCTAAGACAATGAAAGACTGAAGTTTTGGATAGGCAAGGTGGTTTAAAAAATTCGGCTCTGGAAACCTCTTTGCATATTACTTCCTAAATCTGCATTATTCTCCTCATGTGAAATCTTAACTCTTGTTTCTAGCTTTCTTTCCTTTCAATTTCTGCCCTTAAATCACTGTCATTCTGGTGAAACCTAAGGCTACTAACAACCCAATGTGTGTCTTATATTGGTTTGTAGATTCTATTTCCCTCAAAGGGATCACATTTAAATTCTTTCCTTCCATCATCATCAGCTTCCTAGTGATTATTCTAAAACAAATAGTCATTAGCCCCCCTGTGGCTATATAATATTCAATATCTGTCCAATTTTGGACAGATTTAGAAGAGGTTAATCTAGCCTTGAAATAGTCTTTCTGGAAAACCTATAATCCTCCCAAAACCAAACTAAGCTCTCCTCCTAAACAAAACCTCATTTCTGAGGGCTCAAGTTGGATGTACTCAGAATAAAATCATCTTAGTCTCCTCTGAATCTTACTAACATACCTAATTTATACAGAATCACGTACCAAGTAACATGACAGGTTCAAACTTAACTATGTATAAAGATATCAAAGGGCAAGGCAAGAGTAAGTATAATTTGTTATGAAAAGAATGCCCAATATGGAAATATGTTTTGCATGAATTTGCATTATAATGGTATCGTATTCCTTGTTTCTCAATGGATGAGGGAATAGTTGGAGGAAAGTAGAGAATTCAGATCTCAAGAAATAAAATACATAAAATACTCAGAAATAAAATAAATAAAATCTAATAAAAATAAGAAAAGAGTATCCCTTGGTTCAAATCCTATTTCTAATACCAATCTAACTTGTGAAAAATGGATAAATCACTTAATTTATCTAAAACTCAGTTTCCTCCACCAGCTAAATGAATGCAATACCTCATAGGACTGTGTAATGAAACACATTTTGCAAACTTTAAAGCACTAGAGAAATGTCAGCTTGAGTAAAGTCCTAGTATATTTTATGGAATTTATTTCTTTTGGGTTCATCTTATTTTTCTCAAAAGGAATGTCAAGAAGTATTTGTCTCCTGTGGGTAAGTGGATATTACAAGAAGCTTTTGTTTTTCCCAGTGCACAATTTTTACCTTGTGCCTTTCAACTCTTAAAATTTTCCAGTATCACTCAAAGAGAAGAAAAGTAGAATCATACTCAATACAACAACCCATGATGAGTGATGATCATCATTAATAAAGAGACCCAAGATTGTTTTAATTGAATTACCTTAGAAACATATTCTATTTTCAATATCAGGAGCAGATTTGATCAACTATTATAGCTATTGGAAAATAGAATGGTTTAATCTATGCGAAAGTTTAGGAACCTCTGTTGATGTTAATAGTAATAAGAATCTACTTAAAGTTCTGATCGGTTTTAAACCACTCACAATTCAATTGCCAGAGTGTAATGATATTAGTATTGCACACAGCAAAGTGGTCAATTTGGTAATCCATTGCAATTACAGAATCAATTCAATTCAATTGAATAAGAATTACATTTATTCTATGTGAAGAATGAGTTAACCAGAATAATTGAAATCCATTGATAATGCCAAAGCCTCATTCTGTCTTATAGAGGAGTTCTGTTTTCTTATCTAATGTCCCTTTTCTTATAAAGTTACTGGTGTGATTTGCCATTTCCTTGTCCAGCTCATTTTACAGTTGGGAAATTGAGACAAATAGGGGTAAGTGACTTGCCTAGGGCCCACAGCAGGTATATGAGGCCAGATTTGCTTAATCTCCAGGCCCTGTGCTCTATCTCTTTTACCACCTAGCTGTCCCAGGAAGTTTACATTCTTTTTTTCTTTATTAATTGTCTTGTTTTGTTTTGTTTTCTGATTATATTTGTATGTTAATTTTATAAATACACATTTTTTATGAATCATGTTAAGAGAGAAAAATCAGAATAAAAGGGAAAAATCACAGAAGAGAAAAAAAAAAAAACAGAAAAAAAAGAAATGAACATAGGAAGTGTTGATTTACATTCAATCTCCTCAGTTCTTTTCCTGGATGCAGATGGCGTTTTCTATGGGATTGCTTTGGATCATTAAATCACTGAAAAGAATCAAGTCTTTCATAGTTGATCATCACACAACCTTGCTGTTAATATGTACAATGTATTCCTGATTCTGCTTGTTTTGTTCAGCATCAATTCCAGTAAATCTTTTCAGGCCTTTCTAAAATCAGCTTGTTAATAATTTTTAGGAGTTTACATTCTATCAAGGTCCATATTATAGTCTGTTCTGATCCTGATGATTTTTACTATATCTCTCTTGCATGAAGTCACTCATCTAAACCGCTTTTAAAGCATTCTCCAAACTCTTTTATATAAAAGTTCCTTTGGTCCCCCAGAGGATGTTTTCATCCCAAGATGGAGACCAGCTGCAAAAGTAGAGATTGGAAGCTCATGGAATTGTAGAGCTTCTGAGCACAAGCAGAGACTCAGGAACTAGAGCGGGTCTCCTACAAATGTAGTAAGAACAGCAGTGACAAAAAAGGGAGAAGTAGCCCCAGTGAGAATGTGGGATCCTTTATGATTTAAGTCTCACACTTATGAAAGATGGAATCTTGGCTTTGTAAAAGATTCACTGAGAAACCTTTTCCTGTGTACTACTATATGTGGTTTTCTGACTTACTACAGGATATGAACTCAAGCTCCAGAGAGCCTGCAAATTTAAAAAAAAACAAACAAACCGCATTTATTCATGCAGTTTGGGGATCATTCAAACATGTAAAAAAGGCTACTCACTAACCTGAGATCTGGAAGACACTGTTCTTAGTACATACATATCTATTCTACCCTGGAAACATAAAGGCAAATACAAAAAAAGGGAGGTACTTTTTTAGAAGGAGAAAAAGGGTTGGATTACTTTATTTTATCAAAAACAAAACCAATCCCCAAGTCCTTTTAAAGTCAGTACTTAATCATATCCTTTGACTGGACAGCTATGAATTATCGTAAAAAGGCAACCCACTGGTCACTGTAAAATCCATGTTGATCTATTCCAGGAAAAAGAAAAAGAAAAACCAGAGGAGAACATTTTAATAATTATAGGTTGGCTTTGTAAATGCTTTTCTTTGCTCTGTCACTTAATAGTGTTCAATCTCAGGAGCAGTGCCAGCTAAATTGGATAATATTCATAATGATCAAAATGTAGGCAGCATTTTAAAACTGACAAAGCACTTTACATAGAGTGTCTCCTTTGGGTCTCACAACAGCCCTGGGAGGTAGCCCTAATTTTTTTTTTTTTTTACTTGCTTGTTTTTGCATAGACCAGTGATTTCATTGGTACTGGGAGTTCCAGGTGAAGAAACTTTCCCTACCAACGCAGATCAAGAAATTTTCTTCAATGTAGAGCCTTAGAAAATTGCCTAGGACTGTGGCCTCCAAAATGGAGGCCAACCTACTCATGACCTGAGTGGAACTTCAGTATGATTCCATCAGGCCCTGGCCTCTCAAAGGGCCAATAGAACCTAATTCCACTACAGTTGCTACTCTGATGTTTTGGGGAAATTAGTACCCCAGGGCTATTCTCCATAAACTGATAGGAGTTTTCAATCAAAAGTATAGAGACCATTGGAATGGAGAAATTAAATGTCTTGCCCAAAGATACACAAAGAGAAAGACTTGTCCCCACAAGGCCTAACTATATGACTTATCCCTGATGTACTAAGTCATTTATTTTCTCACTCTAGGTGGTCTTATCCCAATTTTAGAAATGAGAAAATTGAGTCTCAGAGAAGGTGAAATGAATGGCCAGTGGTCACATCTTTATTAAGTGTCAGGAAGAGGATTTTATCAAGGTCTTCCTCATACCCGCTATGCTAGCTGCCTCCCTTTTTGTATTCTAATCATCTTCAAGGAGACAACATGTTCCCAGTCTGGTTGCTAATGCATTCTAGGCCATCCCAGCAGGCCATCCCAGCTGAAGGTTTATTTGCTTATTTCATGTGCATACTGAGCTGAGGTAAAATACATTTTTGATTTATGCCACACTAATTTCCTAGAGGCTTCAGAACAGGCTTAGGAGAAACAGCTTAAACAAATGTGTTTCCTAAGCAGGATTCAGTCAGGAGCGAAAAAGAGATCATTTTTGCTCCTTAGTAAGTACTAAGGATCTTTGGAACATAGATTTAGAACTGATAGAAACCTTGGAAATTATCTAGCCCAAAGCCCCTCATTTTACAAATAAAAAAACTGAGTTTTAGGGAGAGAAGTGATTTGCTCAAAGTCTGACGGTAAGTAGCAAAGATCAAACTCAGACTCAAGTTCTCTCGCTTTAAATCCAGTATTTTTCTTTTAGAAATGTCTAAATGTTCCTTCATGCCTTCCATATTACTTTCTGATTACGCAGCATCCATCATGGTCCTGATGCTAGTCACCTTCTCCATGGATTAGGGCAACAACTACTGAGTTAGTCAAACTCATTCCAGTCTCTATTATTCCCGTATGCAGCTTAGACTACAGACATAAATGATGGTTTTTCCCATACACTTGCTAGACAATAAACTCTCTGATACCTATCACAATGTCTTGGACTCAATGGAATTCAATGTAATTCCACTAAACAAATATTGTTTTTTAACACTATTTTTTTTTTTTAGAAAAAATACCAGGAGTCTCAGTATTTATTGAATAATTCTCACTTCCTTGTCATAAATGGATTGTTTCTTCAGCAGTCTTACTGAGTTTTGGAAGTATCTGAATGTGAAGGAACATTGCCAAATGGGTAGAAGGTCATAGGATAATAGCTATAGAACTAGAGAAGACTTCAGAGACCAGCTGTCCTAGTTATAGACAAGGAAACTGAAATTCACGGTAGTTAAATGGCTTCCTGAAGATCATACAAATAATAAATATTTGAGGTAGGATTTGAATACAGGTTCTCTGACTAGTGCTTTTTCTTCCTGGACTTAACTTTGCCTCTATGTCTCCCCATTCTCCCACCCCTGATTAATCCTCATGGAAGGAAAAAAAGGCTTAGTGTTGAAATTCTGGGGCACCCTAGAGATGTGTAGTGGTCATTGAGTGGTCATTGGATAAATAATCATTACTTTTTTATAAACTTAAAATTGGGAAGCAAATAAAATACTGACCACAAATTAGGGTGAGGTTTGTTATTGTTCACTTATTTTCAGTTATATCCAACTTTTTGCGAATACTCTCCTCTCCAGTTTGGGGTTTTCTTGGCAAAGATACAAGAGTAGTTTGCCATTTCCTTCTCTAGCTCAATTTTTTACAAACGAGGACACTAAGGTAAACAGGATAAAGTGACTTGCCCAGGCTCATACAACTGAAGCCAGATTTGAATCCTTCAAGGTGTCTTTCTGATTCCAGATCTAATTCTTTATCCTCTGCACCACCCAGCTGTCTTAGGTGACATTTATGTTACAATAATGTTGGACCTTACAAAGGTGGCTAGAGTGGTGGTGGCAGTTATGGAGGCAGCTCTAAGAAATAAAGGAAAAATAAAAGTTCCTTATTTGGGGCAGAAGGAGGGAAAATACTCTCCCCCCCATTTTTTTTTTTACCTTCTTCCTTTTGTCCTTGAAAGGACAATTCCCTTCAGCATCTTTTTGGGATCTTTGATCTACTCACCCACCACTTTCTCTCAGATTTCCTTTCTTATGAAAATAGATTTGGCCCCACATAATATATTGTTGTGTTAAAATCATTGATGACTTTTTTATTATGATTATTTGGACCTTATTCATTTTTATCCCAGCAAAATGTCTTCATTTCGATCTGCATTGTTTTAAGATCCAAAAGATTCAAATCTAGGCCAGGAGGAAAAAAAGAACACTCCAAAGATAAGATTAAGCCAGAGAGTATTAGGTACAGATATTGCTCTTTGCCTGGACAAAACAAGAGAATCCTAGACAAACAGTTTTGCTTGTTTCAGGTAAGGGTTTCCCTATTTCCTAAAATAAAGATGACCCAAAAGAAAACCTATAGACTTCAAACACAAAGAAGATGATCACATTAATTTTTTCCCTTGTGGAAGAGGTATACAAGGATATTAACTGGTCCTGAATAAAGAAGAAGAAAGAAGCTACACAGACCACAAACTCATCAAGGTCATATCTAGAGGGAATATGGTGTGGATGAGTAGCGTGAAGAGGAGACCAATGCTGAATAAGCACAGCGGCAATGTGATGGTCACTAGAAAGCATCAGCAGCCCTGCTGCATTGGAGTCTGGATTTACTTTCCATGAGTGTGTCCCTTATGTGCGTGCTCCTCCACTCCTATATGATGTCGATAGGAAAGTATGTCAATCACTAAATCAATAAACATTTCTGAAGCACCTACTTTGTGCCTCTGCACTAAGATCTGGAAATAGGAAAAGAGGCAAAGACAGGGCTTGCTCTCAAGAAGCTTACAGTTTAATCAGGGAGACAACATTTATATAAAACAAGCTATACATAGGAGAAATAGAGAATAATAAAGAGAACAAAAGCACTTGAATTAAGAATGGCTAGGAAAAATTTCTTGTGAAAATAGAATTTTAGTTAGAACTAAAAGGAAGCCAGGGAAATCAGTAGGCATAATGGAGAAAGGGGAATTTTCCAGTCAAGGGTGACAGGCAGAGAAATGGAGTGTCTTGTTTGTAGAACAGCTATGAGGGGCAGCTAGGTGGTGCACCAGCCCTGAGTCAGGAAGACCTGAGTTCAAATGTGGCCTTAGACACTTAACACCTGGGCAAGTCATTTAACCCCAATTACCTCAGCGAAAACAAACAAACAAAAAGATAAACCCAGCTAGGAGCATAGTATTGCTGGATTAAAGAATATATAAGTAGTAAAAAGACTGGGAAGGTAGGTGAAGGCTTTTATGAAGAGCTTTGAATGACAAAAGCTTTGTATTTGATGTTGAAAGTTATATGGAGCTACTGATGTTTATTAAATAGGGGAATACCATGATTCAAACCTGCACCTTAGGAAAATCACTTTGTTGATTGAATAGAGAGGGGCTGAATTGAAGTGGAGAGAAACTTGAGTCAGGAAGATCCACTGGCAGACTATGGCAATAGTGTAGTTGGAGTAAGGTGGTAAGATCTGCATCAGAGTGGTGGCTGTGTCAGGAAAAAGGGGTTATATGTGTGTGTGTGTGTGTGTGTGTGTGTGTGTGTGTGTGTGTGAGAGAGAGAGAGAGAGAGAGAGAGAGAGAGAGAGAGAGAGAGAGAGAGAGAGAGAGAGAGAGAGAGGAGAGGGAGGGAGGGAGAGAGGGAGAGAGAGATAGAAATTATAGAAGTAAGATTAATAGATCTTAGCAATAGATTGGAAATAACAGTGTGAGAAATGATCAAATGTCTAGGATAACACCTTAAGTTTAAGTAGGTCAATATGAGAATGTGGAAGAAAAAAGCTGCCCTCTACAGTAAAGGAAAAGGTAGGAGGGAGGGAGGGATTGGGGGAAAGATGAGCTCCATCTTGGACACAGTGGGTTTAAGACACTGGACATTCAGTTTGAGACCTTTGAAAGGCAGTTGGAGTTCAGTAGAGAGGTTGAGGCAGGATAGGCAGATTTGAGAATCATCAGCATCGATGGGGCCATTAAATCCATGGAGAATGATGAGATTGTGAAGAGAAGCAGTGTAGAGGGAGAAGAGATGAGGACCCAGGACAGAGCCTCAAAGGTTCCTTATCTGTTATAGAGTTTGATCTGGATGAGGATCCAGCAATGGAGACTGAGAAGGAGCAGTCACATAGGTGGGAAGAGAACAATAAGAGAGTTGTAGCGTAAAAACCTAGAGAGATGAGAGTATCATGGAGGGAAAAGTGACCAGCAAAGAGGTGAAGGAGAATGAGGGATGAGAAAAGACCATTGGAAAGGACCATTAAGGTAACTTTTGAGACAGTAGTTTGATTGTAATGATGAGGTCAGGAGTTGTATTGGAAGGGGTTTAAGAAAGAAGAGAATGTGGAGGCTACCTACTATAGACAGTTTGTTGGAGGAATTTGATCACCAAGGAAGGAGAGAAATAAGACAATGGATGGTAGGGATAGAAGGATCAAGTGAGGGATGACGGAATATGGATATGTTTGTAGGCAGTAGGAAATGAGCTGGGAGAAAAGGAGAGATTAAAAATAAGTGAAAGAGTGGAGATGACAGAAAGGACAATCAGTTGGAAAAGATGGCATAGAATAGGATCATGTACACATCTAGAGGGGTTAGTCTTGGTAAGGAGTAAAGTCACCCCATCATGTGAGAGAGATGTGAAGGGGATAGTGGCAGAAAGCATCTGAGTGATAGGAGATGAAGAGAAAAAATCAGTCTGTTGGTGAATTATTTCGTTTTGGGGGCAAATTACAAGGCAAGGATCTCAGCTGAGAGAGTCCAGAAAGGGGAGCCATGGAAATTTGAGAAGAAAGGAAGAGGTTTGGAAAAAAACACTGTGGAGAGTGGGATAGTGAGTTGATAAGAGAGAGCTATAAATATATAGGATGCCTGACAGCAGTGAGGAATTTGTTGAGGATACACAAAAAATTTGTACTAGAACAATAACACACATGCAACCTTCATTCAGCAACACATGTGTAAGAGCAAAGGAAGTGATCTAAGGCATGGCAGAACCTAATCAGCAATATGATAAGGAAGTTAAAGATTCAAGAAAAGAGGACACTGTTGGTTTGAATTTTTTTTTTAATGCAAAAGAGATGGCCTAGAAGAGAATTGAGAGGGGATTGGAGGTCACCATGTAAGGGAAAGCAGGAGAAGTGAAAAGGAGATTATGGTTGAATAAAGGAATTTCCTTGAAACATGGAGGTAGCACATTTGTGGAAAGATCAAAGGTATGAACATATTTGCAAGTAGCTAAGGTGCAATGAAAAAGTATCTTTTGGAAAGAGATGAGAAACTTAGTAGTTGAAAAAAATCAATATGTATGATGAATTCTGCTGTTATGAGAAAAGATATTGGGAAGGAAAGAAAAATTGGGACTTAGGTACTGAATTTATTGAAGAAGGAAGGGGATTCACCTGATTTTTATTAGAAATGAATAGCATGAACTCCAAAGGAAAAGAGGTTACTGAATGATGGAAGTAGGGAGAGAATCTGGAAGTGGAAAAGTGAAGAAGACGTATTCCAATCTTCTCACCCCCACCCCAACAAGTGAGCTGAGGGGAATGAGTGAAGACCTTAAATACAACTGCATATAATCTAAGAAAGTAATGACATCACTATATCTCTATATTGCGAGTAGCACCTGTTCTTAAGGCACAAAATTACAGAATCTTTTTTTTACCAGTACCCTCAGAGAATTCCAACTCACACTTGAATCACTTTTACAATATTCTTAATGGCAATTTATTCTTTATTCAAAGGCGGCTGGTGAACTCATTCCTTCTTATATAGCCCATCCCATTTTTGATTAGCTGAAATATGTTTTTCCTTATTTCAAATCCAAATTTGCCTCTCTGCAACTTCTCTTCAATGCTTCTAAATACACACTCATCAGTCAAGCAGAACAAGACTAATTCTTCTTTGACAAGATAGTCTTCAGTACTTGAAGAAAGTCAGCCTAAGTTTTCTTTTCTCCATTATTAATGTCTACATTACTCTTAGCCAGCTCTCATATGGTTTGGCCACTAGAGCTCTCAACAACCTCTATCTCCATACTCTGGACCTCCATTAGCATATCAATAGCTCTCCTAAAATCAGGCATTTAGAACTGACTCATTTTCTGAATGGTCTGTTCAGGTCAGGACCCCTCTAGTCCTACTTCTGAACACTGTCCTCCTATTCATGAAGCCTAACATCGCCCAGTAGAATTTTTTGGCTGCCATATCATATTGGCATTATTTATTCATCTTGAACTCATATTGAATAAGTAACTATTGATATATATTGAACTTGAAGTCCACCAAAACTCCTGGTTTTATTTGTTTGTTTCACATAAAGTGTTGTTTAACCATACCTCCTTTATTCTGTAATAATATGAATACTTTTCTGAACCCAAATGTAGGGTTACATAACCATCTTTATTGCATTTTATCTTATTAAAATTGCTTTGTTATAATCATTGAGATATTTTAAAATATTGAGTAACTTTTTTGTATGTTAATTGTCCTTCCCAGTTTTGTTTCCTATAAATTTTATAAACATTTATGCTTTCATCCAAGTCATTAAACAATGTATACCAAAATATTCTTGAATGGGGAGGTATGGAGCAACTTATAGTCCACTACTAATCTCTCTCTAAATTAATCATTATTTTTTAGGTCTGGTCATTTAACCAATTCAGAGTTCACTTAACTAGAGAGCTATCTAGCCCTTATTTCTAGATTTCCTCCCCAAAACTATCTTAATAGACTTTGCAAATATCTTATTGACTTTTAGGCAATCTATTGATGCTCTTAATATATCCAACTAGTTCTCTATATTTCATCAGTCTTATTTTCATTTTCCTCTCTCATTATCCTCACTAATCTTCACTTCACTTCACTAAAGTCATCTCATTCACTATTAACTTTATGTGAATTGCTTATTCCTATCTTACTGTTTTGTGTGTAGCCTTCTTTTCTGGGTCAATTTATATCCTTGGTTCTTTAAAAATTAAACTTGCTATTTACTCATATCCAATAAGTCTTTCATGATTCATTTAGAAATGGGAGTTAATTTCACTCCACTTAGTCCTAGAAGTCAGAATTAAGAAGAATAATAGTTAATAGAATAATCATAATAGGTAATGTTTACAGGGTGTTTATCATGTGCCAGATGCTACACTAAATGCTTTACAATTACTGTATCATTTGATCTTCAATAACAACACTGGGAAATAGGGGCTATTATTAACCCCATTTTACAGATGAAGAGATTGAGGCAAATAGAAGTGAAAAGACTTCCCTAAAATTGCAGTTAGAAAATTTCTGAGTTAGGATTTGAATTCAGATTTTCCTGACTTCAGGCCTAGCTCTAAACCATTTAGTTGCCACTTAAATGACAGTGAAGAAAATTGCAGTTCCACATAAGCTTCACAAATCAGAGTTGTCCAAAATGTAAGGGGCAGCTGGGATGTTCTTCTACTCTAGATTGCAAATCGTTCTCTTGGAGCAGATTTCTTGGGGAGCTTCTGGAGGCAGCCTTCGTTTCAGTTCGGTTCAATAATCCCAAAATGCAGCCAGGAGTTAAAATCCTTTACTGTTTCTTTCCAAATCTTATCTCCTTCACTTGGGGCTTGGCTAGTTTTCTGGAGACCTTCCTCTCAACTTGATTCCCAAGAGCTCTTGCTGCTAGTCCTTTGTCTCTTCCAGCTTCAGCCTCTTGCTCCCTCTGAATCCAAAGTCTCCAGCCAGCACGAAGGTTGAAAATGGAATGAATCGGACTCCTCCTCCCAGAGAGTGGGCTTGTGGGAGCTCCTTAAAAGTATGCTCTCTTAAATGTGTGAATCTCATGGAATTCTAGTAAATACATTAGTGAACTAGAGAATTGTTAAGTACCATGCTAAATTACATAAGGATATCCATTCCATGACTTAGCACCTTGTAAGAATCCTAACAGGCAGCCCTAAGAAATAATCAATACCTATAATTCAAGGTTTCCAGTGGAGACGCATCAACAATAGCATAGTTGGGATCCATGATTTGGGAAGATATTGAACTACATCTTTTCTGAAGTCTCTTTTAAGTTTAGCATTTTTTATTCCAATGATTGTCTTTCACTTGGCTATTTATTCCTTTCTTCAGCATATCTCTCACCTCTTTTATCATTAGTTCAAACTACATTTTGGGGGTGCCCTCAATTACACTAGGCACACTGGAAGCACTGAAGTTAGCACATTGATGGCAATTAAAACCAATTTTATATTTCTTTGGTATTTACATTCAGCTCCTAAATCAATGCACTGATAATAAGGGCTTCACAATAAATGTCATGATTATGACCTTTTTCCCTTCAGAAATTACTGAATTCTCTTCACATTATTTATACATCTATTGTACCTTCCTCCACTGCCCCAAATAATTTCCCTTAATGAAAAATTACAATTTCATGGAAATAGCCTTTAAAATGTCATTAACCAAACTAGGCATTTTTAGTTTCTATATATACATCTTTCTAAATTTGTATCTATGCTATCTTTTCTTTATAAAGAACACTCTAAGAGTATGAGACCAATCAATGACTTTGTAGGAACTATTGGAAGAGCTTCAAACAGTGAACACCAGTGAACACCATCATTGTTGAGAAGAGCCACATCCATCAGAACTGATCAATGTATAATCTTGCTGTTGTCATGTATAACGATCTCCTGATCCTGCTCATTTCACTCAGTATCAGTTCATGTAAGTCTCTCCAGGCCTTTCAGAAATCATCCTGCTGGTCATTTCTTACAGAACAATAATATTACGTAACATTCATATACCATAATTTATTCAGCCATTCTCCAATTGATGGACATCCATTCAGTTTCCAGTTTCTTGCCACTACAAAAATGGCTGCCACAAACATTCTTGCACATGTGGGTCCCTTTCCCTCTTTTAAGATCTCTTTGGGATATAAGCCCAATAGCAGCACTGCTGGATCAAAGGGTATGCACAGCTTGTTAGCCCTTTGGGCATAGTTCCAAATTGCTCTCTAGAATAGTTGGATCAGATCACAACTTCACCAACAATGTATTAGTGTTCCAGTTTTCCCACATCCCTTCCATCATTCATGATTATCTTTTCCTGTCATCTTAACCAATATGAGAGATATATAGTGGTACCTCAGAATTTTCTTAATTTGCATTTCTCTGATCAATAGTGATTTAGAGCATTTTTTTCATAAATCATCTCCTATTATAGAACAAAAAAACAATTAATTATCGGGAGGTTGGAACTATCCCAAATTTTTACTAGCAAGAAGCATTTGAAAGAGGATTTGAAACTGTCTAAAAAGCCAATGTTATATCCCTTATGGCAAGCTACCTCCATAGTTATAGAAAATAAGAACAGAAAAGGGTCTATATCTCCTGCAACTTTATTTGTTGTTCCATTCTAAATGGGAGATAAACGAGAATGGAACAATGAAAGTGCAGTAAAAATGTGCAAATGTTCCTTTCCATTTCCTTTGAATCCATTAAATTCAATGTGCTCATAAACAAATGGCTGTGTATCTTATAATCAAATGGATATCATGTTTAAGGCATATGGATGTTCACTGTAATAATTCTTGGTTCCTTAAAAGCCAGATTTGCAATTTATTCACATCTCAGAAGTCTTTCAGGATTCATATGGTAAAGGAGTTAAACTTATTCTGTCAGACCCTCGAGGGAAGAATAAGTACCAACCTATAGAAGTTATAGAGAAGCTACTTACAAATCTACATGAGGAAAAACTTATGTCAGGAGTGTCCAAAAATGGTGTAGGCTACCTTGCCCACCAGTGAGTTCCCATCACTAGAAGTATTCAGTAAAGTATGGATGATCACAAAAATATTCCCTAAGTTGAATAAAAAGAAGAAGAAAAAGAAAGAAGGAGGAGGAGGAAGAGGAAGAGGAGGAGAGAAGAAGACAAGGATGAGGAGGAGGAGAAAAAGAAAAGGAGAAGAAAGACAAGGAGGAAGAGGAAAGAGGAAAGTGAGGTAGGAAAAAGAAGGGGTGGAGGAAGAAGAAGAAAGAGGAGAAAGAAAAAGGGGAGGAGGAAGAGACGAGGGAAAGAAGAAAAAGGACTTTCCTATTCCATGGGTATAAATCTATCACAAGATAAAATATGTTCTTCAATTGATCAATGGTGAGCAATGTCCCCTAACCTCATTCTATCCTAACTCTATGCTTAATGTACAGGAAGGAAATAGCATCTCATTAGTAATAGGACTGTCCCTTCCTTATCTGCAAAATGGGAATATTAATGCCAGAAGTGTCTAATTCCATGGCTGCTGTGAAGACCAAGTGAAAAAATGTCATAAAGGTCTATAAAATGTTAGCCCTTATTATTAAGACCACTTTAAAATATCTTGAAAGTGTGAACTCAGCTCAGAATGTTTCCCTTCTTGTTAAAATTTCTGCAACAAGAACTCATGCCATAATGAAGCCATCATAATGATGAATAGTGGCCTTAATGGCTATTAAAGGATATTTATGTTAGAATGACTAAGTTAAAAACCCTAATTGATTGGAGACACTTGGGTAATGGAATCCACTGAGTCCCATTAGTATTGCATTGACATATTAGCTTATCTTTCAGCTCAGTAGCAAAAGGCTGCAGATGGGAGCCCCACACTATGGAACATACAGGGCAAGATTTCTGACCTTAGATTTATGTTATCTAAAGCAACAAACCCAGCTGCCTACTTCATGGCCTGAATTACAGATTTCCCATTTAGCCAGACAACATGAATCTGCTGCTACAATTATGTCCCCGATTACAACCCCCTCAAGTGTGGATGGCATCGTAATGTGACTGTTTACTTTGTTCTCTGGCATTGACTTTGGGCAAAAGTATATCCAGGGGTCCATGAGTCCCAGTCTAAATAAGTTGTTCCACCTAATTATTGAGTAGAGCTGTCTGTAAGATAGATGTCGGTGATATTCTCTGGAGTACAACTTCTCTTTTCACCACAGTGTTTGTGTCTTCCATCAGAGAAGATATTTCATCAAAGCTCTGCAATCAGGGAGGCACAGAAACAAATTCTCCCCTTTGTGGAGGAAAAGAACACTCCTTGTGCTGAGAGAAAAGGACATTCTCTCAGATCTATAGGTATTTTATTGAGATACTATAAGACCATCTCTGAGCTGGATCCTAATGTCTCTTTCCAGAGTCTACTCCAAAACTGAATAATTCTATGGCTCATAGGCAGAATCCCTGAAATCAAGAGGAACCATAGAACTCCTCCAATTCAACCCCATTTTTATTGATTAAGAAACTGAGGTCCAAAGAGATGAAACCACTTGTCTAGGTTTCCTTCAGCTCTCAGCTAAATTGCCATCTTCTGAAAGAAGATTTTCCAATCTACTCTGATCTTAGTGCTTTCTCCTTAAGTTTTCCATTTATCTAGTATATATATATATCTGTTTATATAGTTGTTTGCATGTTGTCTTCCCTATCTAATTGTGAATTCTTTGACAAAGGGCTATTTTTTGCCTTTTTTTTTGTATACTTAGCTCATAAATTAGCATATAGTACATGCTTAGTAAGTGCTTTTTAACTGATTGATTAAAGCCTTGTAGCTATGAAATTTGATAGCTGAGTCTATGGCCTACATAGCATCTCTAGTTCTGAGATGTATTAGATACTCTTTGAGAAAGGGGATGAAAATTAATTTATTAACTATCTACTATGTTTCAGGCAGTGTGCTAGACATTAGGATACAAAATAAAAAATGAACCATTTCAGACCTCAAAGATATTATATTATACTAGAAGGAAATAACATTCACATTTATAAATTAATTTAAAATATATCTCAAGTAATTTCAGGGATGTGGAGAGCAATAATAATTGAGGAAATCAAGACAATATAATTTAGTAGTTGGTATTTAAGCATTGAATGAAGTTAAAATTCCAAGAGGTGTAGATGAAGAATGTGAGGCAAAATAGCCTATTTAAAGGCATGGAGACAGAAGATATAATGTGATGCATGGAAAGTAGCAAGCAAGCCAGTTTATAATGCAAAATTCATGAAAGGGAGTAATGTGAAAAACAGTTTGAAAAAGATAGGTTAGAGTTAGATTTCATTCTAGAAACATTATGAAGTCACTGAAGTTTTTTTTAATAGGAAAGTGACATGGTCAGAACTTTGCTTTTAAAATATCAATTTGGGATCATGGTAGAGAATGGATTGAAGAAAGAAAACTAGAGACACAAAGACCAGCTAGGAGGCTATTGCAATAGTTCAAGAGCTAAAAATGAGTTGGGTTCTTGTCCATATGAGTAGAAACAATGGGATGAGTATGAGAGATATTGTGAAAGAAGGAGAGAATAAGGAGTTGAGGATGAAGTTTCCATGGAAAGGCTGAGAATGGGAATGTCATTTCTGAATGTCAGACAAAAGGTTGGTTTTATGAGGGAAAGATGTTAAGTGATGTTCTGAATATAGTCACCCTAAGTTTGAGATGTGTGTTACTGAATGTCAATACATATCAGGGTAATGATATACACTAGGCAGTTAGAGATGCAGGATTAGTTTTCAAGATAGACAAGGACTGATTCTATAGATTTGGTGCAAATCTTCACAGTGATAATTGAACAAATGCATGATAGCTGACTGTGTGTGTGTGTGTGTGTGTGTGTGTGTGTGTGCCCGCGCACATGCGCGTGGCGGGGCAAGGAAAAAACAGAGAGGAAACAGACAGACAAAGAGAGACAAAGAAACAGAGAGAGAGAAGGGAGATAGACAGAGAGAGATGACAGTCTAGCAAAGGTAACTGAGATGGAATGGTCAATGAATGACCAACTGGTTAGGAGAACCAAGAAAGAGCACTATTATGAAAACCTCAGGCAAGAAGAATATACAAGAAGAAATGGTGGTCAACGATGTCAAATTCTGCAGAGAATTCTGCAGAAATATGAGACCTAAGAAAAGGCCATCGGATGTAGCAATTAGCAGATCACTGCTAACCATGAAGACATTTCAGGGACATAAAGAAGAAGGTTATGAGTAAAGATAGCTTTTTTTTTTTTTTTTTTTTTTAAGAAGTTCTCCAGTGAAAGGAAAGAAATCTATGGAAGGATAGCTTGAAGATATAGTAGCAAATAGTGAAGATTCTTTAAGACTAGGAAAGCTCTGAATATTTTTGGGGGGGTGGGGCAAAAGAGAAAAAAATTCAATATATAAAGAAATTAAGTATTAGAAAAAAATAAAGGAAAAAATGGAAAAAAGAGAGAGGAAATGATTGGAATGGCAAGCTTCATAGATCACAAGTTTAGGGATCAAGGACACAAGTAGTGAGACTTGCCTTGGAAAGGAAAGGATTACCTATACCTTCAAGACTGGGGCATAGAATAAGGGAATTGAGGAGTGATGTTAAAATATTTGAATTTTTCTGTCTTCTGAAAGGAAAATAAATTACTTAGGAGCTTTTTTGCAACTGTGTCTGCCTTTAATCCCAAAAGAGTTAGCTATGAAAAAAAAAAGAGTTAGTTAGGAGAATAGGTATTGCTCCTGCACAAAGTCTCTCCAGTCTCACAAAAGAGCGGAAACATTTTCTCCTCTTCATGTCCTTTAAAACCATCGAGAGTTCCATGATGTTTTGCAACAGCCTGAAGTCAGAGAAGCAAAAAAGGATCTATAAGACTGAGCTCACTAGGCTATGGGGCCTTAAGTCATAACTGGCAGCACATAGACCAAACTATGTGGTCGATAACCATGAGGGAATATTCTCCACAGCAGCCTGATAGTTGTATTGCCTTCTTAGCAAGCATTGGAAATAAATCACGTGGTCCTATCTATACTACATTAGATCATGACAGATAATTTGCACCAAGGTACAGCCAAACCAAACCATTTGTGTGGAAATGAACCATAAAGATGTCACCACACATTTATTAAGTCCCCTTTATATTCATAGCAGTCTGGTAGGTGCTAAAGGAGATGCCAGCCTAAGGATGGCATGATCTCTATTCTCACAAAGAGCAAAGACTCAAAAAGTCTTTAGAACTAAAAGAGGTTTTAAAACCATCTAGTTTAAAACTCCTCAACATCCAGAGAGATTTACTGACCCAAGATGACTGATGTAGTTAATTGTTAATCAGAATTTGAACTCAGACTGCAAATATAGTAATTCCTTTCCCTGGACAGTGCTGTGAATAAGGGAAAAGGGCAAATGCACTTTAACACTTTATTAATTAATTTATTACTTTGATACTTTAAAAATACACAAGAGAGATGTAAACTAGATTGTTAAAGGTTCTGAGGAAGGAAAATTCACTTCTGAATAGAATACCAAGGAAATCTTTGTGGAAGAGATGACATTTGAGTCAGAATTTTTGAGGACATATAAAATTCCAATAGGAAAAAGATAGAGGATATCATCATCAACATTCTGTGTATAAGGAACTGTATGAGCAAAAATTGGATCCAGGACACTACAGGACACACATAGGGAATATAACTTATATTCAACAAAGGAGAATAATGTGAGATAAAGTGGAGAACCAAATTAACCATATCAATGACCGTTATATCATACATAACTATTATTCTTAGATTTTATAGAGTTGAAAAATTGGATTAGAATTAGAGCATTGGATTGGCAATCAGGATGGCAAAAGAACTGCCACAAACTACCTGTAAACCTAAAGCATTATATAAAGGTGAGACACTATTAGCTGTGTAACCTTAGACAAATTATTTTAATTCTCCAGATCTCAATTTCTTTTGTAAATGAAGGCGAATCTTCTGTGAATGAACTGCATTTTGAAATCTTGTCTAGCTCTAAATTGTATGCTAGGGAAATCTATTATAGTTCAGCCATGCAAATTTGCAACTTGAAATTAGCATGCATTCCTGTACTTCCAAATTACTTTCCATTTAGATGTCTATTTTTAATTCTCTTATTATCTTTTGTTACCCGAAAGTTCTGGGAAGACAAGGATTTTGTTGCTGCTTTTGTTCATTGTTTTATCTCACAATTTTAAGGGCATTTTAATTCCCTTTCTACACATAGAACATTCAAACTCCTTTGGAAATATCAGGATACATGGTTTCAGACTGATCTCTTCCAAAACTCCTGTTAGACACCAAACAAGAAGAGATACTCCCCTATAATATTTTTTTCTAATACAGATTTATTGTTTAACTACTGCTATTTGATTTTTTAAAAATTATAAATCTGGCTTCCATGTTAATGACATGGAATATTTGGTATCATATGGATAGAATACTTATAAAATTGAACTTCATATATGTACCGAGTGTGCTATTGTTGTTTTTAATTAGAAGTCAAATGGGCAGTTGTTTAGCAGTATAATTTGAGTGTTTCCAGATTTCGAATCAAAGTATTCTTTTTAAAGCCTAGGCAGCTATGTGACACAAGAAATAGAACACTGGACCTAGAATTAGGAAGTCCTGTGTTCAGATCTGGTTTATGACACTTATTAGCCTTATGATCTGCCTGCCTCAATTTCTTCTGTAAAATGGGGATAATAATAGCACCTAGAGTTACATCAACAACATATATCAACTATTATAATATTTGTAAGTGCTTCCTCAGAGATGGAAGGTGCTTAATAAATACTTTTCCCCTTCCCTTCCTCATCAGTTATACTTTTTACCACACATTGCCTGTTTGACTTAGGTCAATGAATCTCTCAGTCTTTCTGTGTTTCAATTTGTTCATTTGTAAAATAGAAGAGGGTGGACTAGAGGACATTAGAGGGCCTTTCCAACTATAAAACCTATGAGCCTTAAAAAAAGTCCTCTTACAAACTGAACATCTCTTTTGCTACTTGATATATTACTATTCCTTATTCATTTTCCATAAGGAACTCTTTTAAAAATGTGACTCCTCCTGGGAAAGGCAATATTCCTAAACCAGTAGAGCCTTGTATTAAAAGTTGGAGGTTCATGGTATGAATCTGGACTCCATATTTGTTATCTGTGCAACCTTCTGTGGACCTAATTTTCATCATCTATAAAATAAGTTGGAAATACACATCTTCTAAGATCCCTTTTAACTCTAAATCTTATGACTTGAGTATGAATAATTTCATCTGTTTGCCTTTTTTCCCCTGACAGGTGAATACTGAATTCTTAAGAGAAGGTATTGAATTAAGATGCAAATAAGATACAAAAAGAGTAAGGGAAGACAGGAAAACCAAAACTGGATCTTTTCACAGTTTAGCTTCAGGATAGTTCTGCTTAGGTATCTGAACACTTTTTGTTAACACAACTGGATTAAGTTTCCCCTTGGAATTTAGGAGGCTCTTTTAGATCATAGTCTATAGATCTGAAAGAAACCTTAGACCCATACTCTTCATTTTAGAGATGAAAATGCTGAGATCTAGGAAGTTGAAGACTAATGCCCAGTGTCACACAGGTAAGAACAGAAGAGCCAAAATTCACACCTAGGTCCATTATATCTGAATCCAGAGCTCTTTCCACAACATACATCCTCCCAGAAAAAGTAACTAGATTCTTTATTCATGTCTCTGTCTGCACATTTCCCTGTAAAGACAACATCTTGGAAGTTTTGAATCTCTCACTTCAGTTCCAAGTCACATCACCTCTTAGGGCTAAATAGCTGGCAACCTGCTCAGACAGCCCCACTGCAAAATGAAAGGAGACATTATCCATTCTTTGTGAAAAGCTTCAGGGAGTTTCTCAGGTTGTCTCTATGAAATACCCTAACAACAGGTCAAAAAGGGAAAATTCAGCCAATTAAGCAGTTGTTTTGTATACATGATGCCAAATTCCAGTTCTGACTATTTTCCCTCAGGTAATTAATTGAGTTTTGTGTCAAATTGAATGAATCAACTGATTGTTTGGGCATCTAACTAAGGATGCCAGTGTGAGGCTATCCAATAGCCTTTTCTTTATACTTTGAGGAGTGGGAGAAAATGAAGCAGGACCATGATAATAAGTAAGGTGGGTACAAAGGAGTGAATGAAGTCTTAGTTCACAAATGAGCCACCAAGGTACAGGTTATTAAGGCACGTACACCCAGTCACTACAGACTAAGTGGGGCATCCATAATGAATGTCTGGGCCAGGATTTGTCTTTACTTCTTCAGTATTGGGGATCCTTAACTCTCCACATCTCAGGCCAAATCCATTTACAATTAGATGCATTTCCTGATTCCTTACCTTTCCCCTTCAATCATTAGTGCTCCTTCTCCATAATTCATTGTAGTTTTTTTTGGCACATATCTTGTATTTTCTTATCTGTATTCGTGTCCTTTACCTACCTCTCCAACTCAAATGAATATAAACCGGCTTGGGATTATTTTACTTTCATCTTTGTGTGTCCAGGGCCTAGCACTGAACTTGGTACATAGTGATAAGTGCTGCATAGATGTTTATCAAATTAAAGTAAAGTGAATTGGAGAAAACACATTTTTCCATATCCATAGATAGTCAGAAATGGGAGGGAACCTTAGATATCTTAATACTTTACAGAGGAGGAAATGTACATTTAAAACAGTTAACTAACTTTCCCTAAAGTTACACCTAGGGATAGTGGCAGAATCAGATCTAGAATGCAGTTCTCTTTGTTCACAATCCAGCCATCTTTCCACTATTCAGTGGAATATTAAGTGTTGCTCTGAATTGTTTTGATATTTTTTAATGCTGATTCACTTAAAGCAGATAAGTCAATTGCAGTTTAAAGGAAATACTTTGAAATTTCAGTCCTTATGAAAAGATATCTATTGTAACATGGGCAAAAAAGTCCAAATTTACTGAATTTATGCACATTGCAACTCCTACTTTGAAGGCAGTATTATAAAACATAATAACAGTAGTTTTTGGAAACAAGAGTCAGTCCAGCTCACAAACTCAGCCAAGTAATACAAGGTCACGTATAAAGTGATAAAATGGCCAGCTTGTACCCAGGTAACCAAATCACTATGTGGGAGGGATAGTTCCTGGTGTGTTACAAATATGAATCAGGTAAAAGCATGCACGTTCATTTTGATTAGCCACCTGTCAGGTTGATAATTGGAAGACTCAGGATTTGAGTAGAACAAGGGGGAAAAACATTGCCAGTTGCATTGTTTGAAGGTTTTGGATTCAGTGTCATCACTTGAGAGTGGGTGAAAATCAATAGGGAATCATAAAGGTTCTACTCTGTGGGCTTAGACCTAACTGCTTCAAGTCAGCTATGCAAAGATTTAAGCTTCTCCTTTGAGCACCTTTGTACATATTATTAGAGCATCATAGATTAAAGAATGGAATAGTCCTTCATAGTCCAACTCCTTCATTTTATAACTGAAGATAATGAGAACAAGAAAAGTTAAGTCATTTGCTCAAAGCAGCATAAGTATAAATGCCCTGTGGTCAAACCAATGTTTGTCCTAAGGCAATGAATCCAGAATTCTTTCCATTGAACCAACTTAAAGAAGGAAAGCTTCTACAAAAGTCAGGAAGTTCTTGATCCCTTGATTCTGTTCACTTCTTGGAAGAAGTAAAGTACAAAGGGAAAGGTCCATCAGAGGTAGCAGGGCAATCAATTGTTCAGCCATGGTACTCTTGAAGATTCTAGAGGGACTTAGACTTTTATGACTAAAAGAATATCCAAGTGCAACGACATTACAAACTTGAAGTATTGAAAAGGTATAGACATAGGAAAATATGGATGAAAATTGAACAAGGTGAGTAAATAGGTGATCTGCATTCATCCTTCCAGGAAACATCCAGAGAGATGAGATCAGAGAGCCATTTGAATTCATATAGTAAGAGTTAATTATATTTACTGAAGAGTTAAAAAGTGTATCAGCAGGAGAGGATAGATCATGGATGAAGGAAAGAATGGGATTGAACTTGTGTTTGTTTGTCTGAGATAACAAAGAATAAATACATAACACTCCCTTAGTATCTTTCTACTTTGTGAATTGAATACTCAATAGATAATAAAACTAATGAAAATAGTATCAAATAGGGAGGTCAACAAGTTCATAGAATGCCAGGATTCCCATAGTTAATGGAAAATATGACATATTGCTTTGTTGATCCTATGTTTCAGTCACATCATTTGGGTTTTCTTGGTTGGAGTGATTTGCCATTTTCTTTTCCAATTTATTTTATCAACAAGGAAACTGAGGCAAACAGGGTTAAGCTACTTGCCCAGAGTCACACACCTAGTAAGTATCTGAGTCTAGATTTGAATTTAGCAAGATGAGTCTTTGTTCCTCCAAGCCTTGTACTCTACTCACCGCACCACCTTACTGCCCCAATTCCTTTAATAGTTTGTACAATACCGAATAAATAAGTTAATTTAGGTAGTACTGTCATTTTTATTCTATAGCATATCCCAAAAGTTTTACTGTGCTTTTAAGCTTTAATGATTTAAAACTACATTAATACTTTTTGGAGCTCCCAAGATAGTACTACCTAAAGTATTTCTTCTTAGATGACAATACTACCTTAGGGCAGTTTTAAGCTATTAAAACTTTAAACTGTGTTAAGACTTTTGGGATATCCTATAATAGAAATAGGATACCTTATATTTGCTTGATGTAACCAGGAGCAATTATTGTTTTTTACAATTATTTAAAACTATATTTTTACAAAAAAGGTTGTTTTTTGTTTTATTTTGTTTTAAGTTCAGTATATATAATTCCTGGGAACATCTCTGTGCATACAGCCTCAAGTATTTTTATAGCTTTTATAATTACTTTGGATGTTATTTCTCTTTTGACTCTTCTTATTGAGTGTTTTTGCTAATTTTCTCATATCTTCCTTTGGTGATTTTAATAATTATTTCAGTTAATTTTGTGTTAACTCTCTGATGAAAAAAAAGTGATAATTTATTTTTCTTTCCCCATGTTTTGTTTATTGATTTCTCTTTTTTTTTTTGCATTATTTCTACATAAATATTTCTAGCACTGCTAAATACTAATGGTGATAATGGAATTCTTGCTTTCCCCAAGATGGTTATTGGAAAGGTCTATGAATTTTCTCAATTATATGTACTCTTGGTTTTAGGTAGATTCTAAGAAATTTATTCCTATGCTTTCCAGAGTTTTTAAGAGAAAAGGAACTGGATTTTATTTTTAAAAATCAATCTTTTCATCTATCAAATAATCATTGTATTTTTATTATTAGTATTATCAATACGATTTATTAAATTTCTAACTTTCCTTATGTTGAACCAGTCTTATATTTCTGCATAAATGAACTTGATCATTGTGTTTAATATTGTTAACATATTGTTATATCCTACCTGCTAATCTTTTATTTACTTTTTAAAAATCAATATTCATTAAGAATATTGGTCTATGGTTTTTTTCTCTGTTTTATCTCTCCCTTATTTAAATATGTATCATATTTTAAGATTTTAAGAAATTAGAAAGGTTTCTTTTCTAGTTATTACAGTTTATGTAGTTTTAAAATTATCTGTTATTTGAAGGTTTAATAAAATTCATTTCTATGTTTATCTGCCCCTGGAGTTTGTTTTTATTTTGGGGGGGGGAGAGTTCACCTTTCTAGTTTAATTTTTTGTGATAATGACTTATTTAATCTATTTCATATTTTTATATAAGTATATGAGTATTTCATTTTATTTTATTTTTGACAAATATTTATCCATTTCTTCTATTAACTAGTTTAGTTAACATAAACTTGGACAAAACAATTTCTTTTTTTTTTTTTTTTTTTAATTTTTTTTTTATTATATATATATATATTTTATAATATTATCCCTTGTATTCATTTTTCCAAATTACCCCCCCTCCCTTATTCCCTCCCCCCGACGACAGGCAATACCATACATTTTACATGTGTTACAATATAGTCTAAGTACAATACATGTGTGTGAATATCATTTTCTTGTTGCACAATAAACATTAGAATCCGAAGGTACATGCAACCTGGGCAGACAGATATTAGTGCTAACAATTTACATTCCCCTCCCAGTGTTTCTTCTCTGGGTGTAGCTACCTCTGTCCATCATTGATCAACTGGAAGTGAGTTGGATCTTCTTTATGTTGAAGATTTCCACTTCCATCAGAATACATCCTCATACAGTATCGTTGTTGAAGTGTACAGTGATCTTCTGGTTCTGCTCATTTCACTCAGCATCAGTTGATTTAAGTCTCTCCAACCCTCTCTGTATTCCTCCTGCTGGTCATTTCTTACTGAGCAATAATATTCCATAACTTTCATATACCACAATTTACCCAACCATTCTCCAACTGATGGACATCCATTCATCTTCCAGTTTCTAGCTACAACAAAAAGAGCTGCCACAAACATTTTGGCACATATATGTCTCTTTCTGTTCTTTAGTATTTCTTTGGGATATAATCCCAGTAGTAGCGCTGCTGGGTCAAAGGGTATGCACAGTTTGATAACTGACAAAACAATTTCTGATAATTTTCCTTTTTTTTCCTTCAATAATGTATTCTCAGAGGACAAAGCCAAGATGACACAGAATAGATAAAACTTTGTTTGAGCTGTTCCTGGCTTCCCTCAGAAACAACACTAGATCAAGCCTCTGAATGGATGTTGGAATGCTAGGACCTACAAATGTTTGGAATGTAATAAATTTCCAGCAGAAGAACTTCAGGAAAGGTCTGTCTCAATTGGAAGGGGTGGGGGAGGGACACGGCCCAGTGTAGACATAGTGCAGGGAGACCCAGAGTGGAGAGGTCTCACATGGGGAATCTAGTAGGAGGTTCTTAGCCAAAATGCTGCAGAATTGATTTCTCTGTCCTGGTTCAGAAGGCCAGGGGATCAGCAGACTAGCTGTGAGACCGTCAAAGCAACTACAGAAGACAAATTGTAAGCCATGAATCAATCACAGCATAATAGGTGGGACTTGGCCAGGCCCACCCAATATAAGGAAGCCTGCAGCATCACTGACTTTAGGGCAACTTGAAGTTCCTGTTGCCCTGTTGAGTAACTCAAGACAATTTCTCTTGTGCCCTAGAAGCAGACCTCAACCTTTGAAAAAATAAAAAAGAGCTCTGACCATAGATAGCTATTATGAAGGCAGGGAAGAACAGAACACAAACCTGGGGACACTAAAGGAAAAACATCTCCAAGTGAAGGCTCTAAGGAACATATGAGCTGGTATCCAAATCAAAGCCTCTCTGTGAAGAATTAAAAAAAAAGATTGTTAAAAGAAGATTAGAAGAAAAATGGGAAAAGAAAATGAGATTGCAGAAAAGTTTAGAAAAGGAAATACAGAAATTGACTGAAGAAAACTGCTTAAAATATATTTGGTGAAATGGGAAAAAATATACTGAAGAAAACAACTTCTTAAAAAATATTTGACAAAATGAAAAAAAAAACCAACTCCTTGAAAAATAAAATAGTCAACTTTATTTTCATGATATAAAAAAAAAGAAATTATGGATAGAAAAGGGATTGGATTTGGCTCAAAGAAGGACTATCATACATATTTAGTTTGGTATTGAAACTTGTCTCATCCATCCTATAGAGGAAGAACACTCATAGAAGGGAGGACAGAAGAGGAAAGGAGTAAGAAAGGAGGAGGAGCTGAAAAAGGGAGGACAGATTGAAGTAGGTAGTGGTTGGAAGCAAAACATTGGTGAGGAAGGAAAGGGGGAAAAGAAAGAGGAAAGTATAATTTGGATGGGAAATACAGTTAGTCATTTTAACTGTGAATATAAACAGAATAAGCTCTCCCATAAAACAGAAAGGGATAGCAGAGTGGGTTAAAAGCCAGAATCCTACATTGTGTTGTTCAATAGTCATTTTCCTTCTTTCATTTTTGCTAAGAACAATTTGGTTTTCCTCTCTTTTGTATTAGATTAGTTAACTTCTTATCTATTTTATTAGCTTTTCTTCTTCAAAAACCTTTTCCTAGTTTAATTTATGAGTTCAATAGTATTTTTGCTTGAAATTTTACCTATTACTTCTTTAATTTTTATAATTTTATTTGCAGTTAATTTTTTTGTTTTGTTTTGTGCCACATTGTTTATTCTTTCTCTCTTTTGTTAA
The DNA here is from genome assembly GCF_048593235.1 of Sminthopsis crassicaudata. NCBI lineage: Eukaryota > Metazoa > Chordata > Mammalia > Dasyuromorphia > Dasyuridae > Sminthopsis > Sminthopsis crassicaudata. The sequence continues at coordinate 224,616,370 of NC_133617.1, read as the reverse complement.
TAAATTTTTAGAAAAATAAATTTTCCTTTAAGTATCATTTTGGTTGTGCCCTATACATTTTGGTATTAAGTCTCATTATTGTAATTTTTTTTTTTTAATTTCCTGAGGCTGAGGTTAAGTGACTTGCCCAGGGTCACACAGCTAGGAAGTGTTAAGTGTCTGAGACTATATTTGAACTCGGGTCCTCCTGAATTCAATCTGGTGCTCTATCTATGTGCCACCTAGCTGCCCCTCATTATTGTAATTTTTAATCTAATTTTCTATTGTTCTATATTTTTGATGCATCTGGTTTTATAATTATTATATTCTTTAATTTTTATTGAAACCAATTTTATTGCATTGTGATCAGTCAATGTTACATTTAGTATTTATTCTTTTCTACATTTTTGGAATGGTCGTTATGCTCAAATAAATACATGGAAAACTTTTGTAAAAGTGAAACAGATGAAAGTATGTAAATTCTTTTACATTTCCTTTTAGTAATCACCAGAACTCTATCACCTCTAATTTTATAAAGTCCTGTTCAGAAAACCTATGATTTTATTGATATATTGACCTTCTAATGAAAGAACTTCCCTTAACTAATGCAGTTTAGTACTTGCATTTATTTTTAAATTTATAATTATATGTATAATTATAATTAAAATTATAATTTATATAGTTATAATAAAGTTGCATATATTTATAAACTTACCATTTATAGTTTTAGAGATCTTTGTAATTTCTCTGGCACTCAGAGATCAAGTGATTTATTCAGGGCACACAGCTAGAAGCAGTATTTGGATCTAGGTCTTCCTTATTTTGAAAGCTAGCCATGCTCTATAGCACACTATCTCTCTGGGATCGTTCCATGTTTTATTTTTAATTTTTCATTGAAATAATTTTCACATAATTTTCTTACATGCCTCCCATATCTCCAGTAAAGTCTCTTTTGTAATAAAGGAAAAGCAGTTAAGCAAAACTTACTAAAACTTTCTCAACTTGTTAGTTCCCCAGCACTAAGGGCTACTGTTTTTCTCAGGTACAGTTAATCATAATCATTACCATTGAATACACCTATACATAGATGTAGATATGGAAATAAAGTTACAGGTCCTAAAATACAACATCCTTCTTTTAAAATTAGGAAACTAAGGGAGAGAGCTGTTAAGTGACTTGGTCAGAGCTACACAGTATTGTCTAAGGTGAGAGCTAAGTTCCTAACTCCAAATAATGGGCTCTATTGGTTGCACCACAATACGTCCCAGAGTCCAAATATGGCTGTACAACATTTTACTTCCACAATTCTCCATCTTTGTCCTAAGAGTTTCCTCATCTGTGAAATGTAGGGATTGGCCACTGAAGTCCCTTACATTTCTATTATATATGACTCAAAATAACTCATAAACAATTGATACAATTCATATAATTTTCCTTTCTCACCAATGAATAACCACTTTCCCCCAAGAACCTATGCAGTCCTCCAGCCTTAAGGTACCACCCTTAAAACTTGGACATTTCCCAGAAGGAAACATTTCCCAGAAGGAAGCAAACTTGAGGCAACTCCTTTCCTAAAGGATTTAAACTATCCAAAAAGCTAGCTCACAATTGAATTTCTTTTTTCAACTCAACTTGTTCTTCCCTTTCTTCCATACAAACTTCTTGTACTGGAAGGAGAATAAATTATACTAAAATTTATACATTGACAAATTAATTTATGCCAATGTATATTTATTATCCCAGGTATTTGCATTTTTAATATTTAATTTCTAATTATAAAATGTAAAGTTTTATTTCCTATTAAAAGAATTGTCAGATACTAGAGATGAGTAGAAGAGATGATTTCTTGGGTAGGGACTTGAAATCATTCTAGGTCAAAGAGTATCCCTGGAAGCCCTAGATCTGGTTCAGATGTGGCAATATTTTGTTTTTCTTTACCCTCACCTTTGTTTCAGTCATGTATGACTCTTTGTGACCCCATTTGTGGTTTTCTTGGCAAAGATACTGCAGTGGTTTGCCATTTCCTTCTCCAGCTCATTTTACAGATGAAGAAACTGAGGCAAACAGTTAAGTGACTTGCCCAGGATCATACAAATACTAAGTGTTTGAGACCTCATTTGAACTGAGGAAGCCTTCCTGACTCTAGGCCTGGTACTCTACCCCTTGTGTCCACCTAGATGCCCCCTTGCCCTCACCTTATACTTTCCTTAACCTTAACCTTACACCCTTCCCTCTCTATTTCCCTAGCTGTCAGACACCAAAGATCTAATTTTCATTGTACTACCTGCCCTTCACTCTACCTTCAGTCCTGACCTGGCTTCTCTCTCTCCCAAAATGGTGATCCAAACAAGGTAATACATACTTGTATGGCCCCCAAACTAGGCTGTTTTAAATCCTTCATCATCAGCACTAAATGAAGTCTCAAATATAGTGGAGCAGCAAAAGAAACAAGATCACAGGTCATTGACTTGGAGATATAAGGAATCTCAGATGTCATCAATCCCACCTCTTCATTTTCCAGCTGAAGAAACTGCACATAAGGAAATTATATGAATTGTCCAAAGTCACACAGGCAATAATCATCAAAGGTGAGATTTGAACTGAGATCTTCACTCCAGTGTCAGCACTCTTTCCATGCAATGAGAGTTTGGGTTTAATTCTGACCTTAGAAACCATTGTGTAACTGAGCAAGTCTTTTAATTGCTCCTTCCCTTAGTTTCCCCATTTTAAACTGAGGGTGTTGGATTTGAAAATCTGTTAAATCCATTTCTAAGTCTATGATCTTTTCATGTTTATATGTATATGCTATGATAATAATTATAACTATTAATAAATCATAATAATTATTATTATTACACTATGATTAATTAATACCTGAGAAAACAGGCCATTGGTTAGTTGGAGAATCTAACAAATTGAGAGAGGAAAAACTTATAATTTAGTCTGGCTAGGGCAGCTAGATGGCATAGCAAATAAGCCTGAAGTCAGGAAGACTCATCTTCCTGAGTTAAAATCCATTCCCAGACACTAGATATGTGATCCTGGGCAAACTGTTTGCTTCAGTTTCCCCTTATGGAAAATGAGTTGGAGAAGGAAATGGCAAACCACTCTAGCATCTATGCCAAAAAAAACCCGAAAGCAGGTCACAAAGCGTCAGAAACAACTATAATGACCGAACAACAAGGAAGAATTATTCTAGTCTATGTGAACTGCTTAGTATTCATGTCTAATCATCATATAGTTCACAAATCATAGTGCCATGATTAATTATATATCATATTAATTTTGTTGTAAGTTGTATTTGATTATGAGTTAAACTTTGTATTTATTCATTGAATAAATATTTATTGGGCACCTACTGTGTGTAAAATGGTCTTTATATGTTGGTTCAGTCTTCAGAGTTTACTTTTCCTGCACCACAGTAATTTGCTTACAACGTAAGGAAACCAGAGGGAACATTTGTTGGCCAAGGACCAAATTCACAAAGAGAAAGCCTAGCTAGAAACCTTATACATTTCCAAACTCTTCTACATAGAAGACATTCAACAAATATCTATTAATCATGAGATGACCAGCTGTAAATGACTTTGCTATTCTCAGAAGTGTAATCATCCACAATTACTCTGAATGTCTTGTAATGAAAAATCCTATCCATACTCAGAGAAGGAACTGATTATATCTGAATAAAATTAAAACATTCTCTCTATCTCTCTTTCTTTTTAATTTGAGGGGTTTTATTTTCTTTAGGGTGGGAGACCTATGTTTTCTTTCATAACTTGGTTTTTGTGGAAATGTTTTACATGATTTCACATGTGGTTTCTTAATTGTGGATGGGGATAGAACTAAAATTCTCAAAAACAAATGTAAAAAAAATTGTTTTGAAGTAACTTGGGAAATTTGATATAATAAATAAATAAAAACATCTATTAACCAGTTCCTATACTTGTGATATACTGATCTTATGTGTACATACTAGATATACCCTTCACACAAATATTATTTGGCATGATTCTCATGTCTTTGCACCCTATCTAAGAGGATTTAGTTACTAACATATAAAACAGATCTCCTGCCACCAGTCACATTATAGTGAGGCTACCATACACTGCTATCCTACTACAGTTAAAAAATACCAGCAAAGTTCGCAATATTTTTATTGACCAAGTTCTAGTTGAAGCAGCCTGCATTTGCTCTAAACCATTAGTTAATGCCTCATTAAATACAATCACAAATAACAGTTTTTGGTTTCCCTGACACAGGTTGACTTGACTGAAAGCAGCTGCTATACAGCTCCTCAGCCCCAGCCATGCTTGTCATCATTGGTTAGGACTATTAATTCACTGTAGTATACTTTAATGTGTTCTGATGTTCAGTGGTAGCAGGTGACTGTACAATAATATTATTTTGCACAGTTAACTCCTGGCCCCTCTCAGTATGAACAAGTTCGAAATGAATATCAGTGCAAATCTGTTATTTACAGCTTACTCTGTGTGGGTACTTGGTATTCATATTGTTCTCCAGATAACATTAACACAGCAGAGCCCAATAGCACCTTGCCAAGCAAATGCTATTAATCTCAAACCCAGTATTCCAACTTAGGTTCGAGGAGGTACATTAATGATCATGAATATCTCCAATAGGAGTTTTCTAAGGCAAAGGCAAGATTTTGCAAGGTTTCTATCTTGGAGTTTCTGGACAATTCTAATCCATGTCTCCCTAGACACTGTCTACAATTTAATGTAGATGTCTGGCCTTCCTCTTGCCAAGCACATTGTCTTAGCTTGAGCATCTGTTATGTATCTTAGGTCTGCATGTTACCATTAAATTGGGACTTGGCAGTAATGGTATATGGTGAAAAGGTGAAGCAGGCTACTGGGTGCTTTGCTCATGAGCACACAAATCACTGCATTCCTCTTTGGTCCCTAAAGAATGGCTGTCTAACTGCTCTGGTTAATTATGCATCAGTTAATTAATTTGTTGGCTTTAGTGAATTGAATCAATTATTTTAAATGGCTTTTAATTGTTAATATATGCATTAAAACAAAAGACAAAGGCAGTTAGAAGAATGTAACAGGAAAAACCTCCCTGGACGGGGGAATAGTCTTTTAAAATAAACTACTATGACTTTCCAAGAGTCCTCTTTGTTCTCCCCAGGAAGCCTATTTGGGGCAATATCATATTCTGCTTAAGGGTCCTGAGAGATCTGTGGTTAAACAGTGTGGATGAATTTACTGACAGCTCAAATCATCACCACATTGCATTTAAGCCCTCATAAACTTTGAGCACAATGAGTAGATCAGGACAGTTAGGATGTTCCTTAAGGGACAGGACAACATTAAAGCAAAACAGTGTCAAGTCTTGCCAGGCTGTGTGGCTTCTCACCCCCAAATCTAGCAGAACGTCATTCCAACCTCTGTGACTATTCATTTCATCCCTAACTTTCTTCCCAGCACACACACACACACACACACACACACACACACACTGTTATTATATTTGATTTTCCGCTCCCTACTTATCTCTATTTACCCTTCAAAGTAAAATTTAAATTTATGATCATTTCAGATCATTTAAGTACTATATCCTTTATGAAATCTTCTCTGCTACCAGCTTTGATTAATTCTCTTCTTTAAGCCCTTATAATAACTAATATCACAAAGCTTAGTCATTTTGACCACCTAAATGTTCTCTTCTGGTTTCATGGGTTTTGGTTTTATCTTTCAAACTAGACAGTTACTTCCTGGGGAGCAAGAATTGTGTCAATTTTTAAAAAAAAACATCCCTGATACCATCTGGAAGAGGATTGGGAACAGAATGGATATTTAATTAATATTGATTGATCAAAAGGGCACCAACATCTTACAGTTGTTGAGTTCCCATGCCAACACAAGAATACAAAGAAATCCCACCTGAAAATAAGAAATGCCTGACTGGCCCTGTTCTTATTCTTCTCTGAGGTTGTCATTGCTAGTGTTGTTTCTGATGAGCAAGGCAGGAAAGAGTGGAATGAGACCAGCAGTTCTTATAGCTTGGGTAGCACATCTCTTGGGTCCTTTGGGAACCCACAACAGTTCATCTTGCAGATTGGGTCTCTGTTTGCAGCTCCTTAGCTTCATACTCAGCATGGATGTCTCCATTCAGACAGAACCCCTGATTGTTTCAGGTCAACACCAGCTGACTGTTGCAGTCTCCCAATTACTAACACATCATTGAATAGCTTCTTCTTGTACTCCAACATGTCCCTCAAGAATTTCTTCTGCCTACTTCTCAAACTTTGATTGCTCTACTTCCATTCCCCCTACTCAGCCCTCCTGGCCTTTACTTACTAAACCAGTACTATATTTTGCTGGGTCAGTCCAATTCAGCTAAGAAGCAATCAACATGGAACCTGAGGAAAGGGATTCCCCAACTTGCCAATGACTCATTCCCCTGAAACTATTTTGTAAGTAGGTTGTTTGGAATTGGGAACATACTTCCTATGAAAAAATGATACTATGCTAGTTACTGAATGAAGGAATGAAAGAGTAAATGGGTTTCTGGGACAGCCCACCCAAAGCTCTAATGTAGCTGAAATAGTACCAATATTCCTGAGACCTTTTAAACTCTGAGCCTTCCCTAAGCATAACAAGGAGTGAGGGGTGTGGAAGTGGGGCAAAGTCTCCAGGAATTAAACAATTCTTAAAGCATGATCAGGGAAAAATCTCCTAAAGGGAGATGTTAAAAACGAGGGTTGCCTTTAGCAGCTGCAGCTACTGTGACTGTGGCAAGAGAGGCTTTGGTGGCAGTCAGGCAAAGACTTACCAATCATTTGTATTTGTACCAATCATTTATAAATAGAGGGTATATAACAGAGACTATCTGTATGTGCAAATGAAGTAAAATCAATAAGAAAGGGGAAGATTTATTTAGTATGCTATAAGGTTTTTGAAATAGTATGTGGATTGTTTTAGGGATTTTAATTCACTTTAGCTTTTTAAATGTAATGATGTTCAGGAATATGCAGCATCAGTTAAAGTCACTAGCAGGTTTCTTTTATGATGGCAATTAATATGAATCCAGTGATATTTTTAAGAATGAATGTTCTTGCATGTGCATGCAGCATTGATGCCTATTCCTCTAGTAGGAAATGTTCTCATCAGTATAACCATGTTGGTTATACATCTGGGATTTACTCTTTGTGGTACATAAAGCTTCACGATAGGTCTACCCACTTGCTTTGTTTTCTTTGAGAAAGTTTTTGGAGGGCAAGGATTATCTCATTTTTGTCTTTTTTATTCTCAGTGCCTTTTTGACACACAGTAGGCACTTAAGAAATGTTTGGTAATTATGATTTAACCATACTATAACCAGTTTGTGCATTTTATTATATACTATATATGATTTAAAGTCTTATATGACAGGAGAATGCATAATTAGAGACCTTCTGTATGTTGACAGTAGGAAATAAGAAAAATAATGTCTGATAACCAATCAACTGCTCATTCCCATGCTCACACACTTCCACTTGACCCTGCTTCCCCACATCATTATACTCCTTGACAGAAAACTAACAATCTAATAATTCTCAAGACCTCCAGCAACACAAACACCTGCCTAACTGAAAAGAAAAAGGAAAAAGACCTGAAAGCAGGGGAGTGAGAACAATAAGCATCTTCATCCATGAATGTGGGGCAAGAGATTTAGTGGCCTTTGTTTCTTAATATATGTGAATGTCAACAAGTGTTGATGAAGATAATGACTGAACAGTGCATGGTATTAAGGAAAATTCAGAACATTAAATTGGAAATTTAATAATGTGAGAAGAGAAAAAAAATGTATGTGTTTATATAAAGGAATGCTAATGTAGCGGGGATTACAAATCTCCCTCTTCCTGGTGCGTAGGCAACATCAGAAGAAAACAGTTCAATCATCGCTCTCTCTTTTTTTTAAAAAAGATATTTCAGGAAGCAGCTCCTGGTAATTTGAATAACCAGTCCAGTTGTCCCAGGGGAATTACAATCAGAGATAGAATTCTTCCTCTAAACCCTTAGACACAGAGGGTAGCAGTGGGAACAAGTGGAAAACATTCCCATTTCACAACAATTGAGGAGCAAAAATGAAAGTGCTAGTAATATACTGTAAGGATTACATGGAATTGGAGAGAGAAACCCCACCTATGGGGTGCAAGAGATGTCCCTGGATCTCTTCTAAGTGAGACCAGGTGCTGAAGGGATTATCATGCAAAAAGAAGCTTGAGAGTTAACAAAGACTTTCTGGCTTCCCAGAGTTAAGCATATCTTTTTCAGCCCAATTGCTAGAGACTTGGTTCTCTGGGAAAAGGAGTCAGTCCCACCTGCTGGTGATTTAGGAACAGTAGATGGAACCACCTACAGAGAAGTATAGGGAAGTAGTCATTGTGGATGGTAGTGACATGGGAGCTAGAGCCTTGACACTTACAGAACATTTGGAGGCAAGAGCCAAATGCAACATACAGCATTGTAAATAAAAGGAGCTACAGAAATGGAAGAGCAAACATGACCAAGCCCTGTTAGAACCCTAAATCATCTGGGTTGGGGCACTTTGCCAGAGAAATGTAAGATCCCCATGGTATACCCAGGCCTTTCTTGTCAGGAAGGAGCCTCTGACACAGGGGTTATACTAATCATGGTAATTCATACCAACAGTTTATTTAATAATGTAGCACAACCCGAAACGAATGTCAGATTCACTTTATTGTAAGTTTTATTTGATTATAACAGCAAACTCTATCCTTGTGTGTTTACTTGTTCTTCAGAATTTGATTCTCGTGTAGCAAGATCAGCTACTGACAACTTTAAAGAAACCAAACAAGCTGACGATATCCCTGCTTATGATTAGGGGTTATTAATTAACCTGCTCAAATAAATTGCCCTAAAGTGATAATAGGTGAGAATAACTTAATGTGAAACTATAGTTAGCTTATTTGCATTTTTAACAAAGAGCTTGTTTTAGTCTCTTTAGCCCCCTAAATAAATGGAGTGAGAATTTAATCCAAGGATACTTTTGTGCAAACAGACATCATGTCTCCTTTACAAAGACCACTTCTCATGAAAAAAATAAAATAGACCCTGTAGGAAGCCTTCATAAAAAGTCACTCACTGTTCATATCCTTAGAAAAGGAGGTAGAGATTTCAGTCACTTTTTCCTGCATGATGAGATAGATGTAAATGAAGCACAAATTCATTGGTGGGGTCAGTACTATGGAATCCTTTCAGACTGTTAGATCAGAGATATTCAAGACTGAAGTGGTTAAAGGCAAAAAGCAGAGGTCTTAAATGGAACACACTCCCTACTCTTCACTGGCTCCCTTCTCGGACGAGATATTAAAAAAGCAAATTCCCTCTAGTTGTCAAAACCAGAAGGCTATTGATGAGAATGATGTGTAAGCCTTGTGAATTCAGGCTAGAATCTCAACTATTTTCTTTAAATAAACACAAAGCCCAATTTAGGAAGGAGACATCTCTATGTTCCTTTTAAATAATAAAACTCTAAGAAGTGAAAATGAATTTATATTTTATTTTCCTGTAATAACTTTTTTTTTTCTTTTAAGGAATGAAAAATGGGTTTCACAGAATGCAATAGGTTATCTCCTCCTGGAAACTTCCCATCTTCCAATCAACTTATCTTCTTTGACAGAATCTCCCCTAGCACCTTGTCCCCCCCAATACCATCCCCTTTGGTATTTAAAATATGTGTAGCGTGGACAAGATAAAAAGAGCAGAAAGGAAAACATATCAGTTACCTATATTGAATCATCCACAAGAGAGACATTTTACTCTGTGTGGGGAATTTCATTTGCATAAAGTGAAAGGATAAGAAACAAAGTGCTCAACTTATCAGTAAAAAACATAATTCTAAATGTCATATTTTAGCTCTCTCTTTCACCACTAGCCAAATGGTTTAATATACTAGGACCACAAAAATAGCCAAGTCAGAAAGACATTGCTTCAAATTCTTTCTCTAACATAAGCAAATCATTTAACCCATTCTCTGATTCTTAATACCCTCATCTCTAAAATGGGAATTGTTGTTTGTCCTTCCTTCTTGAAGAGGAACAATGTCATCAGCCGGGTGATATCTAGACTTGCAAGTGAATTGGATTTAAGTGAGGCAGAGTTGTGCAAGGTCGTCAGCCTCACTCACTGGATCAAAGCCAGTGGTAAGACACAGGTCAAGATGACTAGTAAAGGCCAGGGATGGAGATGCTTAACCCTGTTTGCCTCAGTTTCCTTATCTGTAAAAATGAATTCCAGAAGGAAATGGCAAACCACTTTCTTTGCCAAGAAAACCCCAAATTGGGTCATGAAGAGTTAGAAAGGACTGCAACCACTCAACAACAACAAAAACAACTTTAAAGTGCTATGTAAATGTCAAATAATTATTATCTCTAAATGTTTCAGAAACTGTTAAACTCAAATAAGAATGGGGCCTCTAAGCCATACATGAGGATCACTGTCCCTCACATATTGACTTAGTTCAAAATGGGATGCTATCTATATTTTTTGTTTTTATTTATTTTGTTAAGCATTTCTCAATTACATTTTAATATAGTTTGGGCTGCATTTGGGAATGTTGTGAGTCCCATGTGACCTGTGAGCAGAGTAGTCAGCTCCCTTCCATTCTCAATTCATTTAAGTTTGCTCTCCCAAATTATTTTCCCCTAGCAATGTGTGATGACTTTTTCACCCTCCAGGCTGGCAATATTAATTCCATACTTTCAAGAAAGTTAACATCTTTTGAAATTTTAACCTTTCTTGATTTTGTGCTGTGTATGTTGGTTTCCTCATTATTATGCCATCTCTTTACTTCATCTGCTATGACCACCACCTTGCACAATGTTCTTCCTAGAGGCAGAAATGAAAACTGTTTACTCCAGGACTCTTGACTCTATTACATTTCAGTCATTTGTACTAAATTCAATAATTTGTCTACTGGCAGGACTGGGAATTTTCAAGTCTGTGTTTTCCAAGCTTTCTCTTTCCTTTATCAACATTTCCATCTCCCCATTCTGAAAAGCTTGGGCTGACTTGCTGCCACAAACCACCAGCCTTGGGCAACACTAAAGAGTGAGGAAAAATACTCTTTTAGTTCTATAAGAAAAAAAAAAAAAAAACAGATGGAAAAGGATTAAACTTACAGTCCCAGAAAGAGCAAGGGAAGCTGAGATTGATAAAGAGGCAAAGAACCTAGAAGCAAGTTGGAAATGGACAGCTGTAGACACTGATCCTTTCCCATCCAACCGCTTTCCCCATGAGAGTCTCAGTCTCACAAAATCTTTCTCCCTCCTTATACCCTATTTCCTGGGTGTTTTTCCCTTAAGCATGTCCTCAAGAGCTAAGTGGTATACGCATTTCTAACAAAATGTTTGTTAACTGAGTATCTAGTTAAAGAAATAAAGACCATATCCTAGAGACATCAGCAAACATGTAGGGGGATGTACATATATGTGATGTGCATATGTGTTTGTATGCACATTTATATACAGAAACAAACATATATACATAGTAATATATATGTGTATATGTATGTATGTATATATATTTGTGTATATATATATATGTGTGTGTGTATATATATATATGTATATATATATTTGTGTATATATATGTGTATATATATGTGTGTGTGTGTATATATATATATATATATATATATATATATATATACATATGCATTATATGTATTCTCAGATAGCCCTTCTTCCTACCTCCCTGAAATTATACCTGATCAGAATTGTCTATTTTACAAATGGGTATCATGGACTTTGACCACAAACTTAATTTGGGGTGGGCATGGGGATGAAAAGTTTCAGAAGCATATTATTCAAATACTATAAGAAAGTTATGTATACAATCTAAGTCTAAAAATGATCAAAGCTGATTTTTTAAAACTGTGAAAAAAATCAGTTCATTACTTTTTACTCAATTTAGAGAAAAATTGCATTTAATTAATTTAAAACTAATACAATACAACATTCAACAATATTTAAAACAAATATAATATTCAACAATAGAGACTTCTTTAAGTCTCAGAAGGATAAATTCTTCTTGAAAAATCCCTGGTAGAAACAGTTTTCCATCCAAAACATAATTACCATAGGTTTAAGTGGGGCAAATTTAAGCCCCCCAAATTAACATTTACAGATAATCAGTGTTTCTGAAGTTAAATCATTAATGCAAAACCTTAAAGGAAATAATGGAAACAATGAAGTGGTGATAACAATCAAATGATTTGGAAAGGCTAGAAAGGTCAAAACCTGTTGGAAGGCTAGAAGGCCAAAGAGGCTAATTTACTTTAACTCTCTTTGTTTTAGGAAATCTGATACCCCTGATTATCACTACTACAAACCAGAAAATTACAAGTATTCTGGGAAGAGAATTTAAGATAAGTAACACATACAATCAATGATAAAACTGTATGATGGCTTATTATCTCTCATTTCCTGGAGACTGGCTACTCACCATATATTTTTTTTTAAATTAATTTATTAAAATATTTATTTTCCCCAGTTACATGTAAAATCAACATTTTGGGGGGGTTATGCATGTACATTCTTTGTTTTTTTTTTAAACATGTTTCCTTATAAATCATGTTGGGTGATAAAAATTAGGCCAAAAAGGGAAACCTATGAGAGGGAAAAAAAAAAAAAAAAAACAACAAGAAGAAAAAGAAATGTGAACATAGCCTGTTTTGATTTACATCCAGTCTCCATAATTCTCTCTCTGGATATGAATGGTGTCTTCCATCCAAAGTTTATTGGGATTGCCTTGGATCACTGAACCACTGAGAAGAACCAAATCTGACATAATTGATCACTGCACAAACTTGCTCTGTTCAATGTTTTCCTGGTTCTGCTTGTTTTGCTCAGCATCAATTCATGTAAATCTTCCCAGGCCTTTCTAAAATCAGCTTGTTCATCATTTTTTATAGAACAATAATATTCCATTAATTTCATATGCCAAAACTTATTCAGGCATTCCCCAATTGATGAGCATCTATTCATTTTCCAATTCTTTACCATCACAAAAAGAGCTGCTACAAACATTTTTGTATATTTGGATTCTTTTCCCCTTTTATGATTTTTTGGGGATACAGACCCAGTAATAGCACTGCTAAATCAAAGGTTATGCACAGGTTTATAGCCCTGTGGGCATAGTTTCAAATTGCTCTCCTGAATAGTTGAATCACTTCACAACTCCACCAACAAAGCATTACCCATTATATATTATGAAATAAGATCCCAGTAAGTGAAGAAAGGACCCTTAAAATAGAGGTATCAGACAAAATTCCTTGGAAAGTCAAATTTTTGTAACTCAAACCTTAATGGACATATCCCAAGTACTTCCAAAAAAAGACAACACAAAATGCTACAAAACTGCTTAGCTTTAATTTTGTTCTAAATTTATATTCTTGTGTATTTACCTGCCTACCCAATATCACCAGACTCCAGCCTTACAGATTCTTGTTTGCATCCAAGCATTTGAACAAAGATCTAGAAGATTATCTAAGTTTTAAAATATCCTATGTAATCTTAGATTTGGTTCTCCAGGCTAGGTTTCTTTTGTGGTTGCAACCATTAATCCTGCTCCATCTTGAAGCCTATCACAAAATGACTCTTATTATTGACGGGAATTGTCTTATTATTCCTACATTCTTATGATGCTTTTGAAAAATATTGTAAACCTACATATTCACAATTCTGGAAAAACATAGGATTGCAGGAAGAGAGTAAGAATGAAAGACTCTTCAGTCATCATGAAGGATCAGCCATCTTAAAAGGAACTTAGGACTTGGGTGGAACTGTTAACCTGACCTGGAAAAAGCACAGACATTCATTCTTTATAGGAAATGTCAGTCATTGTAACTTTTCTAATGATCTGAGAGATAGAAGCATCCCTCTATCAGAGGGATAAGCAGGAAATAGAAACTATAAAACAATCCAGGCTAGCCTTAAAAACAGGAAAGAAATCAAAGAATCAAATGTGTCCTAAAGGTTATCATTAGATCAACAATAGGTTAGTGAATTTTCTCTAGGCAAATTGATCATGAGAGGGAGGAATGGCAGAAGGGAGAGAAAAAGACCCTCCTCCAAGAACTAAAGCCACACTACAGCCTGGAGAGAACTGTGGAGTAAACTACAAAATTATTGGAAGGTTTGAAATTCAAAGCAGAAATCTCTGAGTCAGATAGGGAAGTAGTCTTTCTCTAGCTAGAAACTCCGTGCTTGAAGATAAGAAAAAAGAAAATTGTAAATAGTAGCTCTTAGACTAACTTGAATCTAATTTGACTTAAAGCCCTTCTACTTCTCTAGAAGTATTTGTCTGAAATCCTGAACCTACTCAGAGAAAGTGAGTATCCACTGTGAAAATATTATTAGCCTGGATATTGCTCAGAACAAGTTCCTTTGATGAATTAAGAAGTGAAAGATGTTGCTGTCTCAGAAATGATTGCTCATGCTGTCTTCCCTCTCTCCCTCAAAAACAGAAAAAAAAGAAAGGTGGTATAACAGTAAGAGAGACATGAGTAAGAGTAGGGCCAGGCAAGTGCTTACTGTAAGAAAGAACTTAGATTCTTAGTGACATGTAGAAGACACACAAAACTTTGGAAGAGGAAGTCTCATCCAACTGAGGTTGGATTGGGGTCAACTAACTGACTAAAAGGAATTTAAAGAATAAACAAATGAGAAAAGGGAGACATGAGAAAAATCAAGACCTTGATTTATTACCTTTTAAAAGAACAGAAGGACTATCTTGATTAAAAAATATAGCAAAAATTACAAGGAATACCCTTGATTTTGAGGATTAGGGTATTTTCCATGAAGTTAGATATTCATTTTGTCTCTTTACTGAGGGATTGGTGCCCTAATTGGTCCTGTTGAAGAATTTCTTAGCTTAGAATCCTGGAAAACCCAGGATGAATCACTCCCTCTCCCATGCAAGATGAGAAGTCAACTAAAGTAACCAAACTGAAAAAAAATTTAGCACACTAAAGAAACTTGCTAATTGTTAGCATTTTCAGTTTCCTAGGGTACAAATTTGACTTACTTACCTTATGTATCTAGAGAACATTGTGAATTAGCACATTCTGAATCATTTGGTTTGACTAATTAGATTAATTTTATTCAAATTAAGAAATTGGTCTGGAAAGTCTCTAGTTGTGGGTTGGATCTAAAGAGCTTTGTATATTCAACCTAAGTAGGATGAGGAAATTAAGTTTTATCTTGTCATTCTACAGTCTATTTGGGCTGTAGTTCAGTCAAAAGGTACATTCCACTAAAAAATGATGTAAAAATATTCAGGAGTTTATTGATAGGTGCTGCTGCCAATCAACTTATTAACAAACATCAATATATATCAAATATATCAAACATTTTATTGACGTTTTTTATATGCTTGGAGCACATTGTCCTGATACACACACACACACACACACACACACACACACACACACACACACACACACACAATGGATGACAAGTAACATTTTCAAAAATCTTATATGGGACAAATCAGGATAGATTCAAATTGAATTTTTTCAAAGGGCAAAAAGGAAATGTAAAGATTTCCACACCAAAGAATAGATAGCAGAAGGGGAAGGATGTTCTTCATTTAAAATAACATTCTGATCAGCAAACACTAGAGATAAAGTTGATTATTATAAACAGAGCAGAAACTGACCAGATTGCACCAGTGATATAATTGATGTCTCAGCTTGATTTTCCAGACTCGAGTACTTGAAATAGCTGTCTTAATGAAATGACAAAAATTTTCTTGCTACATGTTTGTTTTTCCTCCATCATCCTCAATGATTAAGGTGATGCTAAAGTCTCTTTGTTGTCTATAGAAAGATGTAAAATATTTTGTCCTATTTTGCTTCTCTTTTCCAAAGCTTCCCCTCCCATGGATTTATAGTGATGGTAATCAAGGTAAAGGGGAGGGATTTTTAATCTCTCTCTTGATACTGAAAGGATCATAGATAGAAGTCATCTAGTCTATCACCCTCATTTGATAGATGAGGAAATTGAGTCCCAGATAGTGATTTGCCGGAGATTATAGAGATGATCTTGGCAAAGCCAGGATCTTAAACCAAAGTTCTGTGGTTCCTGATCCAGGACTCTACTTTTATGAACAGTTAAGCCTTCTTATAACTTTGTATTTATCTCACTTCTATTTGATAACCTAAGTCTTACTCCTGAGTCTCTTTTTGTCAGAGAGGGTACTCAAAGGTTAAATCAGCAGTGTACAAGCTTGGGAAGAATTTACAAATCTATAAAAGCTTTAAGTCTAATTCTGACACAGACTTCTTTTGCTATTAGAGGAATAGTCTAGCTAGCACTGAGAATCATGCCCTCAGAAGATTAATCAAAGGTGCTCAATATTTGGGCTAGAATGACCTTTGAAACAGGTAAGAATAAAAAAAGACACTCAGTCCTGTGAATCCTGTCAAATTCCACAGTGATGGTGGTGGAATGGTAGAAAACAAGGCAGAAGGCAAGAAGAATCACATAATCCTTAGGCTATATGAAAGTATTTGTTGGACTCCTGACTCTCTTTGTGACACTGGTATAAGTTGTGGAAGCACTTTATGCCATTATCTCAGGTGATCCGTGAAGTATGGTAGTGATAACAGTCTGAACTGGTTCCTATCCTGTCTTTCTTAAACCCATGGGAAAAGCAATGGTATTTCAATTGATGGGACAGTGGACAGAATGTTAGAAACAGGACACTGGAGTTCAAATTTTGTCTCTGACCCTGGATAATTTTCTGACCACTTTACAGTGCCCTATAAGTGATAGTTATTATAACTAACCAGAAAAGAAAAGATAATACATAATTTATCCACTAAGAAGTACTATAATCAAACCAGCATTCAAGTGGTTTCAAAAAGATCTCTTTAAGAGAGACACAGATTTTTTTTTAATGTATACAAACTACTTACTCTATCAAGATGTGTGGTTTCAAAAGATCTAGACAAGGAGGAAACTTATATTAACCAGGCTCTAAATTCCAAAATGCCAGGGATGATATAAAATTATTGCTCACGATTACAAAATAGGATAATTTGTAATTCTTAGAGCCCCCATCTTTACAACTGGAAAATTTGACTCAGTCTCTATACTCTGTATTTCTATTACATTCCTAATTATTTATTGTACAGCTCAAAATGGATGAGTAGTTTATATCTCAAATTCAACATATGCAAAACTGAACTGATTATCTTTCCTTCCCCCATTCTCCCAATCCACTATTACCAAAAACACTCTCTCCTCTTTTAAATTGCACTATCATGATCAAATACAGCATAATCTTAACATTCAAAGCCCTTCCTCTTTCTTATTCTATTTACATTCTATTTATCCATATGTACCTTGTTATCTAATAATATTAGCCTTATTACTGTTCCTCAAATGAGACACTCCATCTTCCAGTGCAGAGCATTTTCACTAGCTGTCCTCCCCTAGCTGGAATACTCTCACTCCTGAGCTCTGATTCCTGGCTTCCTTGACTGTTTTCAAGTCTTATCTTCTTTTGTAGTTGTTCAGCCATTTCAATTAAGTCTGACTTTTCATGATCCTATTTGGGTTTTATTTATTTATTTTAGCAAAAGATACTGGAGTGATTTGCTATTTCCTTCTCCATCTTATTTTACAGATCAGGAAACTGATTTTGCTAAGGGTTAAGTGATTTGCTAAGGATAACAGGTCTAGTAAATTCCTGAGGCTGGATTTGAACTCAGGACTCATTATTTAGCCCCAGTAGTGGGACTCTTATCAACTGTGCCATATACCTGCCCTAAAATTCCACCTTCTGTAAGAAGACCTTCTCAATCATCCTTAATATTAATGCCTTCCCCCTATTGATTTAACTCTAACTTATCCTGTATATATATGTTTTTTTTTAAATATACAGTTTTTTATGTTCCTGCTCCTTGAATGCCTTTCCTTAAATCCCTGGTGTTTAGTACTGTGCATGGTATATTGTAGGCACCTAATACATGCTTCTTCACTGTCAAAAAGCAGCTATCTAAAGCTGCATGACTTACTAAACACTGCAGAATTTGTTAAGCATTATATATGTCAGAATATTGGAGGAGCAATGTCAGAAGTGATAGGCTCTTTGGCCTTTTAAGGGAAGTTTAGATAGCCAAACTGAAGACATCCAAGAACATGAGGAAAGTACCCAACCAGAATTGGGGGTAGGCAGGGTACTCAGAACAGGAGGAGGAAGTCAGAGGTATCGCCAAGAGAGGCTCTATTAGGTCTTATAATATCATTATGTGAAGATTCTGTCATTGCACTAGGTCTAATGGGTGGGATTAGAGTCCATCAGCTGTTCTAGTAATAGGGATGTCAGCTAAGGGATGCTGAAAAGGGACAAGTTCTTTAAGGAAGAAAAGGCTGTAAAGTTTCTTTCTTTCTTTTTTTTTTCTTAGCAAATTGGAGGTAAGTGACTTGCCCAGGGTCACACAGTTGGGAAATGTTGAGTGTCTGAAATCAAATTTGAACTCAGGTCCTCCTGACTTCGGGGCTGGTGCTCTATCCACTATACCACCTAGCTACCCCTGGCTGTAAAGTTTCACAGGGTATTTGGCAAGTAGCTACATATCTAGTGTTAAGATCACTTGGAAAGACATAGAAGAGGATGAAGAGTAAAGTGAGCAAAATCAAGAAAACATTGTATACAGTAACAGAAATATTGTTTAAAAAATTGAGGCAATACATCATTTGACTATTGTAAATGCTCAATTAACTATAAAGTGCATATGAAGAAGGATACTATCTTTATCAAAAGAAAGATCTGATGAATAGAAATATGCATAGAATAATTTTACATATATATGTGTATCTGTTATATATATGTATATATATTACATACATATATGTATATGTGTATGTATCTAATGGTAACCTCTCTAGGAAGGGGAGAAAAAAAAGGGGGAAAGAGAAATTTACATGATAATGTATATTTGAAGGGAATAGGAGTTATACATGGCAGATTTGCAGTTCATATGAAATCATCTTTTTTATTGTACCGTGTTATAGAAATGATTGTTTTGTTTCATGGGTTGACAATAATTTTATAATACAAAAAAATCCTTAAGAGATGAAAGTATCAAGTCAAGGAAGAGGGTACTTGGCAGGAGAATGGAGAATGACTATGATGAAGAAAGACTAGAATGAAAAAAAAATCTACAGGGTTTTCTCCCAGATAATAACCAAAAACTCTTAGAGGAATTGATCTACAATTATGTTATTATCCTCAATCTAAATCAAAGGCTCTTAACCTGGGGTTCATGAATTTGCTTTTGTTAAAAAAAATTGTTATCTATACTTCAATATTTTAGTTCCTTTGCAACCCTTTGCATATTACTCATTTGAAAAAATATTGTTCAAAGAAGTGGTCCATAGGCTTTACCAGACTATTATAGGGGACTATCACACACATGTATGCCCCCCCCCACACGCAAAGGATTGATAACTTCTGATCTAAATGAAACTAGAAAACAAAGAAGTTTCAGCAATGAAATAAAAGAACAATTCCTAAGTTCTTCTCATGTAGGAAAATAAAGGAATTGGCAGAACTG
Organism: Sminthopsis crassicaudata; assembly: GCF_048593235.1. Classification (NCBI taxonomy): domain Eukaryota; kingdom Metazoa; phylum Chordata; class Mammalia; order Dasyuromorphia; family Dasyuridae; genus Sminthopsis; species Sminthopsis crassicaudata. The sequence continues at coordinate 224,596,789 of NC_133617.1, read as the reverse complement.
AGCTTATTATGCACCTGCACCAACAAGAAACACAATTTACTGGGACACTTGGGCATTTTGCTTTGCTATTCTCATGCTTAAAGTAAACAAACAGATCCCCAGGGAGTTTATTGCAGTTTATGTACAGATATTTCCTGCAGAGGATAAAGAAGCAGAAAAATTCTACTTAGAAGTTGACAAAATCCTCCAACTTAAGTCAACATAGACTTGTTATCTTTGCCCCAAATTTATCACTTGTCCCAGTGCATAAGAGAATGGTAGCTGGGGAACAGAATGGAGAATAGTAGAAATGATAAAAATTACACTGGGGAAACGTGGTCCAGGGTCATAAAAAGGAAAGAGGCCAATGGCTCATAGAGTACTCAGAGACTTTACTCATGTAGATAGAGCATGAATACTTTAAAAAAAGAAAATCAACAAGTGTTTATTAAATACCTAGGTGCCAGGCCCTTCACTAAACACTAGAAATACACAAAATAAAATAAAGTAGCCTCTAACTTCAAAGAGCATTTTAATAGCACAAATGACTCTGAAAATGACTAGCACAGAATAATATCACAAAAGATGAAACTATATTTTAACAAAGAGGAATGGTTGGCAGTCAATGTATTTCATAATCAGCTCTTAGATTGCTATCATATAGTTGACTACTTACAGCAGGGGTTTTTAAACTGCATTCTGCCAATAGATTTAAAGGAGTACATTAACTTGGGTGGAAAATTATATATTTGTTTTCATTAACCTCTAACTGAAATTAAGCATCTCTTTCATGAATTTAATAATTTAATTTTAAAAATTTTATGAATTAAAAATTCTGCCTGACTAGGATTTGCCTGACAGTCCAACAGGTTCACCACACAAAAATGTTTCAGAACTCTAAAAGCAGCACCAAATTAGAGACAAAGTACTGTGTGATTAGAGAAACTCCAACCCATCCAATTTAATTTCTACCTATAGATAGTATTTATGTAGAATTTTAACATTTATGAAGCACGTTATAAATATTATGTATTTTTTTCTCAACTATGCTGAATAGCAAATGTTTTTATCTCCATTTTACAGATGAAAAAATGGAGGCAGGCAGAAATTAAATGACTTATTGAGTAAACATTTAATACCATCTTTGAACTCAGTTCTTCTTGACTCCAGGTCCAGCACTCTATCCATTGTGACCTTAACTAACCATGTAGCTTTGAACAAATAACTTCCCTTCTCTGCACCTTGGTTTCTTTATCTGTAAAATGAGAAGGTTCAACTAGAGGATCTCTAAGGTCCCCTGTAGTTCTTACATTCTATGACTTCCATTAGCCATCTTTCTTTGAACTCTCAACTGATTTCTCAAACATGTTTTATCAAAAGGAAGAAGGAAAAAGTTATTCGTTTTCTCCAGGTTCAGAATGCCCTGGGAGAAAGTAATCTCTCTTTTTCATCCCCCCTGTGAGCTATAATGTTCAGTAAATCCCTCTACTAGTTTCTTATTCTTATTTGTTTCTGGTACTTTCCTTATAGTGAGCTCTAATTTCCCAATCTGGGGAAAGAGCCAGGGAAAGGAACCAGCAAATAACACCTATTTCCTTCTGTGCTCTCCTGATTTTGTGAGCTGTATAAGAATGTATCAGAGTCACAGAGTTTGGGGTATGGTGTCCCTTTTCTAAATGTAAACCATTTTTAGCAAAGCAAACCTGGAACAAGATTCTGAGCAGCATATGGAAGATAGTGTTAGGTAGGGTGAGGAAGGATGACTTTTCCAGGAGAGAAGGTTCTTTCCTCAAGCCCCAACATAAATGCAGGGACCTTAGAAAGATGAATGTCTAATGAGATAAACTTAGAGGAATTTACTTCCTTTCATGTCAATTTGCAAACCATAGTCACATAGATTAGCCTGATAAAGTTTTGCCAGTCATAGCTGGGAGGGACCTTAGTTACCATCTAGTCCAAGTCTCTCATTCTAACTCTAAAAATCAGGCCCTGCGGAGTTAAAAGACTTTTTTGAAGTCCCATGGGCAGCAAACTTGATGTTCACTGGGAGATGATTTTTCAAGATCCTGTGTCCATAGGGTTTTCTTGGCAAAGATACTCGAATGCTTTGCTATTTCCTTTCCTAATGGATTAAGGCAAACAGAGATGAAGTGACTTGCTGCTCAGGGACTAGTATCTAAACTCAGATTTGAACTCAGGTTCTCCTGACTCTAGGTCAAACATCTTAACTGAAACCCTTGCTGCCTCTAAACCAAATCCAGGAAACTAGGGAATCAGAACTCAAACATGTTCTAGAATTCTAAGTACAAAGCTCATCTAATTCTTTATTCTTTCTACAAACTTTTATATACTTCGCAGAGAGACCTAGGCTACCTGCATTTACTGAAGTGAATAAATAGCAGTAAGAAATGTTGATGATAGCATTAAATAGCTTCTTAGTTCAGGGAGTTTGGAGATATTTGAAGTCATCAGCTTTAAATTATTAGCCCAGTAGAGCAGTTATTCATTCTCAGTAACCTCTCTGATACGTGTATTACCCATAGATTTTAGAAATGAAGTAGGGCAACTCAGGAAATATGCCTTCTTAGTATGCTAAAATTGAGTAAAGGGCTTTCTATTATTGTCCTCTTTTTCCAGTTGATTGTACCCAGGCAGGAGACTCTCTATTCCTAATGTCCCTAATAGGATGCTGCAGAGGTCTCCAAGTGAATTAGGTGTTAATTTAAGTCAATTTCCCAGCATATTAAGTACAGCAGTACAGGAATATACTTTCTCCTGGTGGCTTGGGGTGATTTAGAATTAGGATAGAGTGATTTCCTAGTTTCATTGTAGTTCAAAGTCATAGGTTGATAAGAAGCTTGATGAAATTACAAAATGTAAGAAATAGGTAAAAGAGTCAATAGGATGTAAGAGTGTGCCCCCTTTAACATTTTGCTTCATTCTAATATGAAAGTACCAGGAAATGAATCTACAATTGGACTCTTTATGGATAGAAAACTGATTTTAGAATCAAGAAACTGGATTTTAAGCCCACCTGAGGCATAGTGTGAATAGCAACAGAACTATAAGCAAACTAATTCTCAGAGCCCCAAAGGTGTCAAATGCAAGTTAAAATGTAATTGAAAAATATTTAACAAAATAAAAATACCTTCAATCATAGGTAATGTTAACATATGGTTTTCTACTTCAGTATATTGCTTGAGGGACACTTATGCTTGGTTTAGGGTCCCATTTTCTATTTAAAAGTAGAGTTTGACTGCTCTAGGCAATTCTTTAAGAATATAAGATGTAGAGTAGATGTTGGTATTTGTGGGTAGAGGGATTTTGTTCCCTGGGAGTTCTTTATGCAATTAAATCACGGTTCAGTAAGACACACACACATACATATACTTGTGTCATATCAGGAGTATGGACATTATTAATAATTTATTTAATTTACCTTCATCCCTAAAATGTTAGTCATCAGGTTGTCAATGCTAGACCACAAACATTAGTGAAGACCAAAGGAAGGAGGAAATGAAATTTGTCTTGGAGGAAAAGTATGGTACTCTGCTCTGAGAAAAATTGCAGGTACTCTGAAGCCTTAAAAGAGAGGAACCAGCAGCAAACATGAACAAAACCACTGAAAGATTGGTTGAAAGCAAGATGTTTCTTGGGGCTTAAAAGTAAAATTTTAGTAAAAGATTCTGAAGGGTTCTTATGAAGCAGAATGAAAGGACTTTAGGGATGCTCTGCATTGAGCAGAGTTCCACCCTAGAGGTCTAATGGAGGAGTTGCAATGATATTTCATGAATGTCTTATTCATGGACTCCTCTTCCAATAACTTTAATCTCATACTCTGATATAGGAAGAAATTTAACTCAGGGTACTTTTTACAACTCTAGAGAAATATGAACATGTTAGATGCCTACAGTGGGGAATATAAATAAATGGCAGCAAGGGTCTGGCAAATTATTTACAAAATATCCACCTATATTTTTCTGAATTACATCATCGACATAAGGGCCACCATAGCGTAAATCTCTGTCACGGGGAAAAAAAAAAAATTGAGAATGGTGTAGAACAGGGGTCTTAACACTATTGTGCATCACCTAATTGGGTATGCTATGGCATAGTAGAGTGCTGGACTGGAAAAGACCTGAGTTCAAAGCTATTCTTAGAAACTAGCTGTGTGATGCTAAACAAATCACTTTATTTCTATCTAAAGGGCTATTATAAGAATAAAATGAGATAATATTTATAAAGTACTTCCCAATCCTTAAAGCACTACATAAATGCTAGCTATTGTTGAACTGGTGCTGGTGAGCACTCTTTGCAACCCAAGGGCACCAGATTAGAAGGTAGAAAGTACCATGATAAACTATCTCTGCATCTTTGTACCAATCCAGAGCATCTCTCCTTCTTATCTATCCCAGCCAAGTTCCTAACTCTCATTTGCATTTCTAATGAGAGCAAGATAATAGTGACAAAATTCCAGTAACATTCATTGTACTCAGCACTGTTGGAGACACAAAGATAAAATAGACTTAGTTCCTTTCCTCATGGAGCTTAGAAATATCAAAGAAGGGATGCGACTCAAAAGAAGAAATGATAAAGGATAAGAAAGAGAAGATTATGTTCAATCTTTGTTTTATTTCTGCCTTCCCTATCCAACAAAGTTTATTTCTGGATTGTAAAGAATAGAACAAAAAAAATGACCCTGGCTGACCAAATGATTCTATCAGGGTCACAAAGCTAATGAATCCAAGTTTCTAGATTTTCTATTGTAATGTTCTGATGAGATGGATTTGGAGTCTAGTTGTCATAAAACTATTCTTCCTTCCTTTCCTTCCTTCCTTCCTTCCTTCCTTCCTTCCTTCCTTCCTTCCTTCCTTCCTTCCTTCCTTCCTTCCTTCCTTCCTTCTTTCTTTCCTTTCTTCCTTCCTTCTTCCTTCCTCCTTTCCTTCCTTCTTTTTTTTTCTTATGTCAAAAATTTTTACATGTAATTAGGCAAAAATATATTTTGAAATTTTGACATCAATTAAAGCCAAGCTTACTACCTATAAAGATTTTTTTTGAAAGTTCAGACAACATTTGCTGTTTTTGAATCTTACAACATCTCCCCCATTTTATACAATCTTTTAAAGATCCAAGAATGTTTGTAGCACTCACATCCACAAGTTTTTTCAATATCCTGGCATGTAGTTTGTCTGGGCCTAGCTACTTAAATTCATCAAAGGTAAATAGGTGTCCATCTCCCTACTTCTCAAGCTTCCTATTAGTTTTTTTTTTTTGTTCTGTCCCTTTCAATCCAAAGATTATCCTCATTGCCAGAGAAACCAGAAGCAAAATGAGTGTTGAATAGATTTTTTATATCATCCTTTACCATCTCACTACTCCTAAGAGGAATCCTATTCCTTTTCTGATTTAGTTTTTTCACCAATGTCGCTAAAAATATACTTGTTAGTTATCCTTAGTTTTACTAGCCTCAAATCATTCGGAGCCACAGCCCTCCATATGATTTTTACCATGCTGTGCCTTATTTTCAATTTCATTACTCTCTTCTCCCATTCTTATCTGCTCTTACATCCATCTTCTTTATATATTTTTTTTCTCCCTACTAAGTTGGCTACTGAATCCTCTAACTATTCAATTATCTTTTCTGTTTCCACAAAAAAAAAGTCATTTCCATGGCAGCCCTCTTTGTAGAGGCCAGAAATTGGAAACTGAGTGGATGCCCCTCAATTGGAGAATGGCTGAATAAATTGTAGTATATGAATGTTATGGAATATTATTGTTTGTAAGGATGATTTCAGAAAAGCCTGAAAATACATACATGAACTGATGCTAAGTGAAATGAGCAGGACCAGGAGATCGTTGTATACTTCAACAACAATACTATATGATGATCAATTCTGATGGATGTGGCCCTCTTCAATAATGAGATGAACCAAATCAGTTCCATTTGTTCAATAATGAATAATTGAACCAGCTACACCCAACAAAAGAACTCTGAGAATTGAGTGTGAACCACTACATAGAATTCCCAATCCCTCTATTTTTGTTCGCTTGCATTTTTTATTTCCTTCATAGATTAATTGTACATTATTTCAAAGTCCAATTCTTCTTGTGCAGCAAAATAATTGTATGAATATGTACACATATATTGCATTTAACATATACTTTAATATATTTGACATGTATTGGTCTACCTGCCCTCAGGGGGAGGGGATGGAGTGAAGGAGGGGAAAAGTTGAAACAAAAGGTTTTGCAAGGGTCAATTCTGAAAAATTAGCCATGCATAGATCTTGTAAATAAAAAGCATAATAAAAAAAAGAGTTAAAAAATCATTTCATTTTTTTCTTAGAGAATTTAAACATCCTCTCTTTCATGGTTTGATTTCTCCTATAACATTCTAGATCATGGGATGTTATTAATACTTTCTCTAAACTCTTTGAAATATATCCTTCAAAAACATAAGGTACACTTCAGAGTATGCCAGTCTTACTCTCCTTCTAGATCATATTCTAAGGGAATGGTCACCTTTCCCTAAGAGTTCCATTTTTACTTACTGCTTCAGCAACCTGTTCTTTATTGGTGAGAATTTCATGCAGGAAATCTCTTCTCCTCATTGCTTCCTTCACCTTTTGTGAAGTGAAACTATCATTAAGGGAAGACAGAAAAAGTATTAGCTGGTATGCTTTTGCAGAGAGAGAGAGAGAGAGAGAGAGAGAGAGAGAGAGTGTTCCAATAGGTATCTAGAGAATATCACTACTACTGCATGCCTCCTTGAAATTTGGACACTCCCTTGCCTTTTACAGAGATGGAAACTGAGACTGAGAGGGGAAAGGGCCTCTTCATCCACGGCTATGGCTCAGTGGGGATGGTAATCCCCAGCCTCAGTTTCCCCATCTGTACAACACTCCCAGCTGGGGAGGAAGCAGCAGCCAGGGCTGAACCTGCTCCTCTTTCTCTTATAGGGACCTCTGTCAGGGGAAATAATTACTGCCTCTTCCTCCAGGAGAACAGCATATAGAAAGGTTAGGAAGGAGCATAATGTTATAGATTTTCTCTAATGGTTTGGAAGATCAGGCTTGGAACTGAAAGTTTTGCTAGCTTGGAAGAAAAATTAGTGGTTATATTGAAAGAATATTCCAAGTACACTTATATATGAGATTAAAGAATGAGAGAGAGGAGATTGTGTATGTAGGATGTGGAGCTTGAGAGTCAAGGAAATGTGTTCGGAACTTGGTTGTGAGAACAATGGGAGTGACTAAGAAAGGCTGGAAGGGCAGCGAAGAACATCTGGGAACTGTCCTAAGATTGTGCCCAGAAGTAAGGTTGTGATAAAGTTGCAAGGACTTGCTGAGAAGGAGGTGCCAGTGCTCCAGCTACAGACTGGCTGGAAATTCCACAAGTCATCTCCATGAAGGCCTCATCTCACAACATTAAACTGCTAGTTCTAAGAAGCAAAGGGAAAGAAAATGCAGCTTGCCTTGACATGTCATTGTAGAGTATTTAGCTTCCATGACTTTTTTTTTCTCCTTAAAATCTTACATTTCTAGAAACCTTGGAAAGCCAAGTGTCAAAATTCTGGACTAATAATCCTCACCCATTTTCTTAACTATAACTCTTACCTGGATTCCTGTAATAATATTAATTAGTTTAAAGTTCATAAAGCACTGTCTTAACCAACTGGAACAGCTTGGTGGTACATTAGCTATAGAATAATTAGTGTCAGAAAAACTCATCTTCTTGAGTTCAAATTTATCCTCAGACACTTTCTAGCTGTGTGATTCTGGGCAAGTCACTTAGCCCTGTTTTACTCAGTTTCCTCACTTGTAAAAAGGGCTGGAGAGAAATGGCAAGCCATTCCAGTATCTTTGCCAAGAAAACTCCAAATGAGGTCAGGATGAGTCAGACATGGCTGAAAACTGAACAAGTAAAGAACCCAAGGAGGTAGATTGTGTGTTGTTTCCATTTTACAGAGGAGGAAGCTGAGGTTCAGTGATAAGGGCTGCATGTTGTACTAAGAGACAATATGGTGTAGGGATTAGAGCACTAGGAAGACCTAAGTTTAAATACAATCTCAGGCAGCTATTCAGTGTGTGGCCCTGAACAAGTCATTTAACCTATCCAAACCTCCATTTCTTCATCTGTAGAATGATGTGCAATGATTGGATTTGATTGCTTCTCAGATTCCTCCCAGATTGAAATCTATAATCTTGTTCTCTAATGCTTTACCCATGCTTACTCTGCTGCTCTCAGGGTCTGGGCTCAAATCCAGATACCCTAATTCCACTCTCAATACTCATACTTTCTACCTTTCCACACTCATAAATAAGCCAAGAACAGATTATCTTCCAGCTAGAAGATGGGCACAAAGAGTTTCAGGCTGGAAGCAGCCAGTCTCTGAAACCCCTACTAAGTAAACTAATATCTAATTCAAGAAATGTTGTGCTACATCAAAAGAATTGATAGGGCATAGTAGAAAGAACATTGGATTAATAATCAGAAGAAATGGGTATGAGTCCCATTTTTTCTACTTACTACCTGCGTGTTCTCAGACAAGTCATCTCCCTAGTCTGGACAATCAATCTCTCAGGTTTTTGCTGTTTTAACTCCTATGATCTAAGTCAAATCTTAAATTTCCCCTACACTATTGGTTCTGCTTTAAGGAAATGGAGAAGCAAAAAATAAAATTAAAATAAAAATATTTCAAGGTATGTATGGCCAGGAGATGAGTTAGGCAACAAACAGGGAAACCAGCAATTAAAGAAGCAAATCTACCCTTCTCCATTCCCTAGGAGATCATTCAAGCCACCAACTAGGGCTGTCAGTAAGGCTGTCATCTGCTAAAGAAAGATTCAAAGTAGCATATAAAAGTTATCCTTCCTACTTCTCCATGGCTTCTAAGATACGAGAGTCGCTTCTACCTGAAGTCACCAAGCAGATATGTGAAGGGAAACAAAGACTCCAGGAGAAACTAATATTCTTGGAATTCTGTAACTGTAACTTCTTGCTTGCATATCTAAGCTGAAAGGGCATCATGTTGCCAGATGTGACCCTTGCCTAGAGAACCACACAATTTGTGGCACTTGAGGATCCATGACGGTGGGGCTATATATACCCAGCTGGGAATCAAGGAATAACACTAACATCTTACAAGGTTTCAACAAGCAACTAACACTTGAAGATAGAGAACAAGTCCATCATCTTCCTTCCTTGCCAGTACAGCAGGAAGAGTCCAAGTTATCATGATCATTAAGCAAAAATGCCCTCACTATGATTAATCAAAAAATCATTCACAGACTGGCTATGAAGAAAGTCAGAAAAAAGAAAAAGGAAAAAAAAAACCCAAACACAAAACTACAACCCAGCCCCAAACAGCACTGACTTATCAAACAGCCAGATGACATTTCAGGGAAATCTGATGATTAGATCCTAAGTTTGGCCATCTGCAGGATGTAAGAAGAATAGAAGGAAGCTGAGGAGGTTTTGGCGATCATATTTATAATTAGCGATTGAAACAATCTTCCTGGTGCTCTCTGAATGAGACTTGAATATTTCTACTGCTGTAGGAGATGATGATGCAGAGCCTGGATAATTATAGCTGCTTGTATAGAGTCGAGCACCCCTTCTTGTTGAAAAGACAAGTTGATGTGTCTGATGTGGTCTGCCTCCAGTTTTGTTAACATTGTTATTTTATCCCTGCTGAAAAGGCAATCCCCTCAACCCACCCTACCCCCACTCCCATTCAAATACACATAGTTCTTCATGGGTATTTTCTATGCCCATTTTAAAAGGAGACTAAATCTAATTTATAGCAAGGAAACAGGTTATTGCCAACAATGTTATTGTATGTCATTTTTGTCCCTAGAAACATATTTGAATTGGTTTGATAAAAAGTCATGATACAACTAGTTTCTCTTATAGCTCCAAGAGAAAAAAAATAACATTCTCTAAAAGTCCCTTGAGATGCAGCATGGTAGGGTAGAAAGAACAATGGACTTGGAGTTATAAGGCCTGGGTTCAATAACAACAATGTCAGCTACAAATAAACCTAAAAGCTGTGTAATTTTAATGGCCAAGTTTGGCCCTGAAGTGATGGATTATGAATATAGAATATCATGTACATAAAGTGGCAGACTCAGTGAATTTATTGGTTAATTTTTGTTTTTTTTTTAATCTAAAATGTTTTTTATAAAATCTTTTCCTTATTTTTTCTTATTCTCTCTCTGTCTTTGCTTCTATCTTTGTCTTTGTCTTTCTCTGTCTGTCTCTCTCCCCCATCTCTGTCTCTGCTTATCTGTCTCTCTTTCTCTGTCTTTTTCTCTTTGTGTCTCTGTATCCTCTGTCTCTATCTCTCTCTGCCTCTGTATGTCTCTCTATTAATCTCTCTGTTTCTCTCTGTCTCTGTCTATCCCCCCCATCTCTGTCCCTCTGTCTATCTCTCTGTTTCTCTCCCTCTCTGTCTCTCTTGTCTGTCTCTGTTTTTCTCTGTTTGTCTCTCCAACAAAAGATGACTTTATAGACAGGAGAGTGGGAGGGATCTATCTATTATAAATCTATGTACATATGTATGTATGTATCTATCTCTTTATATATCAAAAGTTAGCTTTCTGCATAGGGAAGCAGGAAGGGATATATCTGGAAATAATAGTTGTAAAAACAAAAGGTATCAATGATTTTTTTTTAATCAGAGAAAAAATAACTCAAATCAACAGACATTAAGCATTTAACTATGTCCAAAGTACTGAGAATTCCAAAATAAAAATGACCATTAAGGAGCTTACATTTTGCTAAGGGGAATCCACATTTATTACAGTTTTTTAAGGTTTGCAAAACACCTTCATAACAACCCTATGAGATAGAGTATATAAATACTATTATCTATATTTCATAGAAAAGGAAATAAACTGAGTGGTTTAATTGTTAGGTCAAAACAGCAGATATAACTCTAGTCTCCTTACTTCCTATCCAGCAGTTTATACACTTAACCATTATGTATACTCAGATAAGGATAATGCAAGCTAACAGAAACATGTCTGGTGAGAATTAACTGGATTTCCCACCATACCACAACCCATAAAATGATTTCCTATTGAAAGAAAGATCTCCCCTGGACTATATTTTTAATAAGACTTGTGCACCTGTTGCATGGGGAGAATGCCTCCCAGGGAAGCAGTGAGAGGATAATTTTAGGAAAGGGAAAAGTCATGATGTAGGTCAGAAGAAGTGCAACTGGGACCACAGTATCAATTTCCAGGAATACAGAGATCCAACATATTCTTGAGACACAATGGAACATACTGAGAATAGAGACATAAGTTACAGCAGCAAGATACTAGCAAGTACAATAGTTGAACTCCCAGGTCATGATTGCTTATACTAAAGTCTTCCAGCTACCTTCTTCTATTTCCTGAGAGAGGGACCTTTCGCCCATTTCAGAGATGTAAGTCTGAAAGTTATTTGTCTAAGTTATTCTCATGGGAATCGGAATGTTTATATCAATTTTGAAGTACTGATCTATGTTTTTGTGTCAATTTGCTGGATAACTATATCCTAAATAAATAAATAAATATATATATATATATATATATATATATATATGAAAATGAGTTTAAATTTTGGTTCTAGGTATTGCTAACTCCATAATTTTGGAAATTTTGCATTTCTTTTCCAGGAAGTATTCTGCCCTTCTGTTAGATGTTAGCCTCTGGGGAGAGCTGATGAAAACTTTAAGATCATGGAACCAATTGTCATTTTATTTCCTCAAGTTGATTTACCTGAATGGGTAGAGATCCATTATAGAAAAAAAAATTCTCATTGAGAATCAACCCATAAGCATTAATTAAGCACCTACCATATACTATGTGTTATAGTAGAGTGTCAGCCCTCCACTCAGTAGAACTTAAATTCAAATTCTGCCTCAAACATAAGCTGTGTGACTCTGGGAAAGAAACTTCACCCTGTTTACCTCAATCCCTCTTCTGCAAAAAATGAGCTGGAGAAGGAAATGACACATCACTCCAATAATTTTGCCAAGAAAATCGACCGGAAAACAGGTTCTATGAGAGTTTGACAAGATTGTAACAATTCAATAGCAACAATAACAACAAGCACTGGAGAGAACAAAGAAAAAATAATCCCTGTCCTTAAGGAGCTTACATTTTAACTGGAATATGTGTGTATGTTTATGTACATACATACATATATACATACATACACATATCAGTGTGCATGTGCACAAATATACAGATATATGCATGTGTGTGTGTGTGTGTGTAACTATGTACAAATTCAAGACACCAATAACTGGAAAAATGAGGAAAAGCTCCGTGTTGAAGCTGGAAACTGAGCTGAATGAGTCTTGAAGACTCAGGAGGTCCAGTGAAGAGTGAGAACCAGAACATGAGGTGAGAGCTTCTCCTTTGGCTGGGATTCACTCAAAATTCCCATCAAAGTCAGTGATGCTTTAAGAATCAGGTGGTTAACTAGAATACATGAAGCAGAGAAAATTAATGTAAAAGAGGAGTTCCACAGAGGAAATATGCATGAGAAGGAGTATTGAATTTGGTCTGAGGGCACCTAGGTTTAATTACTATCTCTGTTACAGTCTAATGGCTATATCTTACCAGCTGGGTGACCTTGTCCAATTCTCTGAACCCCCAATTCACTGTGCCCTTCTGGAGCTATATGCCTTCATCTTTCTAACCTGGCCAAAAAGATAATTTTGCACCTCTGAATTCTATGATTCTATGTCTCTTTCCCATGAGTTTAAATTACTTTATTTCAGTTCATGCCCTTGCCCTGAGCTGGTTTCCAGGTCTATAGGAGAGAACTTTCTAGTATCCCTTCCTCAATCACCCATTCCTCTCCCATTCTAAATCTTTTCACTTGGATCAGAAACTTGCCTTATTCATCATATGCAAATATCACACTGATAGCTTTCTGCATATAATTTGTTCTCCCGTACACTCTGCAAAGGATTCAATTAAAACTGAACCAGAGATCAGAAAGACCCAGTCAAACATTCAGTTAAATGCCAGATTCTCCTCATCTGGAGAAAAGAGATCCATCACACACTGAGCAGCCAGGGGGAAATAAAACTCTTTGAACCCCAGTACCACTGACTGAGTAACCTGATCCAAAGAACTAGCCTTCCAAATTCCCTTTTGAAAACTAACCTAGAACTGTGACTGTGAGTGAATCCTAAGAAAGAAGGGAAAAAACAAAATGCACTTTCAGGAAAAGACATCCTATCTTTTTCTCCCAGCTGCTGAATGAGAGGAGGGAGGGGCAGAATTCATCAAGCAGAGATAGGGCAACTGGGTTTCTGAGTCTTTGAACAAGCTGTCTTATAGTTGTTTAAATTAGAGACTGTCACAAATAGAGATACATTTCATACAGCTGTTTGCTCAGGACTTAACCTTAATTCTCCTTCAAACATTGTTTATTGTTAAGAGGCCTTTGCATTCAGGAGTTGTTCCCTGGCACATCTGCAGTGGGAGAAACAATTCTGAGGGACTGGCTACAGCGGTATTAGGACTGATGCTAAATACTGCATTGTGCTGGGGGGAAAACAGGGAGATAAACATGTAGGGAACCAGCTCTTTTCAGCCAGTACCCCAAAGCATGTGCTCAAGTGAATCCTGATTTGACACCAGCACTTTAAGAGTGTCCAAAGGTCAAGCTAGTCCAGAGTCCTCAGAGCAGCTGGAAGGGTAATGGGGGCCAGAACCAGGGCCCTCTTCCGGACTAGCTCAGTTCTGGGCGCTGGAACCAGGTGGAGGAAGAGGAGTGGCATCCTGTCTGTGTCTATCCCAACCAAGGAGAGGCCCTCTGACCCAGCCAGGAAAAGATGGCTTTCTCTGATAGGAATAATGATTAATAGTTGGGAACAATGGAGTCGGGTGCTCAGCGAAGGTCCCATTGAAACTCAAGTCCTGAGCCTTGTTATGGAAAAAGTTATTACGTGATCTTTCACGGATTACCGTGGAGCTGAGGTTAACTGATAACTTACAAAAGAAGTTCTTAGCTTTTTGCAGACTCCTTTGGCAAGATGGTAAAGTCCAGGAATTCACAAAAGTTCTTCCAGAATGATGTTCTTAAATTTGTAAAATAAAATGTAGTGTTACAAAAGAAATGAGAAGCTAGGAGGCACAGTAAAAACTGGCCCTGAATTCAGGAAGACAAATCTAAAGAAGGAAGACTGATTCACAAGTTCAAATCTGGCCTCAGACACTTACCAGCAGTGTGATGTTAGGCAAGTCACTTAACCCTATTTGCTTTGGCTTCCTCATCTATAAAATCAGATGGAAAAGGAAATGGCAAATAGTATCTCTGCCAAGAAAACCCCAAGAAACCTGACTGAAAATGATTGAAAAACAAAAATTACAGTGGAAACCAATTATTTTGACATAGTTATAGAACATAATATATGTGTATATATGTATGTGTGTGTACATGCAGATAATTTTCTTCTTTTTTTTCCTTTATTAAAACTTTTTGTCAAAATATATGTGTGGACAATTATTCAACATTAGCCCTTATAAAACCTTGTGTTCCAATCCCCCCCCCCCTTTCTCCACTCCCTCCTCTAGATGGCAAGTAGTCCAATATATGTTAAACATGGTAGAAATATGTTAAATCCAATATATGCACATAATTTTTAAAACAAGTTTATGAATCCCAGGTTAACCATTTCTAGATTAAAACTTTATCTTTAACATTCAAATTACACTTGAACTTTTATGTCACTATGTTTTTTGAAGTCACAAGAATGAGGGGAAGAAATGATCATTTGAAAGGAAGCTCAAGTAGCACTATAAGTTTGTTTTATTTGTATCCTCTGGGCTTAGCATATTTCCCAATACATACTAAATGTTTAAAATAAATGTTTACACTGGCTAACTGACCTTCTACATTAGGTCTTTCCCAATTTCCCCTCTTCTTCCCTCTCATACTCGCCTTGTATTTATTTTTACATTTCTTTTGGACATAGGTTTGTATACATATTATCTCCCCTAGCAAAATGGAAACTCCTTGAGGATAGAAGCTATTCCATTCCAATTCTATTTTTAATTTCTTTCTTTCTCCTTAGCACAGTAACTCACACATAGTAGAATGACAGCATTGGAGAATGGACCTGTGAGTTCAATGATATCAGAAATTCCTAGGAAAAGTAAATGTCACCCTTTAGAGTCACCTTCACTGCAACTTAAAATCTTATAGAGTTGTGAGAACACTGAGAAGTTGTGACATGTCCTGGGTCATCATAGAACCATTATATGTCAGAGGTGGAATGTGAATTCAGGCTCCAAGACCAGCTCTCTACCCATACCAGCTGTCAGAAATGGATCAGCACAGAGTATGAACTTAGTAAATGCTTGTTTATTGACTAAATGACAATTTAAATTCTAGCCCTGTGGACTCTGTACAATTGATAGAGGAGTCTCTTACTGGCATCTTTTTGTGGAATGTGAGTTTTGGAAGGAAAAATTAACTCCCTCTGGAAGAAAGTACCAAAGTAAGACTGACAAAGAAATATGAGATGAAAAGTAGAATGTTAATGATGGAAGGCAAGATGGCGATTATCTAGTCTGACCCTCTCTCTCAGGAGATGGGAAAACCAAGACCTAGAGCAGTGATTTGCTAGAAGCCTTTTATGGGAAAAATATCTCCTTTTTGAGTTTATGTTGTAGGTTATTGCTGCCAAAATTTATCTACCACACTGCAGAAAGTTAAAAACCTAGGTTTTATTGTGCTTAAGCATAACTCTGGATCTCAAACAAAAAATAAAGCCTAAGGACAATTAGAATTATAATAAAGCTTCTTATAGGCAAAATTACTTCAGTAACAAAGGAAAAAAAAAAACAACTCTGACACATTGTAATTTTATACATACCTCCTTAAGGTCATAAAAGTTAAAGAAAAGATGGATTCATAATCCCATGCTTCCTTCAATGTCATAAAAGTTGAACAAATTTAGTTAAGCAGAGCAGTAATCTAAGGATTCCATTCCCTAAAGAAACAAACTTAAACAGCATATATTAGATCACTTGCAGTCTGGAAGTGAAGGTGAGAGGGAAGGGAGAGAAAAAAATTAGAACACAAGATTTTGTAAGGATGAATTTTGAAAATTATCCATGGATATATATTATTTTTTTCCCCATGGATATATTTTGAAAATAAAAGCTTTTAATTAAAACAATAAAAGCATTACAAAAAAAGTAATTTAAAAAAAACAGTTAAACAAGAGTCTATAGATAAACTAAATCAGGTTATAAATTAAACTACATTTAGAAGTTCACAATGGATTAAGGGAGAAAGGATTTACATTTCTTCAAGGGGTATGGATAGATGAGATTCTTCCTCAAGCTTCTTATCTAAGGAATGGTTAGATCTTAAATAAATTTTCATATTCCATGCATAGGTTTCCACCAGTTCAGTAACCTCCTTACTAGAAAAAACTGCTCAAATTATCTCAAATTATAAAAAATAATAAAAAAAAATTAAATACCCATAACCATTATTAAAAAAAAAAAAAAAAAAAAAAAAAAAAACACAACCACCACCAACAACAAAACAACAATGTCCAAAAAGGCCACACAGCTATTTAGGAGCAGAGCAGGGCATTGAATACCATTATAATGTACCATACTTTCCTCCTGTGGTAATGATAATACCCAGTTCAAACCCCACAAAAATTCTTAATCATGGGCCTCACTTTTGTACCTTTCTCATATTAATGGGCCCCAGCTCTTTGAGGGGAGAATGATGGGATCCTCATTGTTACATCCAGCCCCCAAACCTGCCCTCAACCCAGTCCTCACAAAAATGCTTAATCACCCGTTGGCAAGCAGGTTAACATGGTCTGTAACCATATCAACTAGCTTAAACACAACACAGAAAATAGCCAATAAGAGAGCCAACAGGAGGCAGAGCAGAATATTGGAATTTCCCCAATGTGGCACTTACTCATTTCCTTTGCTTTGCTATTCTTTGGTTAACTTATGCCAGTTATAGTATCATTACCTTCTCTACCCCACTCCACTCCAATCCTGCCCCCTGGGGCTTTTCTGTATGCATTCTGATTAACCACATTCAAAACTCCACCAAAGCTTTAAGACTACTCCATGTTAGCAAACACCTCCTATAACTTCAAAATTTACATATCTTATGATGTAATCAGCACCATTTACTCTATAAAATCTTTGTCTTGCTTGGCTGAGCTGCTGACTCCTTCTGGGAGCTTGACCCACCCACTGAGCACATAAATCTCATTAAAGTGCCTTTGCTTGGGCTATAGACTGAATGAAACTGAATCCTTTCAGAAATGACTCCTCAACATACACCCCACAACTTCAACAATAAGGAGTACCATATAAAATTCCCCAAGGAAGCCATACCATGTAGATTCTTGGTAAAACATTTCAGAGAAAGGGAGAAAATCAGTTTGAAATTAAAAAGAAAATTGACTATCATACAGGATGTAAATCACATACCTGTCTAAAGGGACATCTGCATAGCCTAGGGGGAGCATCTGCTGGTCCAGGAGGAAGGGCTCCATATAAGATGCATTCTAATAATCCATTCTTCTTTCCCTAGGAAAAATCTTTATTCCTCTCTGGTTAGTGTGGCTGAGAATATTCATGATTAATGAACTGAATATTTAGGTAGATGTTCTAGTGTTTCTCTAGCACTACCATCAGTGTAAGTTCATATTGCTGTTGGCAGTTTCTTGACTTTCCCTTTGCCTCATCAATATTGTGATGGAAAGTGACTTCTCAAAGAGTTTTACCATACTCCAAGACTTCTGTCCTCCCCCACCTGGAATCATGGTTCCTCTGTGATGATCATCAGGAATTCATGCAAGGGCTGAAAATGCATTGGCTTTCAGTCAAATTGGTGATTGCCTTCTTTGAAAATGTAGCCCAATTCTCTAACCTTTTAACCTGCTGAAGCCTCTCTTTCTTTGGCACAGCCCTTCAAAACTCAAATCTATAGCTATACAAGAACAAATTGAATGAGATGAGGTGAGATCTTTCAAGACCATTATGAAAATCGAGTAAGGCTTCATCTACTTCAGAGTTGGAGTAGGCCTGAAGGACTCTGAGCATTGATTCAAGGGCATAATGGAGTCCCCTTCCGGCTCTCCTCCCATGACACAATCTCCTCCCTATTTCAGTCAAATATGGGCAACTATGTACTTATTGGTCAAGTTCAATTTTGTGGGTAGATCTTGAGTTTAGAAAGTAAGACTCTCAGCCAATGAGGATGAGGGTCAGTGGTGGGAGGGGCTGTTTTGCATTAGGGATTAATGGTGCTGTTCTGGCCACAGGAGGCGCTTCCTCTCTTCGATTGTCTGCTGGAAGGATGGGATGCCCTTCTCGCGAGAATGTGTAATAAACTTTGCTTTACTCTAGAGCTCTCTCCAGCTTTTTTATTAAATGCTGACCCCTCACCATTTCTGTACCACACAAAATTAATTATGCTATATTATACTTTATAGATACCATATATGTTTAGTGGTTGCATTTGCTTCAACTGAAAGAAAGATAGTCTTAGTGAAAACATGTTGCTCTTATAGAACTACCATGCCAACTAGGCACTTTTCTGTCTTAAACTGACCCTCACCTTTAAGATAAAAGAGAGAATGAAGTCCATTTGCATAGGTCCCTTCTGAGTTTGAGAGCTCACAGCCAAAAAATTGAGTTCACACCCTGCTTCTTATATCTACTATTGCTGCTCCTGCTGCTACTACTATTATTATATCACTCACTGTTGCTGCTGCTACTTTGTTACTACCACTAGTAACTACCACTATTCTATTATTGTACTACCACTACTGCTGCTGTTGTTGCTGTTACTACTACTGTTACTACTGTTACTAATAATACTTTATTATTACTACTACCCCTACTACTACTGCTTCTGCTACTACTATTACTACTACTACTATACTACTACTGCTGCTGTTACTAATAATACTTTATTATTACTACTACCACTACTACTACTGCTTCTGCTACTACTATTACTACTACTACTACTATACTACTACTGCTGCTGCTGTTACTACTGCTGTTACTACTACTAATAATAACACTTTATTACTACTACTACTGTTGCTTCTGTTACTACTACTATTACTTTATTAATACTATCACTACTACTATACTACTAATGCTACTACTAATACTTTATTACTACTGCTGCTGTTGTTGCTACTATTACTACTACTACTATATTCCTACTACTGCTAGTACTAATACCTTATTACTACTACTACCACTACTACTGCTGCTGCTGTTGCTTCTGTTACTACTATTATTATTACTATTATATTACTGTTGCTGTTACTATAATGCTTTATTACTACTACCACTAATATTATACTACTGCTGCTACTAATACTTTATTACTACTACCAGCACTACTGTATACTACTACTGCTTCTGTTGTTGCTACTGTTACTACTACTACTATACTACTACTGCTGCTACTAATGCTTTATTACTATTACTGATGAGATTTAGAATGAAATTAGGTTTAATTGAGGTCTAGTGGCAGATTCAGGGCACAGGGAGTCAAATAGAGCTCCCCGGCAACCCCTCTGGATTTGGCGCAAGGAAAATGAGGTCTAGTGGCGGTGCAGAGTCCCCTGTAAAGGAATTTACAAACCTGAAAACCTAGATTAATAAAAGAGATTTATTATGGGGTTTGGAAGGAAAGTTAAAGTCTAGTTAGTAAAAGGTGAAGGTAGAGATAAGAGGACACCAGAAACAGTGTTCCTGTGGACAGAGATCCTTGGCATGCCACATGTAAAGCTGCCATGTTAGGAACCTCTGCAAAGAGAGGACTCCAGCTTGGCTCTTTTATAATGAGAGATTTAGCTAAAGGGGCCTGTGGGTGGTGTCCCAAGTTGGCTCAGATCTGGGTGGGGGTTGTGAGAGCCCAGATCTCCTATTGGAATTCAAAGGGATGCTTTTGACCAGGATTTGTGAATCAAAGGTCTTCCCTTCTTGAATTGATAACTCATCAGCTAGGAGGGGCTGAGAATCAGAAAGGAATAAATCAATCTGAAAGGATTAGTTTTTAAAGGGACCACAACCCACATCATTACTACTACTACTACTGCTGCTGTTGCTTCTGTTACTACTACTACTATTTTATTACTATTACCACTACTACTATACTACTGCTGCTACTAATACTTCATTACTGCTACTACTACTACTGCTGCTGCTGCTGCTACTGCTAATACCGTTGTTGCTATACCATTGCTGTTATTTCTGATACTGCTATTACTGCTATTGCTACTACTATTACTATTACTGCTGCTCCCAGTACTAATATTATTGCTACTCCTGCTATTGCTGTCATTACTGCTACTATACTAATGCTATTACTGATGTCTGCTGCTGCTGCTACTGCTAGTGCTACTGGTGCTGCTATTAGTACTGTCACTATTGCTAGTATTCTAGTGCTGCTCCTGCTGCTACTACTATTACTACATCACTGCTGCTAGTGCTACTGATGCTGCTATTATTATAATCTTACATTCCTATATTTGGCTACCAAATAGGCCATCTTCGTTATTCTATAGGTAAAGAAAATGAGGCCCATAGTGTGTGTGTGTGACTTGTGTCTGAGGCTGAATTTTAACCCATATCTTCCTATTTCCAAGTCCAGTGTTGTATCCATGACACTACCCCATCTTCCTAATTAGCTGTGGGAATGTGAGCAACTCATTTTAACATTTCTGAAACTCAATTTCTTCAACTATGAAATGATCTTATATAAAAGTATTTAGTGCTAAGAATTGTTTCAAAAATAATAGTTATTAATACATTTAAATAGTACTTTAAAGTTTTACAAAGTACTTTACAAATATTATTTCATTTTATCTTCATAACAACCCTGAGAGATAGGTGTATTATTATCCCTATTTTACAAATGAGGAGACTGAGGTAGCAATAAGTAAAGTAACTTAAGCCACTTGCCCAGAGATAGTTTCTAAGTATCCGAGGCAGGATTTGAACTCAGGACTTGGAGATTCCTGTCTTGCCCAATCATCATCCCATCCATTTGCCTATCAGTTTTATAGCTGGGGGCGGGGAGGGAGTGTGATTATAAAAGTCCTCCTCATTTTATAAACAGAGAGATTGAGTCTTATGGAAGTTAAATGATTTGTCCCAGAAATAACAGGAAGTAGAATGGACTTGACTCCAAATATAATATCTATTCATCATATTAAACTGACCATGCTATGTAATCTGTATAATAAAAAAGAAGTCTAGAAATGTTAAAGAACTTATGCAACTGTCAGCTATTATTAATTCTTTGTGATCCTGTGCACTCAATTGACATCATTAGGCCTGAATTTTCTGATCTATAATATAAAGACTAGATGGATTAGATATGGTTTCCTTAACTATAAAAATTAAAGGAGTAGATTCCATTTCATTCCAGCTAAAATTTTGTGATTCTTTGAAACGCAATTATAGAAGAGCCATTCCCCAATAGATAAAGTCAAAAGATACGAATAGACAGTTTTCAAAGGAAAAAAATCTACCAAAAAGCACATGAAAAATATGCTCAAAATCATTAATAATTAAAGAAATTGAAATTTAGGTAATTTTGAGGTTTCCTCTTAAACCTCTCAGACTGGCAAAGATGACAAATGATAAACGTTGGAGGACTTATGGGAAGGCAGGAACAAAGGGGTTCCCCATTGATAGAACTGTGGCTTCCCTCTGGAACAGCCATTTTAGACAGAAGTTCAGAACCATGTCCAGAAAATTACCAAATTCTGCACATGCAGCCTATAATCTAAAGAAATCAAAGATAAAGAGAAAAGGATCTGTATGTGCAAAAAGGTTTATAACAACTTTTTTCATGCTAACCAAAAATTAGAAATGAAGGAGTGATTCTTCTATTGGGACAAATTATGGTGTGTGAATATAATTGAATAGTAGTAGTATACCATAAGAAATGAAGTAGACAGTTTTATAGGAAACTGAGTATAATTCTCTGAGTTGGCATAAAGAACAATTTTTACAATGATAGCAACATTATAGAGAAAAAGTGACTTTCAAAGACTTTAGAACTCTGATCAATGCAGTTATAAACCATGAGTTCAAAAGAATGGAAATAAAATATGCCACTCACCTCCTGATAGACATGATTTAATTTAAATTTAGAGATGAATAATATGGGAATTGTTTTGCCAGACCGAATAGGTACTTTTTTCAGTTTTAAAAAATTCTTCAATTAGAGAACGAAAGTTATTTGTTTAATTTT
Source organism: Sminthopsis crassicaudata (assembly GCF_048593235.1). NCBI lineage: Eukaryota > Metazoa > Chordata > Mammalia > Dasyuromorphia > Dasyuridae > Sminthopsis > Sminthopsis crassicaudata. The sequence continues at coordinate 224,574,520 of NC_133617.1, read as the reverse complement.
GTTATATTTATTATTAATTAAATTGTTCTTGTTGTTGAACCATTTCAGTCATCTAACTTTCTGTGACTTCATGTGGGGTTTTCTTGGCAAAAATGCCAGAGTAGTTTACCAGTTCTTTCTTCTTGCCTCGGTAAGGCAAACAGAGTTAAGTGATTTTCCCAGGGTCACACAGCTATTGAGTCCACATCTGAACTCAGATCTTCCTGAATCTGGGACCAGCCCATTTATTAAATTACCAAATTTGAATCTTAAAACTTACTTATTACTTATTCATTAATATTCATACAGTTTAACTTATTAAATTTCATTAGTTATATCAAATATTTATTTATTTATTTGATAAATTTATTAAATTTTATTTATTATTTGTTAAAATATTTATTAAAATGCCATTTTATTTATTAAGCATCATTTAAATTATTAACATAATTTAAATCATTTAATTTGTCACCTATTTGAAAAGAAAGGTAAAAATACATAAATAAATAAAATTCAATAAATGAAAAAAATTGAAGAAAGTTATAAAAAGATAAAGTGTGGTGAGAAGCTAGATCACACAGTGGATAGAGCACTGGGCTTGGAATTTGGAAGCCTCTTCTTCATGAATTCAAATCACGAATTCAGATACTTACTAGATGCTGGACAAGTCACTTCACCCCACTTGCCTCAGTTTCCTCATGTGCAAAATGAATTGGAGAAGGAAATGGAAAACCATTTCAGTATAAATCTCAAAGTGTGGACAACAAAGTCAAAAATGACTGAACAGCTATGAAAAAGTAAAAGCATTTCTTGGATTTTGTGTCATCATAAAGACATCATAAAAAACTTGAGTCTTCTCTGGATACGTAGCACATTATTCCCAATACTATTTTTTCAGAGTTACTGACCTATCAGTGATCCTGGATGATCCCTTCCCTTGTGCCTTGGGATCAATTATCAAATAAATGTAGTTACAAAGCGCTAGATTTTCTGTCAAAAGAACCAAGTTAAAATCCTGCCAAGTGTTTAATTTCTTGGTGATCTTGGGCTTGTCTCTAATTCTCTAGAGTTAGGATTCCTAGTCTGTAACATGAGGATGCTAGGATTAGATGCCTTCCACACCTACCTTCCAACATCAAAGGTGTAATATACCTTATGTTCTTGCTTGTCCTGGATTCACTGCTCCAATTAACAGCATGGAACAATCATTCCATTATAAAGAGAAGTGAGCTGAAGGTCATTGGGGTTATGAGCTCTGCTGAGAAAAATAGCCTGACCTGGTCTTGTAGTAAAGTAATATCCATCACACTCATTCCCCAACCCATGCTCCCTTACCTTACCATGGCTGTTCTGAAATCACTCTGAGAAGACTAGTTAGCACAAAGCATCTACATGCGATAAGACTGATTTCCCCTAATAATGTGAATATCAAACTCAGACAATATTAAATAGCTTTAAATGCTCAAGGGAATGCTTTTTTTTGGTCCTTACCCTTTTTACCTTCCCCCAATATTCACCAAGGCTTCAAGGGAAATAAGTCCCTCAACTACCATCCAAAGTGTTTATTGCAATTTAACAACACCCACCGGCAAATCTCCTAAATTGGTCAGAATCTTAACAAGATTAGGAATTCCCTCAACATTCAGTTAAGGCATTAACCACCTTCATAAACTAAATCTAAAAACAGGAGAAATAATAATAAAAAAGATATTTATGGAGGTAATACACGATATGCAATAATAAAGAGACTCCCTTCCCACCGTCAATCCATGAGCTTTGTGATCTTGGATAACTGGCAGCCTTCCAAAAACATAAAACTAAAGCACACCTTCTATTCAAAACTGCGATCTCTATCCCGGTGTGAGCAGGAATATGTATATACATCTTATTGGGTTGTGAGTGGTAGGCCTTTTCAAGCTGAAAAAAAAAAATCATAGTATTGTTGGGAAAATAATTTTCTCCATGTGTGTTTTAAAATTTCTATTTAATTAATAAGAAAAAGTGTCACAGCAGAAATGTGATTGCCACAATGCAGTTCTGAAAACAATCTATCCAGAGACAAAGAAGAGGAAGGCCTGGTAGTGTGGGTGTTGTCAGACAAGCAGCAATACTTGGATAACAAAGCCCTCAAGAATGCTCTGTGATAGGGAACAATAGGGCACCAGCAGAAGTGGGTGAGAAATAATAACAACACCTTCTGTTCAAATTACACCTTTTGTCCTTGATTTCAAAGCACTGTACATATAAATTAAATCTCACAATATCCATCTGGGGTTACCTCCACTTCACAGATGAGAGAACAACTACAAAATGGTGAAATAAGTTGCTCACATTAGGAACAGGATCAAGACTAAAATATTTTTCTCTTCTAGATTTTCTTCTACACAGGTGGTTTCAAAGGCATGGATATGAACTACAGCAAGGTGGACTCAATAAATTCTCCTTAAACAGTAGATCTGTGGGATCCAGTAAAGTTTTGCAGTTTTGGAATATGCTTGGAGAAACCAACCTTACATATTCCCTTTGTTCACATTGATTACAATTATAAACAGAGTTAAATGGCCAGGATTTTACCCCAGGATATCATAATTTAAGAGACAGTGACAATATTTGTACTCTTTTATAGGTAGAGACTTCTAATGGATTGGATGGGTAGCCGCATCTTAGGAACATGCTTCTTCTCCTGTGTCATGATATAGCCAAGAGCTTTTTAAACTTTTTCCACTCGAAGTCTTTTTTCACCTGAGAAATTTTTACCTACCCTGTCTTGAAACTGAGCTGAGATGTTCTGGCTCTCAGATAGTGTTTGCACATATGCAGTATGTTCAGAACCAAAGCTCCAGTTTAAATTGTATGTGATGCAATACAGAGAAGCACTGCCAGAAACACTTTAGATTCATTATGCGCTTGATTTTGAATTAATTTTTGGTCATTGCATTCAGAAATCTTTTCCTCAGTGAGCTTTTGTATCTTCTTTCCCAAATAACATTTTTTAAGGTATTCTTCTCCTCGTTAGATTTTTGTATTTTCTTTTGCACCAATTTCAATTTTTCCCTAATTTTTCCTCTCTCTCTTACTTGATTTTCAAAATCCCTTTTGAGCTCTTCCATATCCTGAGCCCAATTTTTATTTTTCTTAGAAGCTTTGACTTTGTTATCATCTTCTGAGTGTATGTTTTGATCTTGTCACCATAGTAACTTTCAATGGTCAAAGACTTTTTCTATTGTCTGCTTATTTTCCTAGTGTATTACTCAACTTTTTAACACTTTGTTAAAGTAGGGCTCTGTTTCCAGGGTGGAATGTGCACTGGCCCAACCTTCAGGGATTTTGTGCAGATACTTTCAGAAATCCTTCTAGAATCTGACCACAAGCTCTCTTTTCTCCCCTGATCTGTTAGGAGTGACCCTGTCCCACTGGAGCTGTAAGATGTAGCATACAACAGCCTTGCTTTACTGACTCAGAGGCCCGGGTTGGGCCTCTGAGAGGTCCAGAAGCCTCCAGCACTATCTTACTTACTCTGGGCCCAGGCTGGTGTGCATGCAGAAACCTTGGACTACTGACAAATTTTTCTCAACCCCTACATTCAATAAGTAACACAGTTAGAAGCTTTGCTCTAGCCTTAACAGTATAACATCACTATCTCAGTTCTTTACACTGTTGGAAACCACTTTTTCTAATAATAACCATTGCATAACATCTCAGGGCTCAGAAGCTAGCTCACCACACTGTTGCCATTTTCTTACCCCTCTTCAGAGTTAAGAGAGAGAACTACCTTCCTTTAGTCCTATGCTATCACTGTTTACTTATTTCCTCCTCCCAGGAATTGGGAAATTAGGGTAATTTAGATTCATTGTGAGGGATAGGTCAGACTTCTGTAGGACAGGCCTTCATTTCTCTGGGGTGATTGCTCCCAAGCACAAATGGCTCACAGGAAATTATGGAGATATCCTTCAATTTTGAAGAGGACTATTTGCAGGTGAAGTCTTAACTAATATATACAGATTGAATTTAAGGGAGGCAGAGTTGCACAAAGAAATCAAACTTATTCTCTCTTCCTGAGTTACCAAAATCCATTGGCAAGACAAAAGTCAGCTCAACTGGTAATGGTCCAAGATAAAGTGGATGATTTTAGTGTCTTCAGTGTCTGACCAGGCTCCAAGTACCCCACAGGACCTGCATGAGCTGCTTTTATGCGAATGCAACAAACTGCTGTCATGTGCCCATTTTGATGGAGAAAATCTTCATATATTTGGGTTAGATATCCCTCAACTCACCCACAGATTTGAGGCCTCAGAAAGTAATCCTTGGTGCAATCAAGGTAAAAGCAAGTTAAGCTAGAGGGAAAGGGAAAGCCTAAAAATACCCCCCCCACACACACACATACTCCAAATAGCATTCTATCATTTCATTGTTTGCATCTCTCCTCCAAGATCTCTCATTCTCTCTCCCTATTTCTCTCTGGTTTTGTCTCTTTCTATCTTTCCTTATTTTATTTATTTATTTTTGCTGAGGCAATTGGGGTTAAGAGATTTGTCCACAATCACACAGCTAAGAAGCATTAAGTGTCTGAGGCAGGATTTGAACTCAGTTCCTCTTGACTTCAGGGTTGCAGCTCTCTTCATTGTGCCATGTAGCTGCCCCTATGTAAGTCTGTCTCTCTGTCTGTTTATCTCTCTCTCTCTCTTTCTCTGTCTCTATCTCTCTCTGTCTCTTTGTCTTTCTATCTGTCTCTCCTACCTTCCCTCCATCTGGCTGTCTCTTTCTCTGTCTCTGTCTCTATTTCTCTATCTCTGTCTGTTTCTCTCTCTCTCTCTCTCTCTCTCTCTCTCTCTCTCTCTCTCTCTCTCTCTCTCTCTCTCTCTCTCTCTCTCTCCCCTTCCCTCCCTTTCCCTCTATCCCGCTTCCTCTCCCTTTCCCTTTCTCTCCATCTGTCTCTGTCTCTGTCTCCCTCTGTCTTTGTCTTTCTCTCTGTCTCTCCCCCCCCTCTCTCTGTCTCTCTCTGTCTCTGTCTCTGTTTCTGTCTCTGTCTCTGTCTCTCTCTCTCTCCCACCTCCTCCCCTGATTCTCTCTCTTATTCCACTGGGCTTTCCCCAGGTACCAAAATTACCAATTACATCTTGGACACTGATTATCCTGTGGCAATTCCCACACAACAGAAGTTGATCTTAGATTTCTGGCTAAAATTTTCCTCTGCCTAATGATCATGCAGTGCGTTGTGAGCTATTTGCTTTCTTAGTTATTATTCTCCTACTCCTGAAGTGCTCTGATCAGAAGCACACCAAGCATTTCCTGTCTGTCTGTGGTGTGTACTTGATGAAGGGAGAGAACAGAGTAGGGGAATTATAAGATAGGATCATCAGCCCTAATTTCCTTGCCATTGTCAGCACAGTGGGTTCCTTGCTCTATAAGATTTTGTTTCAGAAGGGACCACTCCATTTAAAAGGGACTTGGTACTTTCCCATTATGCTGATGAAATTGACTTCTTTTACAGTAGGATTCCTATAAATTTCAAAATGGGAAACTGTTTGCTTTATTACTATTCATATTTTGGCCAAATGCTACCCAAAGTGAAGGGGAAAAACTTCTAACTTTAGAGGAAAAATAGGAACATATAGAAAAAGAATGTAATTATAAACATAGCCCAAATCCTTGTTCATTATCACTTCACAGCTGCTAGGAGAACCTCAATTGACCATTTAATCAAGCAAGGCTCTTATGTAGGATCTACAACAAGTTCCATTGCTGCTGTATATGAAAAGAAACAAAAAATGTTCTACAAAAATAAAGCATAATCATTAAAGCAATCTGATTCTATGAGCATTTATAATTATGTGAATACTGTTAAGTGCTGTTACTGACAGGGAAGAGCCTGTGGCTAAGGTCTTGGATTATTCCCAGTCTCAGCAGTATGCTATCTTTTTAATGTCTGTCTTTTTCCTTTTTTCTTTCTCTTCTTTCAGGTAATGAGGGTAAGGAGAACCGACAAGGAGTTTATCTTTATTTCTGATCCCCTGATGAAACCTTTTCTTTCTCTGCCTAATGTCCCTCATTTTCTTTGTATTCTTGGTCCTCCAATCTTCTTTCCATTGTAAAGTGTGCTTTCTTTCTAGAAAACAACTCAACACATCAATGTACAGATGGCATACTATTTCTTGATATTTTCTGGTGTGTCCTAATATTCTTATAGAACAATATCAACTCAATAGGATTTTTATGTGTAAACAACTAAAAAAAGGTAAGGCCATAAAGGGGAGAAATAGTTTTTTTATGTTCATTAATCTTTTAATAATTGAACTTCGAACACAAATTCATTTGTGCCAATATCATGAAATTGTGATATTGTCATTCATTCTTCTAATCAACTCTACATAATTCCTTAATTAATTCATTAATCTCCCAGGTCACAGAATACCTAAAGAGAAAGTTATAAAACCAAGCTGACTGGATCTATTTTAAGACTCAGACTATCCTCACTCAGTTGTGTTCTCACTATTACGTCTTTTATTGACTCACATTCTCCACAATAGACATTCCAAATATTTTCCCGTTTTCTACAGTGATACCATTGTTTCCATTAGACAAATCTCACTTCCTCTAAAATAAGGAAACATTATCTCTTAACTTTCCTTTTCCATTTCTCAAAATGTCATCTCCTGCCTCATCCTTAACAGATAATTATTATGACATTCTGGGCTCTCCCTCTCTTTTCAATTCTTTTGAATAATTAGCATTTCAGAGACAGAAGGACTCAAAATTCACCTATCCCAACCCATAGAAAAAGACATCCCATATAACATTTTTATAAACAGTCAGCCAGTCTCCAGTTGAAAACATTCAGTAATAGAGAGTTCATTATTTTTCAAAGCATTCCCTTCTATTTCTGGGCAGATCTTATAGTTAGGAAGTTTCTATCAAATAACAATCTGGCTCCCTGGGTTGGGAGGCAGAAGGAGATTTTTACATACCATATGCAACATAGTCTATTCTCCTTTTGGTTTTGGTTTTTGTTTGAGAAAGATTTGCGCATTTCTCATTCCATCTGATCCCTTTCTCTGTAAAACAAACAAACAAAAGAGTGAAACAGGTCACTATAATGGCTGCTTGATGCTTGTGGTTACTGATTCCATTTGTTACTGTTCCACAAAACAGCAGATTCTGGAGAAATACAGAGGCTGATTACAGAGATCTTAGGAGAGGAGATAGGATCAAATGTCAAAATACACCAGCAAGTCCAGACAGTACGATTAATCATATGGTGTAAAGGGCTGAAACTCTAAAAGGTGTGCTAGAATCAGACAACCCAGCACTTAAGGCTAATTACCTATTGGACAATACTCTTATTAGCATATGTTTGGAATTTCTCTTCTCTCAGTTAATGCTGGCTCAGTGTTTGGGATTAAGAGAAATGTAGGGAAGGATTAGGGGGTGGAGTGAGAGAGGGAGAGAACTTCACTTGGCCTCAGGAGGAGGAGGAGAAAAGTGTGGAGATTCTGGACTCCAGAATCATGGAAGGGTCCTTGGCAAAACTCCTGGCAGTTTCCTCCATCTCCTTCACTTCTCCCCCTAAAGACCAAGGACTTTTGCTTATTCTGACTCCGGCTGATTCTGAGGACTCCAGGGAGCTAGCCCAGAGCTTAAAACATGGTAATTGAAAATCCAGTGGATTGACAAGAAGAGAAGAGAAAAACTTTCCAGTGACATTTTATTTTTCCTTTTTTTTTTTCATACTCAAAAATCAATATTCAGTTGAGGCCAGAACATTGCCATAAGCCAAATGATCTTAGGTGTGGTGGGATCAGATGTAATCTTGAGTTTGTAGACTGAGCATCCTCTGGTAGTGGCAAGGATACTGATGCCTTTTGAGAGTGGGGGGGGCACAAAGACACATTGAATGCCCACCCAGCTAGTGACAGAAGTGTAATAACTACCTGGTGGCCAACTTGATTTGTTAAAGTGACAGCCTATTTTTCTATATGCTTTCAAGAAGTAGGAGAGAAGTTAGATATAGGATCTTATTCAATGACTTCAAGTGTTACCAGGTATAGACCTGACCTAAGCTTCTCTCACATTGATATCTCCTTCAACACCCAAAAATGTCTTGTATACTGCAGCCATATAACAAACCTTGGTTGAATTAAATTGCCTTCCAAGTGTTTATAGCTTTAAGAATAAAGAATATGTTACTGCTTGGCTCCTCAATGACCTTTCAAGGAAGATGCAGAACTAAAGTTAGTTATCTTTGAGAATGTTAACTTTTCAGAGCCAGAGACTTTTCAGAGGATATTAATAAAATACTATTGAATTTAATGTTGATAGATTATATTCATTTAAATTATTTTCATGTCTTATGTGGAAAATACAGTATTGTGCCTTTTATTTGAAGGCACTTGATAAGATAGATGTGCTCAATGCTCAGCTATGCCCTATTAGTTAGACCTTTCTTAAATTAAGAATCTGCTTTATAATGTGTCCAGTCACATTTAGGATAGCAATTCTCAGACTGGTGCACTCAAGTTAAATGTGTTTCTTTGACACACAATCTGTTTCTCTGAAACTTGTAAATCCTCTGTTAGGGTACCATAGAGCAGTAGTCTGAGATAGACACACAGTCCTTCCAACCAGTGGTGGTTGTGAATGTTGTCCTAGAGTCACATGATTTGGAAATATCCTTGACTTTGAAAATCATTGATTCAGTGTACAAAATGATACAGTATTGACCATAGGCAGTGACTATAATTTCTAATATGTTGAATTCATAGCACATGTAACTAAGGTATTCATCCTTAAGGAATTTTCAAAAAAAGGAAGAGACATATTCCATACTATAATATACTCTAGTAGGGAAAAAGTTCTGAGTTTGAATTAAGAAGAATTAAGCTCAACTCTTAGCTATGTGACCCTGTACAAGTCATTTAACTTCTTTGACTATATTTTCTCATATATAAAACAGAGATAATAACTATCCTACTGACATTACACAATGGTTCTTATGTATTTGAAAATGTTTTAGAATCACAGAGTATTATATAGCAACAGGTAGTTTAAATCGCTGGATTTGAAATCAATAATCTTGTGATTCAAATCAGTTATCTTGTGAAAAAATGTAGATGCTAATACCAATAGCATTTATGTCCCAGCATAGTTATGAAAGTTAAATGAGATAATGTATGCAATGTGCTTTAAAATTCTTGCAACATTATATAGATATGTTATTATTATTATTATTATAGGATATGCTCTTTCAATTAGTTTTTATTATTATTAGATTATTATAGTTGTAGATTATATTATTAGTACATTATTATTATATGTAATCAGAGGATTAGTTACTCATCTACACTGCCCATTTGGCATAAATTAGGTTGATTCATCAGCATTTATAGCAAATAGCAATCAGCCTTCCCTCTTAATAAACAAAAGAAAAATTCAGTTATAGAACAAAGACAAGAACAATACCTTTCAGTTATTTCTCTAATATTGGAATAAGATTAAATGGTAACATGAAGGAAGAGATTCTTAGAATGGAACGAAATGAAAAGGAACCAATTGAGATTCTTGGAATACTGGAGGAAAATTAGAAGCATCTTGGCCATAATGTAACTCAGTAAGAATTAATTAAGTTTCTACACCCCGAGAAAGAACACTGGATAATGAGCATGGACCACAACATAACATTTCCACTCTTTCTGTTATTGTTTACTTGCGTTTTTGTTTTTTCTTCTCAGGGTATTTTTAACTTCTTTCTAAATCCGATCTTTCTTGTGCAACATAAATATGTATACATATATTGTATTTAACATATACTTTAACATATTAAACACATATGGGATTACCGGCCATCTAGGGGAGGGGGTGGAGGGAAGGAGAGGAAAAGTTGAAACAGAAGTTTTTGCAAGGGTCAATGTTGAAAAATTGACCATGCATATATTTTGCATATAAAAAGCTATAATTTAAAAAATCCTTCATAAAAAAAGAATTAAGTTTAAATTTGTGATGGAAAGGTCATCCTTAGGTTTCACCAAATTAGGTAATATATGGCAAGAATTTTGCAAACCTAGTTATTATTATCTAATATGCTATACTAAGGCATGAAATTCTAAGGACTAAGGATATACAAGTGAGGGCTTATAAGCTAATGAGACCACACTGCACTCAGTATTTGCTGCCTTGCCTGGAACAAAATAGATGACTCTCCCAGGATGAGTGCATCATATCTAAAATTACGGCCATGCTGCAAACTCAAGTCTTGATTAACACTGCCTCCTTCAACATTCTCTCTCCTTTGAAGGACTGAAAAGTAACACACTAAATTCTACCCAATATACATATTTTATATTATACCTTTATACTATACACTCACCTTACAACACTTTATCTCTGCTGTATATGAAATTCTGCTGCTCTGCCTGATTTCAGCTCCATGGTACCAGACAACCCCTGGTATTCCATCTCTCCTCACTCTTACTTGACTCTTTTTGGGTGTTGTCTCCCCCTTTAGACTGTAAGCTCCTTGAGGGACTGGGACCGTCTTTCTTTTATGAATTTTATTTTCTGTGCTTAGCACAATGCTTGGTTATTAAACTGTTCATATAATGAAACTAAAGCAAACAGGATTAAGTGACTTACTCAGGTTCACACAGCCAATGAGTATCTGAGACCAGATGTGAACACTGTGCCATCTAGTTGCCTTTATAGTTGTTATTATTCATCTTTGGTTCTCAAAGATAACTCACAAGGTTAGTATCTTGACTTTTGAGTGAATTGGATTTAAGTGAGGCAGACCTGCACAAAGTCATCAGCTTCCCTTTTTCCTCCAGAGTCATCTGAGTCCAGTGGCAATATATAAGTCAAGATTGGTGGAGGTCCAGGCCCACAGAATAGGCATATAAGCATATAGTACATGCTTCATAAATGTTTATTGGATTGCATTGTATTAATGGGTTTTGAGAAACCTTGATCAACTATTACAACATACCATACTTGGTAATCAGAAAATGATTGTAGCCATTTTTTAGGTAATACCATGACTCATACCTGCTTCCATCTTTGATATGATAAATATATTCTATAATATCCAAGAGCCAATGTCAGAAAAATACCTTGAGCATCTAAATTGTTTGGGGGCTCAGAATTTGGAATTCACCAGTATAAGGAACTCTCAGTGAAGAAATTCCCTCTATCAATATGGGATCAATAATTGCTCTCTGATCAATGGGTTCAGAAAAGCTGAGGAATTATTACTTATACAGGATCACAGAAACAGGCCTTTAATCCAGGTTTTTTTGACTCCAGGTATTGCTCTTCAGAGTACTGTGATACCTATTTCTCAATACTAGGTGATATTGTTATCATAGACCAATTATATAATTTTTTTATTAAAGCACTATACTATCAACAAGCAGAGGATAGAGGAGTTATCTAGTCAGCTCAGATGAAAACACTATTAGAAAAAAGAGGATAAACTTGTGAAAAAAAGATGTAATTTGCTTAAAAGCAATTTCAGAACTAAAGAAAAATTACTACAAATCAGTGTCAGGCTACATTTGGTATTAGTTAGGTACTGATGGGGGAGGAGAAGGGGAAGATGGGAAGAGGAGAGCCTGGGTGGTACTGCTAATCAAACCAATTCCTTTTCGGTTAATTTTCCTTTTTGCATACTGTATGTTTTGCTCTTATCAGAAGAATTTGTGGACAAATGAATAATGTGTGTACCCTAAATTGAACTGAATCTTTTATTCTTGCTGGAAAGATTTAGCATGGGGGGAAAAAATCAACAGGGTATGCTTTCTTCAGAAACCTGCCTCTTTCACAGATTGCTATAAGCCTGAGTTATTAACTTTGTATAAAAAGAGAAATTTGATCATGTTACCCTACATGTCCTTCATACATTGCATTCAACTGGACTCCAGTGTGCCCCTTGGTAATGATCTTGTTGCTAAGTAACAGACACAGGGACCCCGAAAGCCAGTCTTTGGGATTGCATTTAGACTCCACCTAAACAAAGCTCCTGATCTCGCAGCCTGGCAATAGCGTTTCCATTATTCATTGTCTCTGCTGCTGTTCCTCCCATTTGTTTTTGCTTACAGAACCCAATTTAACAAATGAGATCATACATTTCATGCCATTAAACAGCTGTGTAAAACCGAAACTCCCCCTCTAATGGTTTTGGTGTACTTCAAAAGAGTGTTCCATGTGTAGCTTTTCGATTATTCGTGTTTCTCTTTACAAAAGGAATAGGGGGAAACAAATTGTGAGATGTTATTTAAAAAAACAACTTTTTGCTGCCATGTGAATATTTGTTTTTCTTTTTAAAAAATCCAAATTTGACTTCTTTTTCAATAAGTCTAGCAATGGGTGGTCTTCGTTCCTTATGGAATGCGGCACAACTTGAGTTTTCATCCATTTACCTTATATTCACTTAAATAGTTCTCTATGTGTATACCTGCTGATTTATTTTAAAAAAAGACTATATTTCATGTCCTTATTTATTGAGATATTAAATAAATTTCACAGTAATATGTAAGAAATGAGTAAAACTCAAACCACTGTTTATTTTACTCCTTTAAAGATTTATAGCTTTATCCATGTGGCAGATAGTTGGTATAGTAGATAAGAGTTTGGGACTGGGAGTAAAAAAATAGCTAAATTCATATCCTGCTTCACAATTGCCAGCTGTATAGTCCTGGATAAGTCATTAAAACTCTCTGACTCAGTTTCTTCATCTGAAAATGGGGGGAAGGATAACAACCATCTTACATGGTTATTGTGGTGCTCAAGTAACCATTTTGTAAACCTTAAAATCATTATATAAAATTTAGCTATTCTTCTTATTATTACGTGGGACTTCTTGGTCTGATACTTATCCCAACCAGACTATGGCTTAACATCATCTTCTAGATACGATGTCCTACTCTCCCACCCTGTTTTGAACTAGAGATATCACTTCTAGTCATATAATTCAATGAAGTCAAGGGTAGAATGGTTCCATATGCACTGAAATATTTGTAATAGCATTATTTATACTATCAAAGAACTGAAAATAAAGTAGATGTCTGTCAACTGGGAAATAGTTGAACAAATTGTGATACATAAATATGATGTAAATAATTGTAAGAAAAATGCCTATGAAGAATAGAGAACAGAATTATATGTGCATATGTATACATATATGTGTGTGTGTGTGTATGATATGCAAAATGAAATAAAAAGAACCAGGAAAGCAATATGGATTACATCAATGCAAATGGAAAGAACCACTAAAGAAACCCTCCAAAAAATAAAATTAAACATTGCATTTATAATGATCCTACTTGTATCCAAAGAGAGAGACAAAGACAGAGACAGAGACAGAGAAGAGAGAGAGAGATAAGAAGGCACCAACCCTTTCTTCTTTGCAAAGTTAGCAGATTATCGATATAGAATATTATGTAGATAGGTATGCTGGGTAGATAGATAAATAAGGACATTCTCATATATTTTAGGTTATAGTTTGACATGTTGGTTGGTCTTTGTTTTCTTTTTTTATTCCTTTTTATATGGTATGGTTTTCTGGGTGGGGAAGAGATTATAAAAATATAGATTTAAAACTTAGGTATACTTTACAAGCTATCTTTAGAGGGATATATTGAGAAATGAAAGTGACATAAAAAATCTACATATAATTATTTAGAGGCATGCGGTAGTGTTTTGTTGGTTTTCTGGAGGTCTCTGGAGCAGCCTATATTTCAGTAATCACCACAAGAATAGCCAGGTGTTAAAGTCCAAATCCTTTATTGTCTCCTTTAAAGTCTTGTCTCTTTGCCTGGGGCTTCAGCTTGATTTCTTAGAGGCCTTTCCTGAGTCTTGGTTTAGTGGAGAAGTGAAGGAGGACAGGCCTGCCAACACAGTGATGATGAAGATGGAAATGAATCTCTCTGAGTCCTTGCTGGCTGTTACATACTCCATTATCATAGGTATGAATCTTGTGGAACTCTATTTAGTACTAAGTACATGTACTGAACTATAGAACTGTTAAGCACCATGTTAAACTAGATAACTATTGTCTTGATCAATTCCACTGACAACACCTTGTAAGAATCCTTGTTTCAACTTCAGAGTTCTGACCCATAACAGTATACCATGGCCAAAAAAAATTATCACTATATAGTTAACCCGAAAATGACACCCTTCTAAGTGGAATAGGCTGGCCCGTGAACATGTTCCTTTGGTAAATCTACATTTTCTGACTTTTTTCTTACAATTTTTATTGTAATAAGTTTATTTTTTTTTTTTTTAACACATGTTGCTTTATGAATCATGTTGGTAAAGAAAAATCCAGAGCAAAAGGGAAAAACCATGAGAGAGATTAAAAAAAAAAAAAAAAAACAGAAAAAAGAAGTGAACATAGCATGTATTGTTTACATTCAGTCTCCTTAGTTCTTTTGCTGGATGCCGATGGCATTTTCTGTCCAAAGTCTATTGGGATAGGTTTAGATCACTGAACCACTGAGAATAACCAAGCCTTTCATGGTTGATCATAACACATTCTTGGTATTATTGTGTACAATGCATTCCTGGTTCTGTTTGTTTCACTCAGCATCAGTTCATGTAAATCTTTCCAGGCTTTTCTATGATTAGCTTATTCATCATTTTTTAAAGAACAGCCAATTGGTATCCTTGTTTCACCTAAATCTTACCGGGAATTCATCCAGCTTCTCTCCATTACAAATAATTCTTGTTGTAAGTTTTATATACATACTGCTTATTATTTTAAGGAAAGCTCTCTTTTTCCTAATGCTCTCTAGTATTTTTAATAGGAATGGGTACTGCATTTTGTCAAAAGCTTTTTCTGCATCTGTTGAGATTATCATATGATTTCTATTAGTTTCATTATCATATGATGTTCTGTTGATATGGTCAATTATGGTAATCGTTTTCCTGATATTGAACCAGCCCTGGTATAAATTCCACTTCGTCATACTGTATTATCCTGCTGATAAATTGCTGTAATCTCTTTGCTAATATTTTATTTAAAATTTTTATATCAACATTCATGTGGGAGATTGGTCTGTAATTTTCTTTCTTTGTCTTGGCCCTTCTTGGCTTAGGCATCAAGGCCATATTTGTGTCAAAGAAGGAATTTAGCAGTATTTCATCTTTATCTATTTTTCCAAATAGTTTACATAGTACTGACATTAATTCTTTAAATATTTTGTAAAATTCACTTATGAATCTATTTTCTCTTAGGGAGTTCATTAATGATCTGTTCAATTTCTTTTTCTAAAATAGACAAAGTATTTTATTTCCTCTTCTGTTAACTTGGGCAATTTATATTTTAAAAAAATTCATCCATTTCAGTTAGATTATCAGGCTTGCTGCCATAGAGTTGAACAAAATAGCTCCTAATATTGTTTTAATTTCTTTTTCATAGGTGGTAAGTTCATTCCTTTAATTTTGATGCTGGTAATTTTTTTTTTCTTTCCTTTTTCTTATCAAATTATCTAAAGTTTAACTAGTTGATTATATAAAACCAAACTATTTAGTTTAACAGTTTTCTTGGTTTATATTTTATTTATCTCTCCTTTGATTTTCAAAATTTCTAATTTGATATTTAATTGGGGGGTTTAATTTGTTCTTTTTCTAGCTTTTCCAGTTATATGCCTCATTCATTTATCTCCTCTTTCTCTATTTTATTTATGTAGCTATTTAAAGATATAAAATTTCCCCTAAGAATTGTTTGGCTGCATTCCATAGGTTTTGGAGTGTTGTTTCATTTTTGTCATTTTCTTGGATGAAATTATGGATTCTTTCTGTGATTTATTGTTTGACCCACTCATTCTTCAGAATTATTTAATTTCCAATTGGTTTTTAGTCTATCTTTCCTTGACTCTTTATTGAATATAATTTTTATTGCATTGTACTCTGGAAATGAAGCATTTACTATTTCTGTTGTGGTTGTTTTTCATTTGATTGTGAGGTTTTTATGCCCAAATTCATAGTCAGTTTTTGTGAAGATACCATGTACTGCCAAGAAAAAGGTGTATTACTTTCGATATCTATTCAATTTTCTCCATATCTAGGTTTTCTAGGATCCTATTAACCTCCTTAATTTCTTTCTTATTTATTTTGTGGTTAGATTTGTCTGACTCTAAGAGAGGAAGGTTGAGGTCCCCCCCGCCAGAATAGTTTTGCTATCTATTTCTTTCTGTAACTAGCTTAAAATTTTCTGTAGGAATTTGGCTGCTCTACCATTTGGTGCATACTCATTTAGTATCCTTAATACTTCATTATTTACAGCATCCTTTATCATGTACTTTCACCCATTTCTTTTAATAAGATCTATGTTTTTGCTTTTTTTGGGTAGAATTTCTACCTGATTTTTTTTTTTTTTTACTTCAGCTGAAGCATAATAAATTCTGTTCCAGCCTTTTACCTTTACTCTGTATGTGTCTCTTTTTGTCAAAGGTATTTCTTGTAAACAATATACTGTAGAATTCAGTTTTTAAACCCACTCTATTATTTGCTTCCATTTTTTGGGAGAGGTCATCCCATTAACAGCTATGATTACTAACTCTATATTTCCCTCCATCCTATTTTCTCCTCTGTATATACTTTTGTTTTCTCTTTCCAGCCTGTCCTTAGTTGGGTGTTTTTTTTTGTTTTGTTTTGTTTTTTACCCTTTCTACCCACTAATTTATCTCTTATCACCTCTTCCCCTTCTTTTACTAGTGTTTTTTTAAATCCACTCCATCCACTACTTTATCTGCTATCAACCTTTCCCCTTTCTCTTATCCTTTTCCCTAGTGTTTCTGCCTTTCCTTCTACTCTGCCCCTCCTTTTTCCTTTTTCTCCTATTACTTTTTTATAGGGTTACATAAAATTCTATACCCAGATGAATTATTAAATTATTCCCTCTTAATGCCAAAACTGATGAGATCAAGCTTTAGATAATGCTCATTCCCCTCCCTCCTTTTCTTCCATTTTAATAGGTTTTTTTGCACCTCTTCATGTTAACTAGTTGTACCCTTTCCTCTTTTTCTACTACAGACTTTTTTCACTCCATAACGTCTTTTTTTTTTTTTTTTTTCTGTCTTCACATCAGGGGCCATTCACAACCCTCAATCCATGTGCTCTGTGACAGACACAATTCTCAAGAATTACAGATATTATTTTCCTATCTAGGTATATAAACAGTTCATCTTTACATATATATTTTTCTCGTGTTTACCTATTTGTGGTTCTCTTAAATTCTGTGTTAGATTAAAATTTCTGTTTAATTCTGTTTTTTTCAATAGAAATGATCTTATTTCATTGAAGCTCCATCTCTTCCCCTGAAAGATGATGCTGATTCTAGTTAGGTAGTTAATTCTTGGTTGTAATTCCAGATCATTTCCCTTCCAGAATATGGTATTCCTGGACCTCTGATCCTTTATTGTAGAGGCTGCCAGATCCTGGGTAATCTTGACTGTTGCTCCTTGATATTTAAATTGTTTATTTCTGGCATTTTACAGTATTTTCCCCTTGGGATTATACTTTTGGAGTTTTGCAACAATGTTCCCTGGGGTTTTCCTTGTGGGATCTCTTTCTGGAGGGGACCAATCATTCTTTCAATGATTATTTCCCCCTCTGCTTCTGAAATATTGAGGCAGTTTTCCTTAATGACCTCTTGTAGAATGCTATCTTTTTTTGGTCATGGCTTTCATGTAGGCCAATAATTTTTAAATTGCTCCTTCTGGATCTATTTTCCAGGTTAACTATTTTGCTAATGAGGTATTTCACATTATCTTCCATTTTTTCATTCTTTTTAGTTTGTTTGACTGATTCTTGCTGTCTCATAGTCATTAAATTCCTTTTGCCCTGTTCTAGTTTTTATGTGATTTTCTTCAGTTATCTTTTATATTTTTTTTCCATTTTGGTTTATTCTGTTTAAAGAGTTGTTTTCTTCATTTTTTTTCCTTCTTTTTCCAAACTGCTGACTCTCTCTGGACTACTTCTCATTTCTTTTCTCATTTTTTTTTTCTTTTCCCTCTCTTTTTTTGAAGTCTATTATGAGCACTTCCAAGAGGCTCTTTGGGTTTGAGACCACTTTATCTCACTCTTGGAGATTTCTTCTGTGCACATTCCTCTGAGCTTATGGTTTGGCCTGCCCTGTCACCATAGTAGCTTTCTATGGTCAAGGTTCTTTTCTGTTTCTTGCTCATTTTATTTCCTTTTCTTTTGGTATTTCCTCTTTTTCATTTTTCAGGTGGAACTCTGCTCTTGGGTTAAAGGGGGCTCTGCCCCAAGCTTCCTGTGCAGCTCTGAGCCTTGGCTTTGAGCATACAGCTCCCTTGTGTTTGCAGAAGGAGCTTTGCCTGATCAGTTCAGGAAGCAGCCTGGTTTCCAAGAGTTGCCTTCTGAGCTGGGACTGGAAGGTGCCCACCTGCTGTGCTCCTCTGTGAGCCAGGACCGAGGGTCTCAATGCTGATTTGCTGTGATTAAGATCCTCCAATCCTAAAATCCTTCAGACCCTTTTCATCCCAGTAAGACTGACCTTCCCTGAAGTTTTTTCAGTCTGTCTTGAGCTGGAAACTGGTTTCCTTCCATCAGACTCTGTTCAGAGGTTTGGTTTCATGTGGTTTTCACAGGAAACTGGAAGATCTGGAGCAGCTTTTTGTCTTTACTCCTTCATCTTGGCTCTACCCCCTAAACTTCTACTTTCTGACTTTCACAGGACTTTGTGCCTCACTGCTATAGTCTTTGAGAGCCATACTTATGGTCAAATAATTAGGAGACAGGAAGCAGCATTGGCTAATGTTGGAGACAGAAGGACCTGGGATCAAGCCCTGCCTCTAGAGCACATAGCAACTATATAACCATGAGCAAATTATTTTACCTCTTAGTGCACTGAGTAAAGCTCTAAAACTATAAATAACAAATAAGTTGCTGATCTACATTGAAAGAGAGAATTTTCATACTGGGAATTCCTCATATGAGTTAGGATAAAAGAGGAGAAGGAGGAGCAAAAACAAAAAAGATGTTGAATTTCTTGTATCACCTTGAGACTCAAATCATCATTAGAAGAGGAAGAAATATATGTGGAGATTACAATGACTGTATCTTCCTAAAGAGCTTCTGACCATGTCACTACCCTCATCCCCATTCAATCAACTCCAGTAGTTGTACCTACAGGATCAAAAATAAAATCCTCTATTTGGTGTCTGAAGTACTTCATAAGTTTATCCTTCTCCTACCTTTCCAATTTTCTTATACCTTTCTCATTGTCCTTTCTCTCCCCTATTTTCTGAAAACCAGTGACATTAGACTTCTTACTGTTTCCCAAATGAAATATTCCTTACCATGACTCCAAACATTTTCATTGGCTGTACTCATACTTAGAATTTTCTCTCTCCTCATTTCTGCTCGCTGTCTTTTCTGGTTTTTTTTTTTAAATCTCATCTAAAGTCCCATCTTCAACAAAAAAGCTTCCAAACCTCCTCAATGTTAATGTTTTCCTCTATTAATAATCTCCTATATGTCCTCCAAGTGTATCTTATTTATACATAGTTGTATGCAGACTGTCTCCCCCATTAGATTGTAAACCCTTTTGAGAGCAAGGCTATTTCCTCCCCCTTTCTTTATATCTTTGTGAGGGATAGAAATCCTATCCAAAAATGACTATTCGGAGACCTTTCGAAGAAAAAAAACAGAAAAGTTGTTTATTTAATAAATTCTCATGAGAATGAGCAATTCCACCATGAGGAGGGAAAGAGAGAAAGCTCATGGTAGAAGGGCTAAAGAACTAGGCGAATATATACAGTTTTTATAGGTTTTAATTACAAAGGATTACATCATGGATTGGGGAACATTAAAGGATAGGTGCCCCTCCCCCCTCCTTAATTGGATGTTATTCGTGCCAAAAACAGCAGATTCCCTGGTTCTGGGAGGAACCATACATCAGGCAACTAGTTGTCTAAACACTGATAACTTAAACAGAGATAAATGTCATCATTTTGGGTTAAATACATATATCTAAAATCTAAGCAAATTTTGGCTAATACTCAACATACTTATGCAGGTCACAGAGACCTAGAGAAGATAGAATACAGAAAAGGAATTGAACATTCTTGTAAGTTCTTCACCATATCTTACTCCATACTTACTCCACACATCTTCAGCACTTAGCACAATACTCACCACATATTAGGTGTTTAACAAATGCTAATTAACTGACTTTGTTTCTTTTTTATTCAGTCCTTTTTCAGTTGTGCCTGACTCTTAATGACCCCAATGGGGTTATCTTGGCTAAAACATTGGAGTGGTTTGCCATTTCCTTTCTGCAACTTATTTTACAAATGAGGAAAGTAAGGCAGACGTGGTTAAGTGACTTGTCCAGGGTCACAAAGCTAGTAGGTTTCTGAGGGTGAATTTGAATTCAGATCTCCCTTCTCCAGGCCATACACTATCTACTATGCTAGCTAAAGATTGGCCACATGTTTCCTCAGCATTCTACTTCATGAAGATATGTGTGTATATACATACATATGTATATATATATATATATATATATATATATATATATATATATATATATATATATATTTGTGTATACATATGTACATATATACAGAGAGAGACAGAAAGAGAGGAGACAGAGAGAGAGGAGTGACAGAGAGACAGAGAGAGGAGAGAGTGAGAGTAAGAGGAGAAAGGGGGAGGAGTGGAGAGAATTTCTTAAGGCACTAAAAGCAAACTGAAGCTTTATACCCAGGGTTGAGGTGTGATGTGGGGGAAGTAGCTTCTACTTTGCTGGGACTGGGGATCTCAGAGGCTGAGATGATGGGTAGGGCTAGTGGGCAGGGGAGCGTTTGGAAGGTTTCTGCTCAGAAGATCTCTCCTTTTTGATGAGGTTGTAGATCATCATTGGCCAAACTTTAGCACAAGTGAGTCTATATTCTGTCCCCCAATGAATTTCAAGCTACTCCCTGCCCCTCAAATCCTAGCCGCCTAAGTTTGTCTTCCTAGACCAGGCCTTGTGGGAAGCTCTAGGGCCAGGTGCAGAGAGGTAAACCCAGGAAGGGCAAGCAAAAACACTGCGCCTGCTCCGGGGCCTCCCCGGATGAGGGGAAGGCACTGGACTCACCGCTCAACCAGGACCACAAGCTGTGTTTAGGCGGGGTAGGACAAGGAAGACAGGGGCTCAGAAGTGAGACCTCTTGCACAAAGACTCATATTTCTTGGTCCTTCCTTCCAGGCAGATGAAGCAGGAGTAGTACCAGCTAAAACGCAGCGCTTCCCAGAAATGTTCCTCAACCTCGACCTTGGAGTCCCATTTGGTGCTAAACTTGTTCTGGCTCATAGTGGAGTGCTCCTTCCTTTGTGTTAAAAGCTCTGCTGAGAATAGGCGCAAGTGAAACACTGCTTGTGCCAGGGCATCCTGAGGGCATGCATTATTTCTCGTGCAATCTTCGTCTTGCGCTTAGCCCAGTTGGACACACAACGCGTGCCATGGCACTTGAAGCAGAAGATGGAGTCTTTTCCCAAGAAGCCTCCAGCACCTCCCCGTTCTGGCCACACACCCAAATCCCGCGGGTGCTGGGAGTGGCCCAGCGTCACCAGGTAGCGCCCCCCCCAATGATCTTGTGGCACTGGAGGTACACCGCCCGGTGCACAATGGAGTTCCAGTTCCCCCGTGTGGGGATGGTCGTCGGCAGGCTGCATACAGCGAGTTCTTAAATGTTTATTGAATTATTAGTTACATTGTTGTCATTATATTGTGCATATTACATGTATATACACATACACATCATGGTTATATGTAACATACAAGTATATAGCGTGTGTAATATATTATATGTATATACAGTTAGTTATAGGTATAATAAAGAATCATTAGTTGCAATGGCAAGTGTTATTTTATAAAGCCATTTGCCTATCACCTGTCAATTAACTTTTAATAACATGGGCTCCTGTGATACAATATCGAAGACTATTTACTTTCTCTTTTTCTTTCTCTTTGCATCTATATTCATATTTATTCCATAAACCTCTGTGGTCATAGCAACTTCTGCTACCTGCTGAGTAGTAATGATGTGCTGCCCTTTATAAATAAAAATGATCCTATTGCCCTGCTCTCAACAGACTGCACCTTTTAAACTGGTTTTCCAGCATTCTCTTAAAAAACACTTTCCCCATATTCTTTAGGCAACCTATGGATAATAGGCTTTCTTAAGCAATCTGAATAACCAAGAAACAACACTGACCCCACTGGGGTTCTCACTCAAAGTTTTGACCTAATTGACTTTCTCCTCGAATCCATCAAGTTAATGAGTTCAATGCTTAACAAACTAGTATGCAACACGATGTCCCACCACCGAGTGCCGTGCCTTGCACGTAGTAGGTATGTCATAAATATTTAACATATAAAGCAGTGAAGTTAATTGACCTCACGTAATAACCAAAGTGTTTCCTGTACATCACTGAGTTACAATCATCTGTCTGAACACTTTTTATTCACTTCCCAAGTGCAAGTATTTGGCATTAAAATAACAATTGATTTATCCTGACCCTCATATATTCATTTAGCTCTTAATTCTATCAGTTTCTGCATTGTAGGCAACTATTACAAGCCAAATTTTTCCCTCTCCTAATTTCTTCCTTTCTCTCAAAAAAGAAATAACATACTAGAAAAGACCTGGAGGGATTGAGATTTTCATTTATATGAATTTATAACTTGCTTGAACCAAACATTTCTTTGCCCCCGGATGCTAGCAGGTGGGAAGGTGCTAATTTCCTGTGAGTACACACAGTCCCCATGCCCTCCCTCAAGGTCTTCCACCATCCTGTGACACCATATGGTTCACCCACTCCTGGCCACCTCACTCCTCAGGGTTTCCTTGTCATGGGCTTTTTCTCTCTTCTCTCAAAACCCCAATAAGGCTGAGAATTAGACTCTCTTCTCCTGTTATAACTGCACTTCTGTCAGAACTGCCCTCTCTTTGTCTATCACCATTGCCCCCTTCACATCAAGAAACCACTGCATCAGCAACAGTCCCTTCTTCCTTTACTTGTTTTCCTTCCAAGTGAAATAATTACTGGTTTTAACTCTGAATTTACAGGCATGTTTCCAAAATTCTCTCTATTCCAGTCACAAGTCTATATTTCCAAACCTTCACTCCCGTGAAGACAGGCCATACTTAAGAAAAAGACAGACTCCAATTGATTAAGGGCCTGGTCAGACTTTACTTTCTAACCTTTTTGCCTATGAATATAGAATTCATTTGCAAAGGCTTGATTTTTGAGATGGAAGTCATTAGTGATGGAAGTCACTATAGGGAAAGCCAATGCTATTCCCTGGCTCTCCTTTCCCTGGTTATGGGTCGGAGATTAATCATTATTCAGGTGCAGAAATTCTTGATTTATATTACTAATTAAGTATGTACTTTGTGTTGCTGCCAGTGTGGACTGTTCAGAATGCATGATGCAGAGGTTGTAAATTGATAAACATATATTGTAGATCACAATGAGCTCAGAAAAGGGAGACATCCATGTAAAACAAATCTATATTACTTATGGAGGACTCTACTATGCAGAATCCACTTTAGGTGGCAAGTACTCAACATCACCCAAAATTGAGCAGCCTCTCCACTGTTAGATTTTGTAAGAACACATCAGTGATCTGGCACTGGTTCATGGATCATGTATATGAATCAAAGTGCATGCTAAGAATCTGGAGTTTGCAAATGAAAAATTGCTCCATTATCTGCCTGTTTTGTAGTGAAATGGAGCCTCAGTACATTAAAATAAACTGTGTTGGTTTCTAGAAGGACCCAGACCATTTTCCAGCTGCATCCCCTTCATGGAACATCGAGAAGCAACCAGACTAACTGGGGGGCACAGCTAGGACCCACCACACTCCAGGAATGCTCTATCTGCCCCTCCTAGTTACTCTCTTGTCCTTTATCCTGGAACTAATTAAGCTCTCTCAGAAATAGATTTCATTTGAGCCTAGTTTGTGTTAATCAGTTAAGGAGAAGGGTAGGGGCCAAAAGCAGGTTATTTCCTTTAGTTCTTGAAACTTAACACAGTTTCCATGACTAGTAGATATATTAATGATGTTGAAATATTTTATTATCCATATTGGAATGTTCAGACACTCTGGAACCATATTCTAATCCTGGCAGTAAATAAATTGAGTGTGGAAACATGTTGGGTTTGGTAGACACATGGATGAGGAATGATCCTGGGAATAATTATAACTGAAGACTTGGTTACTTCTGCTTGGTTGCTAAAGTAGCTCCCATAAGAGGATATATATTTTTTAATGGCATTAAGAATTTTTCCCAGGAACTTCAGGTCATTTGGAAACTTGGTTTCTCTTTACATGCTGTTTATCCTCTAGAGCAACTTTTTAAACTAATAAGTTGAGAATTGTTCAAAGTACATAATGTTGGAGGGAAAGAAATGATATTAAATAGAGAAGGCAAAGAAAAGCATGACATTCCATTGTGTGGATCAACTGAGACCTAAAGCTGATTGTGAGCAAATCTGGCACTAGAGACTTCTGCAATTGAAATGAATTGCCAAAAGCATGTCTTAGTGAGAGAGCATGCCCTTTGGGGTCTATTTTAGCAGAAAATGTAAGCATTACCAAATACAGCACATAAATTGTTTCTCTGGAAAGCCACAGCCCATATCTATTTTTCATGGGTAGTTGAAAAATTTTGAAGCATATTTTCTATATTTGTGGCTAAAGTACATGGGTCTCGTTTTCTGAAATGGATAAAAATTGTGCCATATTGACAAAATATCTGTATTAGAAAAAGTTAGATAGTGGCTGGCTCTGAATAACAATTATCAGAAAGATTTTGGAGTTTCTGACCCAGTTTTATCAGTAAGAAAAACAGCATTCATAGAGATTGTTATGCTAAAGATTTATTTCCATGGATAAAAATTAAATGGCATTTAGAATTATTGAATTATTAAATTAAATCAAATTATTGAATTTGTAGCATCCCAGAGCAATATTTCCAGTAGAATGTATTCTCTTTGAGAACAGGGACTGTTTTTCTTTTTTGTCTTTGAATTCATAGCACCTAAATGGAGCATAAGTGACATGTGTACACAGTATGTATTTAATTAATGTTTCTTGTTGAACTGAATTTTTTGTTAACTTAATGCCTCAATACTTTCACATATTTATTATCTTAGTAATATGAATACTCCCTCCAAAAATTCAGGTCACAATCTATCCATTTTTTCTCATGTATAACCCTTAGATCTCTTGACACTGAATATAAATGGAATATGTGGGCTGACAATATTTTCACCACATAACCAGGCCACCTCCTTTTCTGGTCCCACATCTCTCTAATATCATTCACACCACTTCTTTGGAGTAGTTCTTTTTTGATAATATGTTGCATCCTACTCATGGCCACCATGTGTTGATCCATTGCCCTTTTGGTGACTCTCAACTTTAATTTTCCAGAAGCACTGATATTCTCTGACTTGAAGCTTTATAGCATCACTGGAACAATATTGTTTAAATCATGGCTTTTTCTTTCAAAAAGTAACTTTAGTTCATTAAAAACATTATGATCCATGAGTGGTGGTACACCTGTATAATCTCAGATTCTAGGGAGGCTCCTGGATTGTAAGCTCCTTGAGATAAAGAACAGTTTTCTTTTTGACTTGTATTTGTATTCTCAACACTCAGCACAGTGACTGGCATCCAAGAAATAATAAATAGTTATTTGAGCTAAGAAGTTCTGAGCTCCAGTGGACTAAACCAATCGCATGTCCATACTATGCCCAGGACCGATATAGTATTCACCTATGAGTGGGAGACCACCAGGCTACCTAAGGAGTAATGAATCAGCCCAAGTTGGAAACAGAACAAAGATCCTATGGATAACAATAACAACAATACTGTTCAGTTTTCCAAAGATGATTCAGTTCACCCTCTGCTTATTCAAGCCCATCTTAAGGTGTCATGGATAGTGTTGGTCTAAGAGATACTGATAGACTCACTCTAGGGATTGTTCATTCAACTCTATCATAGGCTAGATTAATAAATGTGTTTCATCAACTTGCTGTTTTTTATTTTGCAAGATCAGAAAATTCATTTTGTAGATTGCAATAATCTGGGGGTTGATGCAGTTAGTCTTTTGCAAACAGGAGATTCTGGAAGACAACTGTAAGGAATCTCATTTCCATGTGGTCTGTCTGCACTGAGCACAGTGCTAAACACCTGTGTCAAGTATCTATTTCCTTGATTTATGCCTCATTTTGAATAATAAGAAGATAAGTGATCAAAGTTATTTCTATTATGCCCTTCAAGGAATCTTGTAAATAAGAATCACCTTTTTGGGAAAGATCTTTTAAGGGAATATTTTGATTTGCCAAAATAACTCATTTTTAATAGATAGGATTACAAATGATAAACACAGAGAATTTCATATGCTTTGCACATTTCAGTCAATCTTGTGACAACAAAGATGTGATCTCCTTTATTTCCGACTGGTTCCTTGTTGTGTCTTTAACAACAACAACAAAAAAGTTTCAATGTTCCTGTAGATTATTCTTAACAACAAAAAAATAGTGCTGGGAAAGTACCTACTTTAACCAATATAATTAATGTTTTCTCAGTTACCATTTTTCCCATAACAATAAGATTTGTGGTTCCTTCATTTCTCTCTAGGTTCTGCTTCTAAATTTTTAGACTTATTTCTCCACCATTCCCCAGCATCCTTCTCACTAGGGTAGCAAAGTGAACAAATCACTGGCCCTGGAGTCAGGAAGATCTGAATTCAAATCTAGACTCAGCTTTAAGACTTTGAGCAAATCACTTTACTTCTATCTGCTTCAGTGTCCTCAACTGTAATGAGGATTATAATAGCATATACCTCTGATGATTGTTGTGAGGATTAAATAAAGAGCCTGACACATAATAGGCATTTATCAAATACTTATTCTTTTCCCTTCAGCCTAGAAGTTTATTAAATTTTTTCAGCTTTTTCAACTTGAAATATTACTGTGTCTCCATGGCTTATCTGCTGGGTATTCTTAGAACCTCCTCTTAGAACCTCCATTTTAAAGAAAGTCTACAGACTTTATATTCCTTTATTCCTCTTTCTGAATTTTGCTCCTATCTAGGCCTGCCTTCTCCATCCACCTCATTTTTTCAGTCTCCTTTTATTTGTTGTCTTCTTCCTTTAGATTGTAAGCTCCTTGAGATAAAGAGCAGTTTTCTTTTTGACTTGTATTTGTATTCTCAACACTCAGCATAGTGCCTGGCATCCAGGAAATAATAAATAGTTATTGACTCATAACCTCTTTCTAAAGTTTGGGTTTCCTTTTCTTTCTCAGACACCTTAAATGTTGATTCTTAATGCTCTACCAGAATTATGTAACCTCCAGCACAAACCTCCTCTTGTATATACTTGGATTGAACCTATTGTTTCTCCCATATTCATTTTCTGTAGCGCCATTTCTGTTTCCTTTATATCACAATCCTGGGGCTATGGAAGCCAAAGTGATAGGTTTGATCCCTATACTGGTCAGTTACTTTCATGTAGAGAGCAAACATAAATAAAAATGAAAAAACTTTTTCCTCATTCCTAAATCCAGCTCCCTCTCTCACAAATTCTAACTGACTAGTTAGGATGAAGCTGGAAATAGTTACAGATAACTCAGAGCAGACCGGCCCCACTTTGAGAGATTTTATCCATGTGTCATATATTTTAAAATTAATTTTATTCTAAATTTAAGAATTAAAAGAAGCATTTCAATAATGTAATAGAACAAGAAAAACAAGATGATTGTACATGAAACTACAAATCTATTATGCACAACTTCCTTTTTTTTTCCAGAGGCAATTGGGATTAAGTGACTTGTCCAGGGTCCCACCACTAGGAAGTGATAAGTATCTGAGGCCAGATTTGAACTCAGTTCCTCCTGACTTCAAGGTTGGTGCTCTATCCACTTAGCCAGCTGCCCTTTGCTACTCCTTTTACAATATAAAGATAGTAATCTCTAGTTAATGGGAATGATCTGTGGTCATGTTGTACCATAGTAATGGAGTTATATCATCTTTATATACCAAGAACAATACAAACTTAGTACAGTATTCTATGAAATAGACAAACCAGATTATTCTAAGGATATAAAGATTTGTAAGTAGAAGGGACCTTGGTGATCATAATGTCCAATTTCCTTATTTCTCTGTTGAGAAAACTGAGGCATGAAGAATTTAAAAGACTTTCCCAGTGTTATTCAATATTACATGAGTGAGAGTTTAACGGAAGTTTTTCTGCTTTCTCTTTAATTAATTTCCCAATGAAATGTTGAACTAATATTTACAACTGACCTGGGAATCCATACCCAAACAAACTGGGAAAATGGGGAACTGTTTTCTTTCCTTAGATTTGTCTTTGAATGCTTTTTGGGAATTGTCACCCACCTTTATATATGAGTCTATAAGGCTCACAAAGGACTTTCCTCACAATAACTTTGTAAGGGAGACAGTATGCATATTATTCCCAGTCAACCAAGGACAAAGATGAGACTTCCCCTATTAGACTGTGAACTCCTTGAGAGCAGTAATTGTCTTTTGCCTCTTTTTCTATCCTCAGCACTTAGTTTAGACACATAGAAGGTGATTAAGAAGTATTGATTGAGTGACTGACTTCAATCCAATTAATTTTTAATCACCTCATTGGTTAGGTTCCAACTACAAGAATGCTAAATCCTCTCACCATTTCTCAGATGCAAGAATTCAAATTCAGGACCCCTTGATTCTAACTGCCATGCTCTTTCTATTATAACATTCTAGGGAAATACAGATGACATTGCCATCAGTTCTTTTTCACATATTTGGAACCATGACACAAGTTTCTGTGATGGGGAGCCAGGGCGGGGGTGATGATTCTGAGGAACATTCCCTCTTAATTCTAGAAAAGGCAAGTAATTTAAAACTGAGTGATTATGTTAAGGATATTACAGAAAGGATTACCATACAGGTTGAATGAGATCATCTTTCAGCTCATTTTCAAATCAAATGTTTTTTTGGGGGGAAAGGGTAAAAGGGAGAATGGCATCAAAATAATTCTTCATGTTTCTTATGTGTAATGAATGGAACATTAGACTTCAAATCAAGATATCCTAGTTTCAAATCCCCACTGGTGGTCCTAGATATGCGTCTTAACTTCCCTGTGACACTGTTTAAAGGGTTGCTTGGTAACTGTTAAGGGTTCCTCAAGCTCAAAATCCATGTTTCCATGATTTCTGTGTAAGGACAGAAGTACAGCTAGAGGTTCCAGGGTACTATCCTCCAGCAATGTAGAAACTTAACCTATAGAAAGCAAAAAGAATTAGTTAAAACAGTAGGGAAGTAGGCTTGCTTCTTCCCTCATTCCAGATAAACTCTTCCTCAGTCCAATCTCTCAACCAGGTTACCAGGGTTTCCTCTTAGCAACAGCCTTAAATTTTCATGGGGAAACCTTACTTTAGTGTGCATTTCATGCCATTTGCTCAAGGTTCAAAATCCCACTTGTTATAGCTTTGGCTAGCTTTTGTCATGGAAAAATCCAGCAGTTGAGAAGATTTTTTTTTCCTTCACAGTGAATGAATTCCAAGACTGTCCTTTAGTTCTCAACTTCTACTCTTTCAGTCCATGACCCTGCCTGTTTAATGGATTGTTGACACCTTTTGCTGAAAAAGGACCTAGCGTATCTGAGGAGATATGTTATGTTGGCTTGTGTGCTGCTGCTGCTTTCCAGAATTTCACATGGTTTGAAATAATGCTTATAAAATCAATAATATCTGTCAATTAGGAAACTGCTTCAAGTCTCTAAATCCCCTTAGAAGAGATTTTATTATCCTAAGTTGGTGATTGGGCATTTTTCCCAGCGTTCTTCAGTATAACTGGCAGAAAAGAGAATAAAATAACCCCACTCTAGATCTTTTCTTCCCTCCCCCGGTGGTATTGTATCATGGACATTTTTTTTTTTTTTGACTACTTTATGGAAGCTGCCCAAACCACAGCCAATCACAGTTCCAAGTGTTGCTTATAAATACTAGATACTGGGATGGTTCCATGATTTCATATGAGAGAGTGCTCTATCAAAAAGGACTTAGAATTGTCACAGGATGATTGGTGGTGTGAAAAGAGTATAGAACTTGGAGAACTGTTCTGTTATTTACTAATGACACACTGGGTGGTTATATGCAAGTTATCTCATGTTTCTTAGTTTCTGTATCTGTGAAACTGGGATAATAAACCTGACACTCTTTACCAGATGAAGTTGCTATGAGGAAAGTGCTTTGTCCCATACAAAAAGTCCCATACAAATGGGAGCTATTTGTCTTTTTGTCTTCCCATCTGTTTCTGAGGGAGAGCTATCCTTCCTTGATATAATCAATCTCCT
Organism: Sminthopsis crassicaudata; assembly: GCF_048593235.1. Lineage (NCBI taxonomy): Eukaryota > Metazoa > Chordata > Mammalia > Dasyuromorphia > Dasyuridae > Sminthopsis > Sminthopsis crassicaudata. The sequence continues at coordinate 224,544,155 of NC_133617.1, read as the reverse complement.
TCTCCATACATGGTTTTTAAAATTTATTTTTAATTTATGAAATAAAACAAGCATTTCTATAAGATAGTATAATAAAAATACGATTGCACATGAAACTACAAATGTATTATACATAACTTGCTGTTCCTTTTAAATATTCAAAAAATCATCATGTCAATTTCTTTATTTTCTTCCCCCCACCCTAGAGATAGCCATTAGACACAAATAAATAAATAAACGTTTGTGTGCGTGTGTGTGTATGTGTGTGTACATGGCTTGAAATAATGCTTATAAAATCAGTAATATCTGTCACACACATGTATACACACACATATGTTACATAGGGCCATCTACAGTTGCCTTGATTTACACAGGACCCAAATGGCTCTGGAGGTAAAAGTGAGGCAGGTGACTTTGCACAGCTTTCTCTCACTTAAATCCAAATTACTTACATCTCATTGCATTACCTCCTCCTCTTCGAGAACAACGGACAAAAAACAATGTTTTATCTATGTGTGTATACACATATATATGTAATTTATTTGATGCATACCTCTCTATCAGTTCTTTCTCTTTCTCAGTGAATCTCTTGATATGTCTTTTATAATTAATGTAGGTATTTCTACATTGTTAGAGGACAGCACCCTGGAATTTCTAGATATTTTTATGTCTACATAGAAATCAAAGAAAATAAAAAGCAAGCAAACAACAACAAAAAAGATGAAAATACTATGTTGTGATTCAGTTTCCACAAGTCTTCTCTCTGGGTGCAGATGACTCTCCATCATGTCTATTTGAAATGGCCTGAATCACCTCATTGTTGAAAAGAGCTGCATCCATCAGAATTGATCATCATATAATCTTTGTGTTGCTGTGTATAATGATCTGGTTCTACTCATTTGCTTAGCATTAGCTCATGTAAGTTTCTCCAGGCCTCTCTGAAATCATCCTGCTGATTATTTCTTATAAAACAATAATATTCCATAACATTTATAAACCATAACTTATTCAGCCAATCTCCAGCCGATGAGTAGCCTCTCAGTTTCCTGTTTTTTGCCAGTTTGCTAATTTAAGCAAAATTGGTATTTTTATTATATTCCCTGGCTACCTTAAAACAATTAACATTTCTCCAATGATTTAAATAGAATTTTATTTGTATAAAAAGCTTTTGAAAAATCATTTTGTTTATATAGTTATTTTGGCAGGTGTATTCCCAGGTTTTTTATGCACACTTAAATCCATTTTGTCCTAATTCTTCTACTACCTTATTCAAGTAATTACAATCACCCTTGCCTTTTAAACATGCTCATATTTCCAACATTCTAAAAATGTCTTCTTGATCTTTATGCTCCTAAATACTATAAACTCCTCAAATGCTCAAATTATCACAAAGTGTTTTTATACCTAGTGCTCCTAATTCCTTACTAACTGCCCTAATGAAAACCTTGTAATTTGATTTCTGCATTCATTTCACTATAAAAACTAGTCTCCCAAATGTCATCCATGAGTTCCTAATCAACAAATGAAGTGGCCTTTTATGAGTCATCAGATGTCTTAAACTCTTGGAAATATTTATCACTTTTTTCCCATTATTTTCTTCTATATACTCTCTCCTCCTCTGATTTTGGAGATACAACATGTTCCTATTTCTCTTTCTAATTATATTGCCTTCCCTATTCATCTTCTTTGCTACCTACTCATCCTTTTCTTCACCCCTTATAATGGACATTCCTCAAAGTTTTGTCCTTTTCTCTATAAACCTCCTTTGGCAATCTCCTTGCTGTCTCCTGGCTTTAGCTGTCACTTAAATGCAATTCTCAAATGTCTACATTACAGTCTACAACTCTGAACTTTTGCCTAAGCTCCAACTCAGCATCCCTGCTTACCTATTTGATACCTTTATCCTGATAACACAATCACAGGATCTCAGTGCTAGAAGGGACCTCAGAGGTCATCAAGGTCAACCTGTACCTGATCAATAATTCCCTCTACAATATTCTAAGAGGTGGTTATTATGTCTGTTTGGAGACCTTCAGGAAAGAGAAACTTACTGACTCCTGAGACAGCTGTCTCTGTTTTTTGGACAGTTCAAATTGTTGAGTTTTTCCTTTTTTCAAAACAAAAATTACCTCTCGCCAACTTCCATTCACCCATCTTCTTTATGTCAGATCTTTTAATATTAAAGACCAGGTATTATACCCATTCAGAGCTATATCTTCTCAAAGCTAAGCATCCCTACTTTTTCCAGATTGTTGGAAATCCTGATTATCTTTCATTGGTTACTCCAGTTTATCAGCATCTTTCCTATCAATGTAGCATTTTGGAACTGGATATTATAATGTTGATGCAATATAATCAGGATATTCAGTCAATTAATTAACAAATATTTATTAATATTTTATTATTAATTCTGTGCCAAGGATTGTGCTAAACACAGTGGGTACAAAAACAACATGAAACCTTCTCCATGTTCAAGGAACTTTGATTTTAACCAAAAAGACAATGTGCATGTGTATGATATATGATTTAACATTTATAAATAAATATGAAATAGTTTGGGGAAAGAGGCTACTCATGTCTAGGATGGCCCACAAAAGACTTTGTGTGAATGGACTTACAATTTTTCTCCTTCTAGACACATTCCCTCTTAATGCAGTTCAAGATTAAATGAGGGCTTCATTGCTTTTGTTTTGTTTCAGCTATCACATCACCCTACAGACTCTCTACTGAGACTTTTGCCACTGAAGCTTGTAGATCTTTTTCACAGTAATGTTCCAGTATAACTTAAATTACCATACTTGTAAGTAAGTCCATTTTATTTTCCTCTATATGTTCCTTTGACAACTATTGTTAGTGACAACATCATTCATTTTGTGTCTTATCTTTGAAATATCACTATTATTTCTGATTTTTAATTCTCCCTCTTTTGTCATATCTATTTGGTAACCAAGTACCATGTAATGTGCCATTCTAATGACTCTTGCATGATTGTTTCCTTCAAAAATATCACTGCCACCATTCCAGTACAGGCCTTCATTACCACCCACCTGGACAATTGGAATAGTCTCCTACCGGGTCTTCCCACTTCCACATTCTCTCCCTGAAAACACCTGTCATCCGTCTGTCAGACTTCTTTGGTTTATATGTGAGAATGTCACTCCTCTGCTCAAAGCTCTTTGGTAACAGCCTATTGCTTGTCAAATGACCCTCAGATTCAAGCTCTACCCCAATCTGGTACAACTCTCCTCACCAGCTTTTTCTCCTCATGTACTCCATGCTCAAAACACATCAAACTATTTATAATGTTCTGTACTTTATCTCAGTATCTAGGCTCATTATATTCCCACATCTCTTTCTTACTTCCTTGATACCTATTAAATTTCCATTCATCCTTTAAAGCATAATTCAAATAAAACCTCCTTGAGTAATTATTCCATATTATCTTTCCTTTTACCCTACCACCCCATATCCCCACTCAGAAATGAGAAATTCCCTCTTGGATCTCAAATAGTATTCTACTTGCACATCTCATGTATGTCCTGTGTTATTTTGATTCACAGTAAAATGTGAATATATACCTCTTATTCTCTACTAATCTCTACTTTCCATGGTGTTATGGTTATAAACACCATTACTCCACTTAACAGATTGTTCTACATTTAGCAGTTTTATAGATGTTTGCTGAATTGAATAGAATACTGAGAGTAAATACTTCTGCCCATGATCCTATGTGATTCTTGTTCATATTTTCGCATAAATCCTAGGATCTTAGATTTAGACCTGGAAAGGACCTTCCATATCCTCATATTATAGATCAGGGAAACTGAGACTGAGGGGGGTTAAATTAGGTCACATAGTGAAGTGACAGAAGCAAGATTTGAACCCCATTGTCTTCTAACTTCAGAGGCAATGTTCTTTGAAATTCTTAAATGAAGCTCTATCAAAGCTACAACTTATTCTCTTGGCATTGCATACATCAGTTATTCTAGTTACATGACTAGTTCATTTCCTTTTTGGGATTATGTATTTATAGATAATAACTTTTTGAAACTGATAATATCCAGCCTACTTGTATCCCTTCTTCTTCCTTATATTTTTCTATTGCTCCTTAGGCTATTTATAATTTTAATTCTTCTGGGATCATGGTGTGCTATGATTCATGACCATATACCTTCCCTGGGAGAAAAATGTAAAGAGGATTTGGGGAATTATGTAAGAAGAATGCAGCAACTGAAGAAATGGGCTTAGTTCCTGGTGTGGACTCTTTAAAAACAGAAGATTCCATTGGTGGAGAGGAAAGTGGTAGATTAGGAAGTGTGCTAGCTCTGGAGTCTGAAAACCTGGGTTCATCACTATTTGACAAAAACTTCTGGGAAAATTGGAAATTAGTATGGCAGAAATTAGGCACTGAACCACACCTGACACCCTATACCAAGATAAGGTCGAAATGGATTCGAGATTTAGAAATAAAGAGTGATATTATAAGCAAATTAGAAGAACAATAGATAGTTTACCTCTTAGATCTATGGAGAACCAAGGAATTTGTGGCCAAGGAAGAACTGGAGTACATTATTGAATACAAAATGGATAATTTTGATTATATTAAGTTAAAAAGTTTTTGTACAAATAAAACCAGTGCAGACAAGATTATAAGGGAAGCAACAAACTGGGAAAAATGTTTACATTCAAGGGTTCTGATAAAGTTCTCATTTCTAAAATATACAGAGAACTGATTCAAATTTATAAGAATTCAAGCCATTCTCCAATTGATAAATGATCAAAAGATATGAACAGACAATTTTCAGATGAAGAAATTAAAATCATTTCTAGTAATATGAAAAGGTGTTCTAAATTACTGTTGATCATAGAAATGCAAATTAAGACAACTCTGAAGTACCAGTACACACCTTTTAGATTGGCTAAGATAACAGAAAAAAATAGCCACAAATGTTGGAGGGGATATGGGAAAATTGGGACACATACATTGTTGGTGGAGTTGTGAACTGATTCATTCATTCTGGAGACCAATTTGAAACTTTGACCAAAGGCTCAAACCAAGCATACTCTTTGATCAAACAGTTTCTCTACTGAGCCTCTATCCTAAAGAGATCACAAAGAAGAGAAAGGGTCCCATATGTGCAAAAATGTTTGTGGCAGCTCTTTTTGTAGTAACAATAAATTGGAAACTGAGTGGATGTCCATCAGTTGGAGAATGGCTGAATAAGTTATGGTATATGAATATTATGGAATATTATTATTCTATGAGAAATGTTCATCAGGATGATTTCATAGAGGCCTGGAAAATCTTACATGAACTGATGCTAAGTAAAATGAGCAGATCCAGGAGATCATGGCAATAGCAAATTTATACAATGATCAATTCTGATGGATGTGGCTCTCTTCAACAATGAGATAATTTAGGCCAGTTCCAATGGTCTTGTGATGAAGAGAGCCATCTGCAACAAGAAAGAGAAATGTGAAAGCTTAGTGTAAATCACAACATAGTATTTTCACTCTTTTTGTTGTTGTTTTCTTTCTCATTATTTCTTTTTGAGCTGATTTTTATTCTTCAACATAATATTTATGGAAATATTTATAGAAAAATTGCACACATTTAACATATATTGGATTACTTGCTTTGTAAGGGAAGGATGGGGAGAAAAGAGAGGGAAAAATTTGGAACACAAGGTTTTCCAAGGGTGAATGTCAAAAATTATACATGCATATGTTTTGAAAATAAAAACTTTAATAAAAAAAGAAAGAAAACCTGGGTTCAAAAACTATTTATTTTTTCTGATTTTAATAGTACTTTTCCCCAAATACATGCAAAAATAGTTTTCAACATTCGTCTTTGAAAAACTTTGTGTTCCAAATTTGTCCCCCTCCCTCCTCAACACAGCAAGCAATTGGATATAGGTTAAACATGTGTTATTCTTCTAAACATATTTCCATATTTGTCATACTGTACAAGAAAAATCACATCAAAAGTGAAAAAAATGGAAAAGAAAAAAATCTAAGCAAATAAACAACAACAAAAAGGTGAAAATATTATGATTTGATTCATATTCAGTTTCCACAGTTCTCTTTCTGGCATTTTCCATCCTAACTCCAATTGCCTTGAATCACCTCATTGTTAAAAAGAGTTTAAGTTAATCACTGCTGATCATCACATAGTCTTCTTGTTGCTATATACAATGTTCTCTTGGTTCTGCTCACTTCACTTATCATTACTTCATGTAAGTCTTTCTAGGTTTTTCAGAAATCAGTCTGCTCATCATTTCTTATAGAACAATAATATTGCATTACATCCATACAGAATAACATTTAGCTATTCTCCAACTGATGGGAATCCAAACAGTTTCCATTTTCTTGCCATTACAAAAAGGGATGCTACAAACATTTTTGCACATGTGGGTCCATTTCCCTCTTTTCTGATCTCTGTGGGATACAGATCTAATAGAGACACTGTTGGATCAAAAAGTATGAACAATTTTATAGCCTTTATAGGGCATAGTTCCAGATTGTTCTCCAGAATGGTTTGAATGAGATGAAATGAGATCTTTCAAGACAGTTGTGAAAATTGAGTAAGGCTTCATCTACTTCAGAGTTTGAGTAGGCCTGAAGGACTGTGAACATCGAGTCAAGGGCATAATTGCTGATACCTCCTCCCTGTTTCAGCCAAATATGGGCAACTATGTACTTATTGGTCAAGTTCAATTTCATGGGCAGATCTCGAGTTTAGAATGTAAGACTCTCAGCCAATGAGGATGAGGGTCAGTGGTGGGAGGGGCTGTTTTGCGTTAGGGATTAAAGGGGCTGTCCTGCCCACAGGAGGCGCTTTCTCTCTTCAATTGTCTGCTAGAAGGGTGGGAGGCCCTTCTTTCGAGAATGTACAATAAACTTTGCTTTTCTCTAGAGCTCTCTCCAGCTTTTTTATTAAATGGTGACCCCTCACCATTTCCGTACCACACAGGTTGGATCATTTCACAACTCCACCAACAATGCATTAGTGCCCCAGTTTTCCCACATCTCCAATATCAAATCCTATTTCAAATCCTTACTACCTGTGTGGTCTTAGACAAGTCATTCTAGCCTCCTTAGTTTAACTCCAGTTCCCTTATCTGCAGAATTATAAAGTTGGGCCAAATGGCCACTGATATTCTCCCTGCTTTGGAAATATGATTCTATCATTCTTTGGGACTTGGGACTCTAGTAATCTGGACAAAGACTAAAAGGCATTTTCATGAGTAGAATGGAGACAATGAGGGCTTCTCCTCAGAGTACAGAACAGATTCATATGAATGTCAATAAATAGTCACTTATGAAAGCTTACCCATTGTGAAAATTTCAGTCATTTGTGGCCATAGTACTAACTAATAAAACCTGCCACCACCTACTGTGCAAACAGCTCTAAGTCCAACTACTTTAACAGAGTTTGTGACATTTCTGAGACCTTTTCACTCTGTCATTCATTATTGAAGCATCACTACAGGAGGTACAAGTTTTGCTTCCATTTTTCCAAAAGCCTGGTTGTTGCCGAGCATCTGAAAAGATAGAAGACTAATAGACATGTCATCACTTCTCACCATGAGTGCTACCTTGAGACTTTTGGAAAATTCTTATTAGAAAATGCCAAGCACCTTAGAGTTTGAGTGATTTACTATAAATGTAAAATGCTAGGGAAATCTTCAGACAAGATTCTTCCCAAAGATTTTTAAAATTAAGGATAAGAAAGTATGTATGTTTCTAGGGAATATAATTTTAAGAATTTTATCAATAAAATTTGTTTGGCTAATGTGATAGCTCATTTTCCAGTGAGATTTGCTGTGAACCAAGGTCACACACATGTATATGAATTAAGAAGACTTGGTGATTTGAGCTCACAGTATTCCCTGATCCAAGTCAGGATCAGTTTTTAGTTTCTGAGTCAGGAAAAAAAAAAAAAAAAAACATTTTTTTTCTTTCTGGTAGGCTGAGCAGAATAAATGATGGAGTTAGAATTATTTGTACTAGTAGTAATAATAACAAGTTCTTTTGTTATTTTGACGGATCTGTGATTTCATCAGGAAGGCTGCTTCTTCTGGAACTGAGCCCAATCCTTCTATACGTTCTTATACTTTAAGACACTTGTCCCTTTCTTTATATAAATTTGCCATTAAATATTTAACAAGCACATTAAAAGGTTTTCCTCTGGTTCTTTTCATATTTGTGATTATCAGTGTAGTTCTTGGTCTGTGGATTTGTTATCTCTCATTTTCACTATAGCCTCACCTACTGCACATAGGTCCCTTATGTCATTTCTTACCCACAAGTCATTGTTGGTAACATATTTCACAAGGGACACAGTTTCTATTACCCTTTATGTCCCTTGATATTTGGATGCTTTGGAGATTTTTGGTGTTCTATAATTCACAGCCATGTAGAATAACTAGGAGAATAGTGATGATTTTTTAAAAATTATCTTTTGCCTCTGGGAAAAGCTTTAGATAATTGAAAGTTTTTTTTTGCCATTTCCCAAATTTGACCCAGACCAATTCAATTTTGGACCCAGATGATTTTCCATCTGCAGCACCTGTCCAGGACATGTGCACTTACAGACTAAGTTAATAGGCTGATCATCTAACTACATATTTTAAACTGGGTAATTTTGTTTTTTTCTTGTATCTTGGTTTTCTACTATCATTAAGCTAATGTTTTTCAAATGATATTGAATTCATTGAGCCTTTTTAATATTATTTCTAGGCTCAACAAAGTATTATCTGAGAAAGATACTTCTGGAGACCACTACTGATAGAGACTCCTATTAACGTAATATTGTTGATAATGGTAGTGAATATCTTGTGAACATATTCCTTATTTAAATCTCATCCTATAATTATGTAAAGTGACTTGTTAAACAAGGTTACATCCAGGTAATGATGTTTTAGCAGATCAAATTCTATATTTAAATATTAGACAATGGAATATTGTATTCTTTATACATTTATAACTTCAGTCATTTATTTATATGAGTGAAGACTTAATACTCAGTAGAAAATTGCCTGCAAAATCCTAGTGGTTTCCCTTCTTATATTTTCATTAAGGAGACTCTCAATTTCTATATAGTCCAATAAATATTTTAAGAATTGCGTGATTCTTATTTCTCACATTCTTTTTCAAAGTTGAAAAAGAATGGCAATTCTTATTGCCATTTGAATTTGAAATTAAATAATGGCAGTTAGCCATTAACATCATGGAGTGGAAGAATATTAGCAATACAAGGCTGAGGACCAAGTTAGATATTTACTAGCTTTATAAAATACAAGTGATAACCCTACACATTTCCCCCCTCAAACCAATTATCTAGAGACCTTCACTCCAACCAGGAGTCTCTCTGGACTTAGCTAGGCTGATCCTTAGACAATTTGTTGTGGTTTGATTATTTCAGTACCCTCTGACTCTTTGCTACCCTATTTGGGATTTTCTTGACAAAGATAACTGGAATAGTTTGGCATTTCCTTCTCTAGCTCATTTCACAGGTAAAGAACTGACACAAGCTGGGTTAAATGACCTGCCCAGGGTCAGCTAGTAAGTGTCTGAAGCTAGATTTGAATTCATGAAAATTAGTCCTCCTGATTCCAGTCCCAGTGATCTATATCCAATGTACCACTTAACTGCCTGAACCCTCAGGCAGTAGACAATCTATTATTGAGTGTAACAGAAGCTTTTCCAGATAGATAGGTATTTCTACAGTCTATGCTCTGCTGGCACATCTTTGAAAAATTCAGTTTTGTCTTTTCTTTATAGTAAGGCATTAGAGTAGGAATTTTTTCAGAAAAAATGCAGTAAATCATCCTTATAACCTCTTAAGACTTATAAAGCACTTTCCTCACAAGAAGGAGGCTGTCATTGAAAATATTGTTTTACTTTTATTACTGATGAGGAAATTGGGTTTCTGAGAAATTAAATTATTTGTCTAGGGTCATACAGCAAGTAACCATCATAGCCAGGACATAAACCTTGGTCTTATATTTCCATATCCAGTGGCCTTTTTGTTATGACACAAGAAGCCTCTTGGATTTTTTCATCCTATAATTCTACACTCAGTTTGAATATAAATTTGTAAATTAATTGTTTGCTCTAAAGCATGATGCATTAGACACCAAAAAAACAATAAAAAAAAGATATAAAAGCCTCAGAATGGTAAGAGTCTCTAGGGGGCCACACACTTTAAGCTATGAGATCTGATGATGAAATAGCTAGAGTTTGGTAAATATATATATATATGTGTGTGTGTGTATATATATGTGTGTATATATATGTGTGTATATATATATACACACACACACACACACACACACACACACACACACACACACACACACACACACACACAAATATATAAACCTGATTAGAGTAAATGGAGCAGGACAAAAATCAGTTTCAGCCTCAAAGGGCTCAGTGGTCCTGAGTAGTCATGATTCTGGGCAAGCCATTTAACTACTGTCTGCCTCAGTTTTCTCAAATATAAAAAAGAGATAATACTCCCAAGGGTTGTTGTGAAGAACAATAAGATATTTGGGTTGATTTTGTTGTGATTGCTAGGCAATTGGGGTTAGTGACTTGCCCAAGGTCGCGTAACTAGTAAGTATTGTGTCTGAGATCAGATTTGAATTCAGGTCCTCTTTATTCCAGGTCCAGTGCTCTATCTACTGCATCATCTAGCTGTCCCAAAACAAGGTATTTGTAAAGCACTTAGTAATACAGTATATAGTACTTTATAGGTGCTAAATAAAAATACTTATTTTCTTTTTTCCTTCTTCCCTCCCTTCCTTTCTTTTGTTCTTCCTTCCAATAAAAGGTAGTAAGGGACAGGAAATTAGGAAATGACATGGGAGCTCAGACTGCAGGTTGTAGAATTAGATTGATTTGGGGTTATAGAGTCAGAAGAAGTACCCATCAATTAGATTTACTTCTTTCCAGGGTCTTTTTGGCATCAGTCCTATTTTTCCTCAGCTCAGGCCCAATGTAGCTCTAATTAAGTTTGAAATAATAAAAGTTTCTTGCATTTAGATTCATGCTTAAAGGAAGAATGGAATCCAGCAAAGTCTGTTGATTTCTTCTTGAGGAAACATAAACCTATGAAATGCTTAATGTCTTTTGACCTTTATTTCATAGATTTTCCAATATATAAAGAAAATATCATGAAGAAAAGGTGGTGATCTGAGATAGGAATTTTATAATGGCTATTATGTCTACAGAAAGTTGAATTTGATGTTCTCTTTTCTTATTGATAGCCAACTCTTGCTTTTTCTATCATCATTTTGAAGCTGCAGGCAACTTCATAAAAATCTATAGAAGAATAAATTTAGAACTGAAGTGAGTTTAGAGGTCACTGAATTGAACCTTCTTTTACAGATGAAGAACTTTGACACACCCAAATCCAAAATAGAATTGATCTGTTTTGTTATTAGTCTAATTGCTAAATTGAAATACTAATTCCTGATACTTATCAGGTCTTCAGGGTCACCAAAAGCTTAAAGACTAAAGCTGTACATTTTCCTGTCATTTTCCTTAAGTGACCTTTGTGCTTCATACTTAGACTTTAACAAACAAGGACCATCTGGAACCAAGATAGGCCAACTTTGCATCTGCATATACATCTCAGCCATCTGCCTTGGCAGGTGGATACTTACTTAAAATATTCACAGTTTTCTAAAAGGTCATAATCATTATCACTGCTTTATTACAGTAAGTTTGCCAGATAATACTTAAGGGAAAATCTAAAGTAATAATCAGACGGAAAGAGTATCTTCACTAGGTGTCACTTAGTCTGTAAATGTTCTTTCCAACACAATACTTCTATCATTATTTAGTGCTGTCTGGTATATATAATGAACTTAGCCATACAATAGGGAAGCAAGTTAGAATGAGCAATTATGGAATCAAGAGAAGGGATACTAGTTGTAGTTTTACCATCAATTAGCTGGTTGAACTTAGTAAAATCAGAGAGTTATGCTAAATGATGGCTAAGGTCCCTAGCCAGTGCCAGAATTTAAGGATCTATTGTGAAATGTCAAAATCTAGTAAGTTAGAGTCAGAGGGCTTTGTTTAAATCATAAATCTATTCTTTGTTACCCAAAAGACTCTGCACAAGTCATATCCCCCTGTAAATCTCAGTTTTCTTATCAGACAGACATTTGTTCTTTTGGATTTTTCTAAGTATGAAGAGGGGTACAAAGATGTGGAATAATGGAAGAAAAGAGACAGGAAACTAAGGAGGCCACAGTTCAAGAGATGAGTTTAAGAAGCTAGGGAGAAAAAAGAAAGAGACACAGGTCAGTAGATATACTATCTCACTCTTTGCTACTTAGGCAAAGAGCTTTTCACTGAACTTCTTGCTAGTTACTGCTTCAGTATTCTGTAACCTGTAACCTGTAAAGTTCTTCCCTTAGGGAAACTTGCTTTTTATTTTAAAATATAGATAAGAGATTTAAGGAAAGGACTAATTTATCTTCATTCTTATTTGCTGCCTAAAATTAAACCCATTTAATGTCTTAAGTCTATGAGCCTTTCACTTTGCATCACAGGAGCAAAGAGATAAAGTCGTGTACTAAGAGGGAAGTTTTTCTCTTCATTGTTATTTCAGCACCAATATTATGTCTTTTAGCCATACTGACTCTCAGCTTTCCCTATAGAATCTAACTCAAGATTCTAGAGATAGGATTAGGTTTTAAAACATTAGATTGAATGAAAATGGGGCATTGCATTTAAATATGCTCCCCAGAGATTCTAGGAATTGTAAATTCAGAGACAAGTTAATCAGGGGATTTAAGATACAAAACTGGAAATATAGTTTGATTATCTGGTATGATGGAGAATAGAAGATTTGGGGCTATATATTTTTACATATGTTTAGATATCAGTTCATAGAATTGAATTATATTCAAAAATCAGTTATTTGTGAACCATCTTAGCATAGTATATGAGAATTGATCTTAAAACCAGGAAGATCTGGGTTCAAGTCACATCTCTGACACTAGGTAGTTATCTAAGACTATAAGTTGCAGAGAAAGAGTGACCTACATTGGTAGATGGTATTTCCTCATCTGGCATTCTCAATACCAATAAATCACAGTTGCAGTCCATATTCTATCAAGTATTTAAAGAACATTTCTCCTTTTCCTCTGTGCCAAAAGGGAAAACTGAAATAAAGGGAAAGAGCAATAAGGCTTCTCCTTTCTAAAGCCAGAAGAGTGAGTTACTTTTTCTTTCTGGACACAAAAGGAGAATTCTTGATTATAATTCACCTCTTCTGTAGAATCTGATGCTTAAAAATATGCAGATAATCAATAATCTTCTATTTCCCCTCATATATAATATACAAGTATTTTTTAAGAAAACATCTAAAATATTCTATTAATAAATGCTGGTATGCTGGTCCAACTACAACCAGCCATTGTTAAATTTTTAGTGTGAGCATTTACATATCACAAATCAGGACTTTATTTATTTATTTTTTCATTGTCTAGACTTACAAAAGTGTTAATACTAAAGAAAGTGTTAATAATGTAAATCAAAATGAAAGGTGTGTGTGTGTGTGTACTTTATCCTTCAGTACCACCACAGCTTGATTGTTAAATATTTGCAGTGTACCCTGTATGTTCTTTAAATGTTGCTTGAGCTCAGCAGGATTATAGTAGAAACCTCTAGGGAAGGAACTCATCACCTGGTAACTGTAGACTAACAATATTAATGGTAATGAAAATATCGATCATAATAATAATCATCGCCATTTATTTCATACATCAAATTTTGCAAAGTGATTTGCATCCATGATCTCTATTTGAGTCTCACAACAACCCTCCATATTGTTGTTCTTGTTATTCAGAATTTTCAATTGTGTCAGATTTTTCATGACACCTTTTGGGGTTTTCTTGACAAAGATATTGGAGTGGTATGCCATTTCCCCCCCTTCAGTTCATTTTTCAGATGACAAAACTGAGGCAAATATGGTTAAATAATTTATCCAGGATCACATAGCCAATAAGAATCTAAGGCCAGATTTAAAACCAGGACTGTGAGTTTTCTCAACTTCAGACTCAGCATCCTCTATCAGCCACCAAAATCTTTTTTTTTTTTTTAACAACACAAATAAATTGCATGATAATTCATAGTGGCAACATAGTAGAGTGAGTAGAGCACTGGCCTTTGAATAGAAAAACCTGGGAAAAACCATATACTGGCTATATGATATTGGGCAAGTGACTTTATCTGCCAGACAATTCTGTAAGACTAAATGGCAAAGTAATTGCTGCTGTACCTTGGTTGAAACAGTGTCCTTTGTAAGAATTCTGTACTCTAATAAAATAACAGGTCTGGTAAAACACAACATAACAATAATAATTATATTGTATATCCAAAATATAAGAAGTGTAATTTAGTTCTACATATGTAAATTAAATCAGTGGGATTTCCCAATCACAGTGCACTATCTGCAGAACGTTAGACAGGCAGTTATGGTATAGAGCAAAGAAAACAGAATTTGAAGTGGGAAAATCTGAATTTGGACCATGGCTCTATTACAAATGAATAGTGGAAAGGCAATCAGGAGAACAAAGGGTCAGGATGATCCAAAACTTTCCTTGGAAGCCCAGAGTAAGTGAAAATGAAATATGTGTGGATAAACATGTCTCAGAAATCCTCCACATTTCAGATGACCTCTCCTAGAGAGCAGAAAATTAACAAGGATGCTAAGTTTGATTGCAAAATAAGCCTTGTGTTGATTAAAAGAAGGCAGGGGTGCAGTGACAACACTCCATCATAGCTGAAATCAAATTGAAACATTTCTTACAGTTTTACACCCTTGGCTATTTCAGTTGGAGCAAACTGTTCTTAAAGGGAGAGCTTCCCCCATATCTGTCTTCTTAACTTCTCTTTTCACTGCAGACAGATGCTAAGAAAAATATTTGAAAATGTTTTGATATTATTATTGTTAATTATTATTAATTATTACTTGCCTTTAAAATAAATGAACTCATGTGAATGTGACCCAACAGGTACATATATGGAATGGGAGGACAATTTTCAGTGTATCAAAGACATAAATGAATCCTCTCAAATTTCTAGCTCCAAAGCCCCTTGCTCCTTTTCCCAGGCCAACGTGACTTTTGCATAACAAATTATGCCAATTACCACCCAAGCTACCATTCAATATAATTCTTTAATCTTAGGTCTTTGGTTCCCATTTAATAGCTGAACCTCCTGTGGGGGTTGAGACAAAGAAGTTGATGCTAAAAATCCTTTAATCATACCTTAAGTAATAAGTAATTACCCAATTACACTACAAATATATTTTCCACTGTAATATAAAACTTGTAGATTTTAAAGAATTATAAGTTTGATTCAGATCAAAAACATCATGAACATGCACACAATGATTTTGATGCTTATGCAGAGATTATATGAAATTCTGGCCATTCTAAATGGAATACATTCTTGCAGTTTTTCAATTAAACACAATCTTGCAGTTTCTCAATCTCTCTTCAAATTGTTTCCAAACTTCCACAAGGGTTCAACATGTAAATGCAAATTGATTCCCAATGGATTGTCAGACACATGCACATAACCCCATTTGCATTCTATATACTGCACTAAAGTAGTTCCCTCATTTTTTTTATGTTACTCTGTTACTATAGTCCCAAACTCCTCAGAAGCTATAGCTACTGAAGATCCAGAACAAATTATTACTATCTGATATCTTATTCAGTTCCAGAAAGAGATAGGGTTTTATCAATGGGAGTGACATTGAAGAAGCTAAATTAGCAGATGCATTCCTGCAGCATAAGGACTATTAATCCTTCCCATCAGCCTGGCAGCTGAGGACCTCTGTCCACCTCCCTCAGAAGGTAAACTGGAATTCTGAAGGACTACTGGTGTCAGGAGACATCATGGCAGCACTGTTTTTGATGCTTCTATTCTACCCTCCATTCTGATCAGCGTGCAAGACTTATTTTTTACTTATTACAACCCCTTGTCTTATAGGACAATCATGCTCAGCAATTCCTGCTGATACCATCATTCTGACTAGACATGGAGCCTCCTTGAAAATGGAAATTCTCCTAATGAGTGATGCACTCTGGATTCCAAGTATTAGAATAAAAACTTTTTAAAAATTTAGTAAATGCTCTAATATCTTCTTCAGACCTATAATCTCACATCTTTAACTGCTGTCCTTATCTTAAACTCAATCTATCTAAAACTGAATTTATGATCCCATCTTCCATAGTAATCTTTTTCTGATCCTCCTTAATTTTAGTGCCTTCTTTCTATTAATTATTTCCAATTTATCTTGTTTGCACATGGTTGTCTCTAGTTTTAGTCTGTGAGCTTCTAGAAGGCAGGAGCGATAGTTTGCCTTTCTTTGAATTCCCAACATTTAGTACAGTGTCTGACACATAGTAGATTCCTAATGAATATTTATTGAGTTAATATGTGTAAAGCACTGTGCTAGGCACTAGGAAAGATACAAAGATAGATTAGAATGCTTGCCCTTGTGGAGTTTATGATCTTGCAGTCTTGAATTGATTGAATAAATGAACAAATGACTTTAACAGATATTTTATTTTCATACTAGCTGTTACCATGGTCAATGTCTTACTTATGTTTGTATCCCCATAGCATCTGGCATATTGCCTCATACATGCAGGTGCTCACTCAGCGCCTATTGAGTAGAATTGTTCATCCCAACTAATTCTCATGCAAGATTATGGCTCCTAGAAGCCAGGGAGGGCTTTTCCCTTTTATTTCTAGAGATATCAGAATGATTTTACTTTGGAAATGCAAAGTAGTGTTGGCTTATATTCTAGATGTATATAAATCACAGTAGGTCTAAGTTTGGGCAGGGGGAGAATTGTAGCATGGTAACAAGAACTACAACATAGTTTATAACATTGAAAAGTAGTATAAGGGGCAGCTAGGTGGCGCAGTGGATAGAGCACCAGCCTTGAATTCAGGAGGACCCGAGTTAAAATCTGGTCTCAGACACTTAACACTTCCTAGCTGTGTGAGCCTGGGCAAGTCACTTAACCCCAATTGCTTCAGAAAAAAAAAAAAAAAGAAAGAAAAGTAGTATAAAATAATATTATTAAAGTGATAAGGAAGATAAGTGAAAGATAACCTATGCTTATAACATCTAGAGAAGTCCTGATAACACATCCATGCTTGAGGAGAAGGGCTCTTTGCAACAATAATTTGATTTGGGTAGAAACCTTATTGAGCCAGACCAAAGCAGCACTTTTTATATAAAATTGAGTTTTTTGTCTGGGAACCAGCTTAGTGGAGTCTTTCACAAAAGGTCTTACCCAGTGATTTGGCCTTTAGGTGTTATACAACATCTAAGAAAGTACAAAGGGATTCCGGGGACTGGGTTTAGGCAAAGATTGCTCTCAGTCCAAAGCCAAGAGGTAGTTTTTGTTCAGTCTGTCCTTACATAGATAAACTCTTAAGCAAAAGTTCCTGAAGGCTGCTGTGGGAAAAGAAAAAGAAAGAAGGGTTACTATCTTTGTTTCTTTCTCACTAGAATCCTTTATCTCCATCTCCCCTTCCCCTTTACTCTTTTTCTATTGAACATTTCCTTGTATTTTGTTTTTCCTAAGGAGAGATGAGAAAATGAAATGGAAAAAGGCCTTCTCCGTGTTCTCAAAAACTTCAGACACTCAGACAAGCACTAAAGCAAACTATAAAGTGAGATTAAAAGACTATATAACTATTTGCTGATCCAAAAGGGTCATTGTTTATTCATTTTTTGAAAAACAATAACATACTTTACACTTATATACTACTCTTATACAATTATCTAATTTTGTCCTGACAGTTCTGCATTGGCATAGGGTAAGAAAGAGGGTAACTGGATCATGGAAGACCACAGGAAAAGGAAGAGAAATGATACAGGTACTGATTGTGAAGAAAAACAGCTATTAATGTCACCTAGGAAGGATCAAAGGGGAAGTGGAAGGTATTTTTTAAGGGATATAGTGAACAAGGTAGCACAGAGGAAATAAATATTAAACATAGGTCAGGTATTCCTGAGTTCATATGCAGTCTCAATTACTTATTTGTGTGATTCTAGCAAACTTCTGTCTGCCTCAATTTCACCATCTGTATAATGGAGATAATAATAGCATCTATCTTTCAGGTTTGTTTTGAAGATAAAAATAAGATATTTGTAAAATGCTTAAAGAACAATATGAATGCTAGTTATAATTTTTTTTTTATTATTTTATTATTGTTGTTACTGCTGTTGTCATACTGCCATTGATATTTGAAATTGGCCAGTGATATTCTACGGTGGCAAGATAGGGAGAAATAGAAACAGTCTCTCAGAGATTCAGTTGACATAGTTAGGATGATCTCTGAATACCCTGTCTCTAACAGCAAAGAGGTATAAAGGGTAAGGTATCCCAAATAATGCAATATTTGCACAGTGCAGAGCACAATACTTGGGTACTTAATAAATATGTGTGTGTGTGTGTGTGTGTGTGTGTGTGTGTGTGTGTGTGTGTGTGTGTGACAGAGAGAGAGAAAGAGATAGACACACACAGAGACAGAAAAAAAGAGAGACACACAGACACAGAGAGAAACAGAGAGAGAAAGAGAAAGAAAGAAGAGAAAGACAGAGAGAAAGAAAGAAGAAAGGACACAGAGAGACATAAAGGAAGAAGAAAGACACACACACAGAGAAGAGACACACAGAAAGAGAGAGAAAGAGAAAGGAAGAAGAGAGAGAAAGAGAAAGACAGAGAGAAAGAAAGAAGAAAGGACAGAAAGACAGAAAGGACGAAGAGAGACACAGAGAGAGAGAGAGAGAGGAAGAAGAGAGATCCACACAGAAAGAGAGAAAGAGAAAGGAAGAAGAGAGAGAGAAAGGAAGAAGAAAGAGAGGAGAAGAAGAGAGAGACACACAGATATAGAAAGAAAGAAGAAAGGACGCATAGAGACACAGATGGAAAAGGACACACAGAAGGATAGAAAGGGACAGAGAGAGGGGGAAGGAAGGGAATAAGGGAAGGAGGGAGGGAAGAGTGGAGGAAGGGAGAGAGAGACAGACAGACAGAGAGAAACAGAGAGAGGGACAGAGAGACAGACAAAACCTGTCTTGGATTTCCATTTCCTTTTTTTATTCTATCTCTTTCTTTGTCACTTTAGGTGCTTGAATTAGAAACTCCTGTAGAAGTTGGCAGAATAGAGGAAGCACCACAGCCCAAATCTCCCAACAATACCCTGCAACAACTTTAAAATAATAGCTCAAGTTGAATTCTGGAGCAGCAGGGCCAACCAAAGGGCAGCATGAGGCATCTTTCCAGACAAAAATATTTGGGGAGACTGGAAGGAAAGGTCTGAGACACTGGTGTTGGGGCTGGCCCAGAGTGCACACCCTAGCAACACCAACTGAAGCACTTGGAGGAATAGCAGCAAAGACATCAGAGTTATAAGGGACTTGGACACTTGATCAGAAAGAGATTATGGGGGACCTTAAGCTGTCACTAGGCTCAGGATTAGGAGCTGTTTGGCAACTCCACAGTTCATATGCAGTTCTAGCTCTAACAGTTCCAGGGTAGAGAGGACTCCCAGCAGAAACAGAAGCCCTGAGGATCAATAGCTGCAAGGGCCTTTCTGGGGAAGGACCAAATCACTGATGAGAACAGTAACTGTACCTCTCCCCAGATTGTATCACCACAGAAGCACCAACCCTTTGTTGCTATTGGTGGTTGTTTATTGCTTATTGTTGTTGTTTTAATCATGTTCAATTCTTTGTGTCCCCATTCAGGGGGGCAAAAATACTTTAGTGGTTTGCCATTTACTTCTTCAGCTCATTTTCCAGATAAGGAAACTAAAGTAAACAGAGTTAAATGATGTTTTCAGGGTTATACAACTGGTAAATATCTGAAGTCAGATTTAAACTTGGGTCTTCCTGACTTCAGATCCAATGTTCTATCCACTGTCCATACTAAAAACTTACCAATCTCCAAAACGCTCTGTGGGAACAAAAAAGGCTGAAGCTTAGACAGTGATGTTCTCCTTCTACCTGCCTAACAAAGGGCAATTTTAAACTAAAGTTCAAAGTCAAGAAACAGGCTTGAAAATGAGCAAACAATAAAAGAAGAATGTAATAATAAAAATCTACTATGGTGACAAGTAAGATCAACACACAAACTCAGAAGACAACAAAATCAAAATAGTTACAAGCAAAGTCTTAAAGAAAAAATCATATTTGACACAGTAAAAAAAAAGATCTTGGAAGAATTAAAAAGAGCAAAAAAAAAAGACATAAAATTCAAATAAGAGTGGTAGAGGAAAAACTGAGGAAATGAATGAAAACTATACAAGAAAATTATAAAAGAGAACAGATTGGAAAAAGAGGCACAAAAATAGTCAAGAAAATAACACCTTAAAAAACAATTGACTAAATGGTGTAAGAAGCACAAAACCAAGAAAAGAATTCCTTTTAATAAGAAGTTCAAAACATCATTGATGAAAGTTAACTCCTAAAAAAGTAGAATTGGCCAAATGGAAAAATAATTTTTAAAAATCCTCCTGAAGGTGAAACTCATATTTCACTGTTTCTAGGGTGATATCAAACATAATTTCAATACTATACAGATGCTCTCAGGGAAGAAAAGTATATGTTAATACACCAACAAAAACACAGTTACTGTCTTTGTCCCCCATAAAATCTTTCCTACTTGTCTTTTCTCTCTACTCATATAGCTACCATCCAAGTACAGATGTTTGCCCTAATACAGACCAAAGCCCTCCTCTTCTCAAAATACTTCAAAGACTCCCTATTATCTCCAGAATAAAACTATAGATTTCTTAGCTTGGTGTAAAATTCCAGATATTACTTGATTCCACTCTACTTTTTATATTCCTCGTCTTCACAACAAGCTGAACTAATAGCAGTTGCCAAACCCAGCAGTTTATTCCCCATTTCCCAGCATTAATATCAGCTGTTTCCAATGCTTAAAATGCATTTCCTCCTTATATCTGCATTTCAGAATCCCAATCTTCTAAGAAACAACTCAGATCCCATTTCCCAAATTTTAGTGTCCTATCAATTTTGAATATTTCATATTTTTTAATCTATGGATGTGATGCATTCCACAGTAGGGGTAAACTCCTTAAAAAAATGGAGCTATTTCATTTTTTTCTTTGTTGACATCTGCCTTTGTTGTGGCTTACCTAGTCTTGAATCATTCTTTATAAACAACTGAATCTACCAAAAATTCTACAACAGTGACTAGTATAAGAACTAGTATCACCACACAAGACTTCCTGTTCTAAATCTCCTCTTTGTGTGTTGTCCCATTGGAGTCTTTGTGAAGATATGAGGCAACAGAGCTTTTGAGTGCCATAGTTTCTCTAGTTATGGTGCTGAATGTGCTCACTGCCATTATCAATGGGTTTGGTGCTGACATGTAGTCAATACAACCTTTATTAAGCTTCCATTGTGTTCTAGGAGCTGTACCAAGTGCTTGACATACAAATTAAAAAATGAGACAAACCCTATCAGAAATGAACTTATTTTCTACTTGGGAGTAGTGGAGAAAGAGACATGTTTACAGATAAATACATCTAGGATATATACAACAAATACAAATTTATTTGGGAGAAGAAAGAGACTAACAATAGGGGAATGAGAAGAGATCTTTTCTCAATAGTTGTAAATTAAATGAACCAAAAGAAAAATATTTCAAAAGGGGGAAATGATGAGAGTCCAGGCATGGGAAGTGGCTTATATAAGGGCAGAGAATGGAGAAATGAAAAATCATAGACAGAGAATAGTAAAATAGAGCACTTTGTTGGAAAAGTAGAATTTGTGTGAGAAACATGCAACAAACTTGTAAAGATAGTTAGGAACCAGAATTTGAAAAGCTTTAGATGCTAAACAAATTTGTATTTTATCCTAGAGGCAATGGGGGACTTCCAAAAGCTTTTGGTCCCATTTACAGTTTTCTGCATTTTGAAAAAAAACAAACAAAACTGAAACTTTCAAAAATACTACTGTCTGATTTGAACTTCTTTCCTTGCCTATCCCTCTAGGGTTTTATTGTGCTTGAGTCTGATAGCAGGGTTGGAATAGCTTAAGTTAAAGTTAGACTATTGAAAGTAGTTATCTCTAGACTTCAGGACCTTGCCATGTTTTACAAGTAGTTTGGAACCATTATCACTCAACTGAATCATTGAGCAATGTCATGCAATCAAGGATCTCTTGTTTGTCTTTCCCTTTCTTTAGTGAGTTGGACTCTGCTGACAGGTTCTCTATTGATAGTTCCAGAAACCAAAGTCTTCTGTTTGAACTTACAGGAGAATTGCGCTGCAACTATTCAGCCTCCTTTCTTTCCCAGCAATGACACCAGGTCCTGACTCAGTAGACCCCCTTAAGGAAAAAGAGAATAATAGATCAGCTTCTAAGGGCTATTCACTCCTGGGCCCCTGTAGTGAGCCTAAAAAGTAAGAATTTCTTTTTTATAATATAGGTACTTTTCTATTAGGCACCAGACTGAGGCAACAGATCATACAGTCATAAATAGAGATAATTGATTTTAGTCATACCACAATTTGAAGTTGTGATCTGCAGGTGAAAGACTCCATATCCCATTACTGGTTCTCTCAAGCACCAATCTCCTACATCATGACTGGTTGCTATGTTTTCCTTAAAGGATTGCCCTCACATTAAGATTGTCTTTCCTAAGTCTGTGAACTTTCTCATTTGCAGTAAACTTCATTTATGTAGTGAGAATCAGTTCTGGTGGCAAGGTAAATTAATCCAGAACAAGATTAAAGCTCAGGATCATAATCTACCTTCAGGGTTGTTTTGAGTAATGCTCAGAAACAGAAGAACAGAAGCAGGTATGTTCACATAGAGAATTCATGCACCACTGGAAACAATATGAACTCGTGTAATAATACTAGCAATAACAATTTGTATTTTAGACATGTTCAATGCATAAAGATTAGAGAAGAAGGATGTATTACAATTTAACAGCCCATGGCCATTAAAATAAAGCATTCTGGCTGAAAGTCTCTCTTCTTTCTCTTTTATTTTTTCCCCAATGCCAAGAAATCTAGTAAGGTAATTTGGAAAACCCAGGTAAAAACAACTAGAATTGATTCAAAGCTTCATGAAATAACTGAAAAGGAATAGAGAGTTTTGATGAAATATTCACACACTCAAAATGAGGCACAGTTCTGTGTATATCACAAGGGATGTTAATTCTTCCCCAAATTGCATATTCAAACATACAGTAGAATCTTTCATTCTATAAAGATACATTCCTCATGGCTGATTTCCAGTGAGGTGACTAGTTTTCACCAAGAGTCTTTGCTTCCAAAAATAAGGGAATGACATTTGAATCTGAAGTGAATCAATTACATTCTGGAAGCAAAATAATCCCAACTAATGCAATGGGAGCAGAAGAAAAGGAAATTTATGATGTACAAAATATCTCTGCCTTTTGGAACCCCTTACTCCTTTCAAGGTTGACTTTAAATGCCATCTTCTTTAAGAGGTCTTTCCTTATTCTAAAATAACTGCACCCCATTTCTAAACACTTTGCATTTTAAAAATAAATGACGTATTTGGATGTGAATATGTCTTCCTATAATGCAATCTCTTTGAAGATGTAGACTGCCTCACTTTTGCATTTCTATGCCTGGTGCCTGACTAGACATAGTTCCTGACACATAGTAGGTCCTAAATATGTAATTGATGTGTGAAGAATAATTTATAATTTGACACCCAGAAAGTTTACCCATCTTCCCTGGGTGAGCAGGGATTTCCAGGATTTCCTTAAGTTGTCATGTTTCTTTCTGGGACAAATTGCAAAGGGTCCTTGGAGAGTGTTGACAATAGCATACTGTATATGGTATATTTCACTTGTTTTTGCTCACTTCCACAGACTTTTTTTCCTAAAAGGAAGCAAGAAAGCCTTATCTGACACAAATCCTCTAACAATTATTTCAATTGAGTGGGAGAAAGGTATAATGTAAAGAGTATTGGTCTTAATGTCTGTACAGAAATGAGTTTGAGTTTGGTCTCCTCTACTATATAATCAAAGGAAATACACAACCTCTCTGATTTTCAATTTTCATAGTAAGTTAGGGATAATAATGTCAGCAGTACTTACTTCACAGAACAGTTGCAGGGATCAGTGGAGATCATTCATTCATTTATTCCACATTAAACATTCCCTATCAGGCACTATACTAATTCCTGGGAATTTGAAGACAAAATAAAACATCCTCTAGCCTCAAGTAGTTTACATTCTGTTCGGAGAAGCAACATATACACACACACACACACACACACACACACACACACACACACACACACACATATATATATATATATGTGTGTGTGTGTATACATATACATACACACACATATATATATGTATATATATAAATTAAAATATATATACAAAGCAAATAAAGCAAATACCACATAACAGGGGAGATCAATGGTAACTGAGCAGATAAGGGGAAAGCTAAATGAAGAAGGTGACATGAGCTGGCTTTTGGACATCTAGGGATTCTAAGAAGCAAATGTGAATAGGAGTCATTTTAAACATGGAGAATGATTTTTGGCAAACTGTGAAAGCAGGAGATGAAATTTTGTGAATGGGAGAACATCAAATAGGTTAGTTTGGCTAAAAAGCAGAGTATTATGAAGGGGAATATGGGGAATGAATAAATGGGGAAGTACAGACTAGAATCAGATTATGAACAACACAAACCTTAAATGACAAATACAGGGATGGCTGGCACAGGGGATTGAGCTCTGAAACTGAAGTCAGGAAAGCATAAGGTCAAATCTGGTCTCTGACACATACTAGAAACATGACTCTGGTCAAATCACTTAGTCTCAGTCTGCCTCAGTTTCCATAAAATGGGGATAAACATAGCATCTATCTCCCAGGTCTGTTGTAAGGAACAGATGAGATAAAATTTGTAAAGCACTTAGCATAGCATCTGTCACATAGTTGGAACTATACAAATGTTAGGTATTATCACTTTTGTTATATAAATAATGGTGAGCAAATTGAACTCATTGACATAGCTCTATATGATCAGAACTTGGTCAGCTATGTAAAAGATGAACTGGAGGATGCTAGAGTATCTCCAGTTAAGAACTTATCATAATAGTACAGAAAAGCAGTGGTAAGGACCTATATTAATACTATTATTTATAGTAATAATAGCTAGCATAGTGATAACAAAAGACTTTGCATATATTATCATTTGATCTTGAATGTACTTGCTATTAATATATCCATTTTGCAGGTTAAGACACAAATGACCATTTTTCAGTTTCATTTTATTCAAAACTGAGAGGTTAAATGACTTGCACAAGGTCACAGAACTACTAAGTATTTATAGAGGGATTTGAACTCAGATCTTATTGATTCTAGATGTTCCAACCCATTGCTGTGTTTTAAATGGAGAGATTTAAGGATAGCATAGTGGTATAACTTTTTTAGTCAGTTTACCTGGTAACTGATTGGTTGTGGTGAAGGAGGAGGGAATGTGGGGAGCAGGAAACTCCAAGTTTGGAAATTTGAATGAGTAGAAGAACGATAGTTGTGTAGGTAGACATAGAAAAGTTGGGAAGAAAAGAGACTTAGGGAGAAACAGATGTGTTCCACTTTAGACCTGTTGAGTCTCATCTATCTTTCAGAAATCCAATTGAAAATCTTTGTCCTATATAAATATCCATTATTATTTTTTGTTTCACTTATTACTTAATTAAATCTTACTAAGTATTACATTTAAATGAAATGAATTTTCATTTGAAATTAAAATGCTTTTAGAAAGATTTTAGTCTTTTTTGCATGAAATAATTTCTCAGTTAGCTGGAGATCTTTCAAAAATCACATTAAGGTGAAGAGGTAGCAATTGTCCATAGGCATCATAGATATTTAATTAAAACCATTTATTAGTCTATAGAAACTACAAGGACATCAACACTGATGGGTCATAGAATCAAATCTTGAAAAAATCCACTTGTGGAATCTTAAAAATGAAAATGGATGAGGAATTGGTTGCCTCACTTAGTTTTAATTCCCTTTGAAACATCCAACAATGCAGCCTTTTTCAGAACTAATGTGTCTGTATTCCAGAAAGAAACCCTTCAAAGAGGAAGCCCTATCTCCAACAAAAGGAACAAATAAAATGATAACATGTTTTTCTTTTCTATTAAAAATCTTTTTTAGATTCTCATTTCAGCAGTCCTGTTTAATTAAATATTATGAAGATAGCTAACATATAATGCTTATTATGTGTCAGGCACCATGAAAAGCACTTTGAAAATATCATCTCATTTGGTTCTCAAAGAAATCCTGGAAATAGATGTTATTATTATTTCCATTTTACAGATGAAGAAACTGAAGCAAACAGAGATTAATTCAATTGCCCAGAGACAGAATTAGTAAGTATCTGAGGCTAGTTTTGAACTTAGATGTTCCTGAACTAGACCCAAATGCTCTGTCCACTGAGCTGTTCAATATACTTTGCCTATAATTTTCTAATAATAATAATATGTGTATTTCATCTTGTTTGATCTTTTAAAAATGTCTACTTCACAACTCTGTAAAATGGGTATAATGCAAAATTACTTTTCTTGTAATATTGGGACTTACTCATATTCATCTTCCATTTTGTTATTGATGCCTCTTAAAAGGGCAATTAGTTATTCTTCACAGTAGACTAGTATGGGAAGCAAGGATTATTATCTCCTTTGTTAAATTATGTAACCATGCATGAGGGGCTAAGTGCAAATCAGCACTGAGCACTTACCTTCTGATTCCTTGCTCTGGGTTGAATTGCAACTCCAGAATGATAATTGGTACCTTTCTTATTTAATTGCTGTTTGGTGCCCACGAGAACAATAAAATAATATTCAGCTATCGAGGTCATTTGCTTGGCTAATTTTTTCCTAATTGTTTCATAACTGCATTTTAAGGTGTTGAAGAAAAACTTCAGAGTGAATTCTATTAAGAACACTTAGGGGCTTTTTTTAGTGACAAAAATACAAACTAGATGACTTAGTTCATTTTCTAACAAGGATTCTTAACCTGGGGTCCACTGAAACATTTCAGAGTCTGTGAATGCATTTTTAAAATGATCTTTTATAATTATCTCAATATAACTGTTTTCTTTTGTAACTCTATGTGTTTTATTTTATATATTTAAAAAAATATTCTAAGAAGGGGTCAGATTTCCAGGAAAGTCCATGACCTAGAAAAAGGCTAAGAATTTGTAGATTTTTATTTATATATTTTATTAATTATTATTATTATAGCTTTTTGTTTTTCAAAATACATGCAAAGATGGTTTTGAACATTTGCCCTTGCAAAACCTTGTGTTCCAATTTTTTCTCCTCCTTCCTCACCTTTCCCCTCCACTAGACAGCAAATAATCCAATATAGGTGCAATTCTCTTAAACATGTTGCACAAGAAAAAACCAATCAACAGGGAAAAATGTGAACGTTTTGCACAACAAACAATAACAACACAAAAAATGTGAAAATACTATGTTGTGATCCACAGTCAGTCCACATGGTCCTCTCTCTAGAGTGGATGGCTTTTTCCATCACAAGTCTGTTGGAATTATTTTCAATCACCTCATTGTTGAAAACAGCAAAGTCCATCACGGTTGATCATCACATTGTCTTGTTGTTGCTCTGTACAATAGTATTCTATTACATTCCTATACAATAACTTACTTATCCCTTCTCCAGCTGATGTGCATCCCCTCAGTTTCCAGTTCTTTACTACTATATGTTTGTTGCTGCAAACATTTTTGCCTATGTGGGTCTTTTTCCTTTTTAATGCCCTGTTGGGGATATAGATCCAGTAGATACACTGCTAGATCAAATAATATGCACAGATTGATAGTCCTTTGGGCATAGCTCCAAATTGCTCTCCAGAATGGTTGGATCTGTTCACAACTCCACCAGCAATACATTAGTATCCCAGTTTTCCTACATCACCTCTTACATTTATTATTATCTTTTCCTATTACCTTAGCCAATCTGAGAGATGTGAGGTGGCACCTCACAGTTGTGCACTTTTCCAATCAACAGTGATTTAGAGCATTTTTTTAATATGACTAGAAAGGGCTTTAATTTCTTCATCTAAAAATAATCTTTTTGTATCCTTTGATTATTTATAAATAGGAAAAAGGCTTGTATTCATATAAATTTGAGTCAATAAACTATATATTTTAGAAATTAGGTCTTTATCAGAAATATCAGATGTAAAAATCCCCCCACACAAGTTTTCTGCTTCCCTTCTAATCTTGCCAGCATTGTTTGTTTTTTTTTTGTATTAAACCTTTTAAATTTAATATAATTAAAATTATTCACTTTGCATTTTATAATGTTCTCTAGTTCTTCATTGGCCATCAATTCCTTCCTTCTCTACAGATCTGACAGGTAGATTATCCTTTGTTCTCCTAATTTACTTATAGTATCCCTCTTTATGCCTAAATCATGAACCCGTTTTCATCTTATCTTGATATAGGGTGTTAGGTGTTGGTCAATGCCTAGTTTCTTCCATGTTATTTTTCAGTTTTTACAGTAATTTTTATAAACCAGTGAGTTTTTATCCCAGAAGTGGAGTCTTGGGCTTATCAAATCTTCAGTTACTATAACCATTGACTATTGTATCTTGGGAACTTAATCTATACCACTAATCAACTACTCTATTTCTTAGCCAATACCAAATGTTTTTGATGACTGCTGCTTTATAATATAGTTTTAGGTCTGGCACACCTAAACCACCTTTGTTTGCATTGTTTTCATTAATTCCTTTGAAATTCTTGATCTTCTATTCTTCCAGATTAATTTTGTTATATTTTCCTAACTCTATAATTTCCTGACTGCTTCTTTGGTATGACACTGGATAAGTAGATTAATTTAGGCAGACTATTTTATTATATTATTATATTACATATGTTATATATAATATATTAAATTTTATTATATTACATTTTAAGTATTCATGAGCACTCAAGATTCTTCCAATTGTTTCGATCTAACTTTATTTGTGTGAAAAGTGTTTTGTAATTGTCTTTATATAAGAACTCCTAGTTTTGAAGAAGTTCCTTGCCCATACTTTGTAATCAACTTAGGCAGAAACATACTAATTTAAAATATGATTCTTTTTAAGAAAGCTTTTGACTACAGAAAAAATTATATGATGATCAATTTTGATGGATGTGTCTCTTTTCAACAATGAGATGATTTAGGCCAGTTCCAGTGGTCTTGTGATGAAGAGCGTCATCTGCAACCAGAGAGAGGACTGTGGGAACTAAGTGTGGATCACAACGTAGCATTTTCACTCTTTTTGTTGTTGTTTGCTGGCATTTTGTTTTCTTTCTCATTTTTTCCTTTTTGATATGATTTTTTTTGTGCAGCATGATATTTGTGGAAATATATATATATATATATATATATATATATATATATATATATATATGAATTGTACATGTTTAACATATATTGGATTACTTGATGTCTAGGGGAGGGGGTTGGGGAAGACAGGAAAAAATTGGAATATAAGGTTTTGCAAAAGTGAATTTGAAAGTTATCCATGCATATGTTTTGAAAATAAAAAAGCTTTAATTAAAAAAAAAGTTATTGCCTTGTGGGAGAAGCAAGGAAGAGGTACAAGAAGAAGATAACAGGGAGAGAGAAAGAAGAGCTAGATTTAAAGAGAGAAAAACTTAGTGCTATACATATACTCATTGATAAACTTGGGCTGGTCACCTATAAACAGACATAAAATCAATTACATGGTCTATATTCAAAAATTTCCAATGTGGCAAAACCTGCTAAATTCTTCTAAACCTTCTGCTAAACCTTCTAAATTCTGCTAAACCTTCTAAATTCTGCTAAACCTTCTTAATTTAGGAAAACAAAATGCCT
Source organism: Sminthopsis crassicaudata (assembly GCF_048593235.1). Taxonomy (NCBI): domain Eukaryota; kingdom Metazoa; phylum Chordata; class Mammalia; order Dasyuromorphia; family Dasyuridae; genus Sminthopsis; species Sminthopsis crassicaudata. The sequence goes on along the minus strand of NC_133617.1, from coordinate 224,514,207 downwards.
ACAGGAAGGATTCCACAATGTTGCACAAACCCTAGATAGGGAATCTTTGGAAGTCCCTGACAAGGAAGCCCTTTTGCAGAAGTCCTTGATAAGTTGCAATTTGATCTGTAGGAAGGGGGTTCCCAGATAAATAAGATCACAGATATTCATTGACATGTCTAAATAGCAATTATCAGAAAACCAAAAGGAAACAGGGCCAGATGAACATAAAGCTAGATTTGTCTAATAGACAATATGATATGATGGGAAGAAAACTGAACTTGTGTCAAGAGAGATCAAAATTCAAATCCTGCTTCCTCCTTTTACTAGCTGTCTGACAAAGGGCAAGTCATTTGACCTCTCCAAGCCTCAGTTTACTCATGTACAAAATGGAAGTGATAACAAAAGCATTAACCTTGTAGAGATGTGGTGGGAATCCAATAAAATGCTTTGCCAAACCAAAAGTGGCTTGCCCGGGGTCACACAGCTATTATGTATCTGAGGCCATATTTGAACTCAGGTCTTCCTTACTCCAGGCCTGGTGTTCTATCAGCTTTACATCTAGCTGTCCCACTGAACAATTACCAGTCAGTAAACATTTATGAAATGTCTACTCTGTGCCAAGTACTAGGTTAAAGTTAAAAACACTAGAAAAAGTGAGGATTTGACCTTTAGCTTCTTTGGATATAGTTCCTGTCAGCTCCATAAAGAAACTTGCTTGAACATGAGGGCAGAATATGATAAAGAGCACATGGTTTGCATGTTCTTCAGAAATCTGGATGAGCCAGATGAGTTGCCCATGACTAAAACTTTTTGTGTTTTTAAGTGACCAGAAAGATGAACTGGAAAATCTACGGTCAATCAGGTACTAGGGACAGCTCCTGGTACAGAAAGCTCATCCCTACTGAAAGAGGAAGCTGCATCTTGGAAACTAATAAGTAATCCTATCATAACAGGCCAAAGGTCCTGGCCACAAATTCACTAATTAGTAATATTATACCTAAGGGATAGGCTCCCCAAAAGTTTGAATTCAATAGGAAGTAAGCTAAAAGAGCAAAGCCAGAAGAACAAGCTAGAAAAAGGAACTCTGTACTCCAGATACTGAAGATACTTTAAGGTAGCATCATTTTAATGTCTGGCTGATAAGCACCACTTCCTCCACAATCCCCACTCCCAGAAAGCTGAAAATGACCATTTCAGGTGCATATTTTAGGACTTTTTACTACTTCTTATTCCCCTTCTAGTCATTAAGAAACAGTATTTTGTGACTGACATGTTCAAAAGAGAGTAGAAGGAAAACTTTTCTCCCTTAAAAGTAAAAGAAATAATAATTTTAAAATTCTGCATGAAGGAATTTGCTCTGTTCCTGCAGAAGTGATGGCCAGTCTATACAGTAGCATTACTAATGGACTCTTGCCACTTCCAATTAGAATACCATTTTCTTGGCAATCATTTCTGTCAAGGGAATACTATTGTTGTCAGCAAGTTAGCCATATAGCTGTTTGTAGCGGAAAGTCTCCCAGACTCCCACTCTCTTATTTCATAAGCAAGTCATTTTGAGTTCAATTCACATTTTAGGAAGCATATTGATAAGCAGGAAAATGTCTAAAGGAGGGCAACCAGCTTGCTAACAGACTTCCAGCTTATGTCTTGGGGAAAGTTTTTGAAGAAACCATGAATGTTTAGCTTGGAGAAGGGGAGATTCAAATGGGGACATGAAAATTGTCTGCAGAGATTTGTAAGGGTTGTCAGATGCAAGAGACAGTTGACTTATTCTTGTTTTGCTCCAGAGAACAAACTAGAAAAAATAGATGAGAATTTCAAAGAAACTGTTTTAGATTTGATATAATAAAAATTTCCTAAAAAGTAGAGCTTCCTTAAAGTGGAATAGGCTCACTCAGGAGTTAGTATGTTCCCCACGACCCATTAGATGTCTTTAAGCAAAAACATAGCCCCTCGCAAGGTATGGTATAGTGCAATTCTTTTCAGGTATGACACTTGCTACCCTTGACAACAATACCTGAAGGCCAGATATATTACATTTTATTCTTTTCCTTCTTTCCTCTTTAGTCTCTGGAGAAGGACAAAGGGATTATATGTGGGTGAAGTTCATTAAAAACAAAATCTTGAGTTTCAAATACAAAATCATGCTAAAGTACCAAGTCCCAGGCACCTTGGTTTCTACCGATTTTTCTGCAAGATGGAAGATTGTTGGCAACATCTCACCTGGAATCCTAATGTCTGTGGCTCTAATTCTTGTGTCCAGTGGGAATCACTACTGGCCCATGGAACTAAGGATAAAAGAATAGCACAGACACATTAATGCCTCATTCTGTGGAGCCTAAAAGGAGAGAAGGGGAGGTATCTGTGATGATTTTCACCCTCTGAATACAGTAGTAAAAGTAGGAAAACACAGAGACATTCTCCCAGTATAAGTTTTAAAATACCTGCTTGTTCTGGCTATCAAACCAATGCAAAAAAGGCTATTCTCATTCATATGGTAAGAGGACAAAGGATGAGAAAATAACCCAATTAAAAGCAAGATCCCCCTCATTAGGTAATCTGGGCACATTCAAAGCAAGCCTTATTACACAGGTATGTGTTCCCTTTCCCAGGAGGACTTCAGTCAAAGACAGGATGACCACTTGTCATATATGCTGATAAAAGAGATTCTTCTTCAGGCTCATATCAGAATAGACAATACCTGAAGTGTCATGATTCTGATAAGAGAGAGAATGGGTGACAATAGAGGAATTAAATTTTTACTTTGCTTTCCATAAAAATGACCTAAAAAGGCTTATGAATTCAGAGAGTAAACAATCACAAATAATTATGATGTAAATCCCTTGACAGACTTCAAAGTACCTATTGAAAACTTCCATCTATTTAATAAAGGAGAAAACAAATGTAAAATGAATATATATGGTCCCTTGGGCAATAAGCAACAAATTCACTAATGCAACCAGCCTTGCTATTTATTAATTCTCTCTGAACACTTGACAACATTTTCTCTTATTGGGATTAAAAAAAACAACAGTAACAGCAATCACCCCACAGATAATCTTGATATGTGTTATAATCACTGACACAACAAATAAACCCATACCTGTGAATCTCTGGGGCATCCCTATGATCCCACCATTTTGGAGCCAAATTGCCACATTTGCAGATGCCTGCGGTTTACTTAATTACATTTTTAGAAACTCCTGCCAGTGCAGGAGGGTTTGAGCACATATGGCCTAATGAAATTCTTAGTCTTCCATTTATGAACCTCTACCACTTGAAGAGTTTGACTCTTCTAGAATGTAGCATCATCTTCAGTAAACTATTCTTTTAAAATCCTGGGTATTTAATATGGCATTTTAACAATAATCCTTAAGGTAAAATTTCCATGAATTCAATTCAATTTAATCAGTGTTCATTAACTATTTATTATGTGCAGCACCATAGAGTTTTGAAAACTTTTCCCCTGTTTCTCCCAACATCACTGTGTGGCTGGTAAATGCCTGAACTTATTACCTATTCCTGCAACTTGAATAAATTACAATGGCTTCTAAATGAAAATATTGATTGGTTATTTTAAATGAATTGATTTCCTTTCCCTTCAAATCTTTTAACCAATACATAGTTTAGTATTATCTCTTTTTTGGAAATATTTTATTTTTATCATTTTGTGTATATATCCCCAAATCCCAAAGTATGCTCAGTACTCCACTTTTGTGGAGTTTTGTGGATGAGTATGGACAAGAATCCCACAGGATGAAAAGATTGATGCACTGTGATATGCTTTGGTGGAAACAATACTCACACCAGTGAGATTAAGAAGTTTGAGAGGAAGAATGGTCTAATTGACTGAAAATTAGGAATACCAAAATGTAAACTCTGCCATAGACACTTAGTATTAGGGGTCCTTAAACTTTTTTTTTAATATGTCATGAACTCCCTGAGAATAATATTTTAAATGCATTAAATAAAACATGTAGGATTACCTACAAAAACCAATTATATTAATAAAGATGGAATTTTTTCCCCCATGAAAGTTTGTTGACTCCTGGAAATCTGTTCACCAACTTCTTGGAGTTCCATGGAACTCAAGTGAGAAATACTTGCTTAATAGCTACACGAGCCTGGACAAATCACTAAACCTCACTGTGCCTCAGTTACCTTATCTGTAAAATAAGAAAGTTTGACTCAGTGGCTCTTAAACTTCCTTCTGGCTCTAAATTTATGACCCTACCGATGATCATAAGTAAATACATCTATATTGTTGTCTGCAATATTTTAAGGAAGCCGGACTTAATTTGTCTAAGTATTCTCTCTGATAGCACAGATTGAATTGAATGCTCTCTTTCAGGCTCAAAACCTTTTTAACTTGATGAACTTAATTCCTCGAACTCATGTACTGCTGATGGAGTTTTGAAAAGCTCAGGACCTTGTTCCTTACAGTGGTACACCACAACTATATCAACAATATCAAAGCTAGAATTTTTTTTTTTTTAGTTTACATAGAACCATAATGCCTCATTGTGGGCTGAAGGGTATCCCAAATTTTCAAAAGCTACACCAGTGCTATATAAGTTATGGCAGATTCTACAATGTTGGCAAGGCTCCAAGTACAGCCCCAACAACAAACTATATCTGCTCTCTGAGAATCTTGCAGAGTAAATACAAGAGGCTCAATCAACACCAATAGACTGCTCTCTTGGTGATAAAATTCTTGGTCCTCAGCAAGCCATAAAATCAACAACTTGCTGCACTGCTCTGTTTTCACCATCATTATTCAATAAACTCATCAACCTGCAAGATCATTTTGACCCTGGAACTCATATATTACAGGTACTTCCTGCCCACTGGATAATTTCCTCTGATAGGAGAGGGTGGAGAAGAGTGCTTAGCACAATGCCTGGCATAAAATAAGCACTTGATAAATGTTTATTGACTAACTTATTGACAATAATCTGCATCATTATAGGTGGTTCCCACTGATGAGGTCACAGATCCATTGGCATGTTAGAGTACTACTTTATATAAAGTACTATCATCTTTTCATTTTTAATAGATTGATGATACAATCATTATATTATTCTTCCCCTTTGCTTTTGATCCTTTCCCTATAACTATTTCTCCTTCTGGTTCCATGCTTTTTGCCCATAACACTGACAGAATGTATCCAATAGAATACTCCAAGTATATGATCATATGAGTAGTCCTTCTTCCCCCTAATTTTGGTCCCACTTGATATATATATTCATGTAAATAGGATACTATGTATCTTATTTACCTGAACAAGCAAAGAAGTAGTAGTTCTCCAGCATGCCCTTGATCAGGGTAAGGAATGTCTAACCCATGGGCTGTATAAGACTCACAAAACTATTTGCTAAGGCAACCACAGGTGATGATGAGCTGAAAGTTAGGTACAAAAACTTCCTATTGTTCTGAGTTCTTATAAGATTATAATTCTGTATGGCTCTCAAATGATGCTATAAATATCTAAATAGCCTTTGACAGAAAAAAAAGTTTCCCTACCCATGTTCTAAGTTCATACTTAAACCAATGGGTTTAATCTTATCTTATCTTATGGGATCTTTGCATTAGCAATGGACTAGATCTGTTTTCTTAAAACCCCTTTTTTACACATGTCTACATTTTCAGGGAAAGATTGAAATAAACACATTTTCAGGGAAAGAGCAGAGAGCATATTTCTGGTCCTAGTATTCCCATCTGTCATAGTAGGTACAAAAAAAAAAAAGATAAGACAATTTGAAGCAGGTATGCTTTGGTGTTCTTTTCTAGTTTAGAATTACAGAAGTCAGAGCTAAAAGAGGCTTTGATATCATATCCTCTCATTTTGCAGAAAATGTCGCTAAGCTTCAGAACACTTAACTGATAATAGTCAATAAAACTAGTTTAGAGCAGAGCAAGATTAGAATTCGGGTCTTCCCACTCCTTGTTCAATACTTGCACCACTTGAGAAAAAATTCTAAAATAGAATTTAGGGCAATCTATGTGTTTTAAATCTTTACTGACCATGTCCTTGTTTTGGTTGTCATGTTCAACCCTATGTGACCCTCCCCCCCCCCGATTTTATCCATAGGGTTTTCTTGGCAAAGATACAGTAGTATTTTGCCATTACCTTCTTCAGTGTGTACTTATTTTACAGATGAAGAACTGAAGGAAATAGGAATTAAGTGACTCCCCCAGAATCACACAGCTAGGAAGTGTCTGAGGTCAGATTTGAACTCAGATTTCCTGATTGCAAGCTTGGTGCTTTATCCACTGTGTCATTTAGCTGCTCCAGTATCCTCTATAAGGAAAGATAATCAAGTTAGGCTGTACTCATGAAGCAGGCACAGGAGAAGAAGAGTTGTAGCTATGAATCATGTGACTTCTTTCATATAAAAATATTTAAATGTGGACTGCTAATAATGAGCAGAGATTCTAATATGGTATAAATTTCTTGCAATATTTGCTTCTGTATCCCTAAAATTTAGCAGTATCTTGCTTTTTAAAAATTTTTTATTTTATTTTAAATTTATGGACTAAAACAAGTATTTCCATAACAGAGTGTAATACAAATATGATTACACATGAAACTGCAAATTCATTGTGTACAACTTTCTATTCCTTTTAAATATATAATGAACTTTCTTTTCCCCCTTTTTTCCTTCCCTTCCTCCCTTGCCCTAGAGATGGTCAGCATTAGACATAAGTGTGTCTTCTTCTACTTACTTCTACTTACCAGTTCTTTCTCTGGATGCAAATAATGTCTTCCTTTATATGCTATTTGTAGTTAATTTGGGCATTTATAATAGTCAAAATTACATATTCACTCAAAATTGTTCTTAAAACGATATTGCTGTTACTGTATATGATCTTCTTTTGATTCTATTCATTTTGCTTTTCATTATTTCATTCAAGTTTACCAATGTTTTTCTAAGATCACTGAGCTTGTCAATTCTTATAGCACAGTATTATTTCAGCATGATCACATACACAACTTGTTCAGCTATTCCCTAGTTGATAGGCATTTCTGCAATTTCCAATTCTTTATCATCACAAAAAGCTGCTATAAGAATTTAAAAACATATGGGTTCTTTTCCTCTTTTCCTAATCTCCTTTGGAAATGGAGCTCATAGTAACATTTCTGGGTCAAAAGGTAATGACAATTCAATAACTCTTTTGGGCATAATTCTAGATTACTCTACAAAATGGTTAGATCAGTTCACAATTCCAACAGCAATGAATTAGTATCCCAATTTTTCTATATCCTCTTCAACATTTGTCATTTTCCCCTTCAATTGTTTTAGCCAATCTGATAGATGTAAAATGAATAGCACCTGTAATTGGTATAAGACAGTAATTCTCAAACATTTTGGGTCTCAGAATGTCTTTATACTCTTACAAATTATTGAAGAGCCCCCCTCCCCAAGAGCTTTTGTATATGTGGATCAAATAATCTATCATTACATAGCACATTAAAAGTTAAAACATATTAATATTGTTATGAAAATAGTTCTAATCTCAAGGACCCCCTGAAAGGGTCTTAGGCAGTGATATTTTGAGAACCAGAGAAGAAATTCCCTCTACCAAAGCATAGATAACTACTCTGCAATTTATTGTCTTAGAGAGAATTGTTTGGGGTATTGAGAGTTTTAATGAATCAAGCAGGGTTACACAGAGTGTGTCACTCATCCTGACTCTGGGATCACTCTATAACCAGTAGGTCACACAGCCTAAATAACTTTTATAAAAAAGTGGTAAAAAGAAAGTGCTCTAACCCAATGTTTGACTCAGTATCGTGTCTCCATTATTAAAGAACAGGAACCTGAGTGATGAGCGTGCCTCCAAAGCTCCCTTTGGGTGGTCTTCCTTCTCAGCATGGAGTATGAGCTTCCCACATAACCTAGCTTCCTTTCGATGTGTGCACTGGAGTGCAAAGTTTCCAGTATAATAAGTCCATGACCTGTGTGTCTCTTCATTAGCAAGAATATCTCAGGTCTGAGAGAAACATCAGTAACAACTCTGCCAGGAGGTCAGCGACTCATTATCTTACCATGAAGTTCTGCTTTGTGTAACTTATTTCCCTTTGACAGGACAGTAGCCAGACACAACAGGTGAGCCAGATCCTTCCTCCCTCTCCATTATTCTAAGCAACCTGTGGAATCTTGGTTGGAGCACCTTTCTCACATGGCTTACACTTCCCAGCCTGTTTAGATCATCTAATCCCAAAGAGTCACTGTTATGACCTTTCCAAATTCCTAGAAATCAATGACTTATTCTCTAACTAGAATCTTCTCCTTTAATCACTTGCTTCTAATACCTTTTCCACTTTTCCACATATAAATAATAAGACACAGGAGAGGGACAAGAACATTTTAAGTAGTCTCTTTTAAATTTTATTTTTATTAATTTATTTTATTTTTGCTAATTATTATTATTTTTATTATCAATTATTTATTTTCTCCCTCTTTCTCCCCCACCATTTAAAAGAAAAAACAAAATCCTTGTAATAAATATGCATAATTAAATAAAAACAATCCCTCCTCCATTGAATCCAAGTCTGATACAAAGATATATTTCTCAGACAGTATCTTCTCTAGACCCTCTTAAAGTAGAAAGAACATCTAAAACAACAGTTTCAAGGAAGAATTTCTTTAAGGTGCCTACCACTATCACCATTTTTTACCAGAAGTTATCAACATTTCTACTCTTTGAGGGCAAATATGAGGGCAGAGGACTGCTTTTCTTTTTACACTCACAGTGAGTAGTGCCTAGTGTAAAGTAAACACTTGTAATGCTTAGTAAATACTTGTTGACTGACAAATTCATTGAATGACTGACTCAACACAGTCTTGAATATGCTGGGTTCAGCCCCAACTGCCTGGTAGCACTCCAAGGAATGCTAGCTAACTGGTTTCCTGGTTGTATTCTTCTGAGCACTCTCTCTAAAATATAAAAATGCTGGCCTGGAGCCAGCAGGATGCCTTTGCCTTTTGCCAAGTCCCCAACCTAAAATACTAAAGCTCCCACCAAGGCATTCAAACTTGCTTTAAGAAATGAGCTAAATAAATAAAAATCCTTCAGCATTTTCCAGGAATGAAAGTTAGGCTCTCACAAAGTCAGTTCAGCCACACAATCAGATCAGTTAAAAGCTAGCACAAACCAGATTTGCTGTTACAAGATATTATTAAAAAAATACGAGACCTACTATTTTTCAGTTTCTAAACCAATGGAGAGAGGGGCTTTTAGTGAGTGTTTGGTGGTTTTCCATTTTATAAAATGCATAGACTTTTGCTGAGAGTAAAAAGATGAGTGAAAAATTACATTTTCTCTTTATTGTGGCAGAGCCTTTTTGTGCTATCATCTTGGTTTTCTGTTCCATGAATATAACAAAATGTCAGGTACTTGTATTACACTCCACACATATTTCAATTGTAAACACATAATCAATCTCCCATGTGGGCATACAGAGACTCTTATCCCAAATATGTACAAAACTGCCTCTCCTGTTCTTCCATCTTTTCCTCTTTCCTTTTCTCCTCTCCCCTTCTCTTTTCTCTTTGTCTCTCCTCCTTCTCTTTTTGTTCCTTTTCCTTCTTTCCTTTCTCTGTCCTCTTCATCTACCTGTCCTACCTCTCTATCCTTTTTTTCCATCTCCTCTCTCTGTCCTTTCTTCCTTATCTCTTTTTCCTTTCCTCTCTTTTCTCTTTCTCCTCTCTTCTTTCCTGTTGCCCCTCTCCCCCCCCTGACCTTTTGTCTGTGGGAGGAGGATGTATATGCACAGAGAAATCTATGGTCCACATTTCTTTTATAACACAAAAAAGGTTTGCATAAGAACATCTGAAAAAGCAGAGCATGCTTTAACCACACATTTTGTGATAAAACTGAGTGATGCTCAGGGGAATCTGCTTCATAAAATCTTGCTTGGGCAGAAAAGTAAAAAGCTATTCATCTGGTGGTTTGTTTTGCTACCACATGTTCTTTTCTATTGCCGTGCTTCTGTAAGGAAGGAGGCAAACTGCATTGCCTATGTGTGCTGTGATTTTTATTTTGAGAAATGAAATCCACAGGCTGCTGAACTAAGCTGTTACAGGTGTCTTTCAAATCTGGGAAGGGCTATCAAGGACCATTCTGCTTTCTCTTTCAATCACCTGAATGCAGGAGATTTTGCAGAGATATGGACATTTTTTACCACCCAACTATGCTATATCAAAAATCCATTCTATTCTGAGTGAGAGGATCATGATCAGTTTAAAATATGTCTCTTCAGGAGGGGCATTTTTGTAAATACTGCATTTCCTAAGAAGTCTGGGCATTGTTAAAGGTCCCTAATACAAATACAGGGAAGAAAAACATGTCAGTGCTTTGTATCCTTTGATCAAAAACCAAATAAAACATTTTAAAGTTGTTTTTATCATAAATTATAATATATTCCAAAATATTTCCATTTTTTAGAATTTGAAATTTGAAAGAATTTGAAAAGAAATGGGAATTTGAAATTTGAAAGAAATGGGAAATATATAGGAAAAGGCAGATGAGACCTATAATTTCATTGATATATAGTGCTACCATGTAGAAACTCTCCTTACCAATGCTGTATTAAACTTGTCTATAATGTTTAGTTTTAAAATACTGCCTGTGATTTTTCCATAGAAACACGACCACACTAAAATGTGTCAGAGGAGGATGTGACTAGGTGGCCTACTATCCAAGTAGCTACTACTTCTCTTATTCAAATAGGAAAGTTAAACATATCTATGAACTGGATGGTTTTAGGCTTAAGTGACAAATTTCCACAATTACACAAACAGGTTAGGAGGAAATTGTTATTATCATGAAAGACAATGACACAATCAAAAAATAGTGAATTTCACATCCAGCGTGTGAATGCCAGTTCCAACAATTCATATTAGTTACATGACTTAATATCTGTTTCTAAATGTTTCCTCATGATTAAAATAGTAATAGTAATCCTTAGCCTTTCTCCCTCAGAAGATTGTTGTACAGAAATCAGTATAGATGTGATTAATTATCCAAACCAATTTAATCAGTGTCATTTTTCCGGCAAATGAAATGTGTAGAAGAAATGAAATGGTTTTCGATGGGTTTGATAAAAAAATGCAGAAATGTCTTAGAAAGTCAGTCATCAGAACTTTATGGAGATGAACCTATGTTCATTCACCTCCTGGCCTTAGAAATATTACAATGGAACCCAATTAATGGCCCAACTCACAAAGCTCAGCACTCAGAGTGATAACTATAGAGAATAACAATTTTGCTTGAGTGAGCAATGAGAACTCATCAGCCAGTTGAAGGAAGGGGTTCAGAAAGTCAGTTCTGATCAATTTTTAATTTTTATTGAGGGTTAAAGTAGTGGGTTGTTTTATTATTAAAGTAAGGGAAGCCATGGAATAAACTTCCATTTACTTACTATAATACCCTTCACCCTTCATTGCTATGCTTCCTGATAGTTTAAATTTGCAATTGTGTCTTGAAAAAAAATAACAAAACATCCCGGAGTTTTCTTTTTTAAGTTCTTAATCATTGTATTTTTTTGACAAGTTAATTCTCTACAAATATTCTGACAGCCAGTTTAGTTCTCTGACTTCATTTCACAACATGCTTTTAACAGCTATTCACTAGAAATATCACTTTAAAGAGGAAAATAAAAGTGTCTTATTTAGGAATTTTCTAGAACTCAAAATGATGTTGTCTATTGAGAAAGTAAAATAGCTGTCTGAGGTCTATGGAATACTATTCATATTTAAGAAAGTAAAGACTTTTTCAACCTTTGAAGACAGAAGACAGTCATGATGCTTTTCAAGCTCAATTTTATCAATTTATACTAAATATAAACTGCATGCAATAAGCCAGTGACACCTCTGATTTATTTCAGGTAATCAGGCAAAAGGCTTCTGATTATCAAAGCTATTCTGATTCATGCTTCTCATTTCCTGGATGCTGGACAGGTTGATGGGAAGAAATGGTCACTGGTGAAAGATAGTGCTGAGTGATGGGTACTGGTGCTTTTACTTATGGGATGCTTCCAAAGACAGCCAGATCTATTTTCTTCATCCTCATTTCCTATGCATTGATTCACACAGTTTCTTGCTAGATCATAAAGATGTTACTATTTTACAGAAAGAATCCCATTTCCACTTGTGGTTATGTAATTTGGGTACTTTATTTGTTTTGCAAAACCTTTTATCAATGATTCTTTTAAGGCTTGAATGGACCTTAGAGTGAAGATAGTGCAACCATTCTCTTTTCTTTGAAGTATCTATAGGAAGCTCCATTTGAAATGTTCAGTAAGTTGGTCATATGTAGCTGGACTGCAGGAGAAAGACCAGAGCTGGACATGTACATCTGGGAATCAGGGTCAAGTCTTTGAGAAAAATAGAAAGAGAAAGGAAGGTCCAGGTTAGAGCCTTGGGATATATCCAGAGTTAGAGTAAGATATGGATAATATCTCCTCAGCAAAGGTGACAGCAAAGGACCACGTTTGCAAAATGTTTTATACATATTAACTTACTTTACTATTCAAGAGCATTCTTTTTTTAAATTTTTATTTTTATTTAATAGTTTTTATTTCCCAGATATATGCATGGGTAATTTTACATCATTGACAATTGCCAAACCTTTTGTTCTAATTTTTCCCTTCCTTCTCCCTCCCCCCCCCGCCCAGATAAGCAGGTTGACCAATACATGTTAAATATGTTAAAGTATAAATTAAATACAATATATGCATGCATGTCCAAGCAGTTATTTTGCTATACAAAAAGAATCAGACTTTGAAATAGTATATAATTAGCCTGTGAAGGAAATCCAAAATGCAGGTGGTCAAAAATAGAGGGATTGGGAATTTTATGTAGTGGTTCATAGTCAACTCCCAGAGTTCTTTTGCTGGGTGTAGCTGGTTCAGTTCATTACTGCTCTATTGGAACTGATTTGGTTCATCTCATTGTTGAAGAGGGCCACGTCCATCAGAATTGATCCTCATATAGTATTGTTGTTGAAGTATACAATGATCTCCTGGTCCTATTCATTTCACTCAGCATCAGTTCATATAAGTCTCTCCAGGCCTTTCTGAAATCATCCTGTTGGTCATTTCTTACAGAGCAATAATATTCCATAATGTTCATATACCTAATTTATCCAACCATTCTCCAATTGAGGGGCATCCACTCAGTTTCCAGTTTCTTGACACTACAAATAGGACTGCTACAAACATTTTTGCACATACAGGTCCCTTTCCCTTCTTTAAGATCTTTTTGGGATATAAGCCCAATAGTAACACTGCTGGGTCAAAGGGTATGCACAGCTTGATAACTTTTTGAGCAAAGTTCCAGATTGCTCTCCAGAATATCTGGATGTATTCACAACTCCACCAACAATGTATCAGTGTCCCTGTTTTCCCACGTCCCCTCCATCATTGCTCATTATTTTTACCTGTCATTCTAGCCAATCTAACAGGTGTGTAGTGGTATCTCAGAGTTGTTTTAATTCACATTTCTCGGATTAATGACTTGGAGCATCTTTTCATATGGCTAGAAATAGTTTCAATTTCATCATCTGAAAATTGTCTGTTCATATCCTTTGACCATTTATCAATTGGAGAATGGCTTGATTTCTTTTGGAAATGAGGCCTTTATTGGAACCTTTGACTATAAAAAATATTTTCCCAGTTTGTTTCCCTTCTAATCTTGTCTGCATTAGTTTTGTTTGTACAAAACCTTTTCAATTTGATATAATCAAAGTTTTCTACTTTGTGATCAATAATGATCTCTAGTTCTTCTTGGGACATAAATTCATTCCTCTTCCACAGGACTGAGAGGTAAACTATCCTATGTTTCTCTAATTTATTTATAATCTCAGGAGCATTCTTTTTAAATTTGAAGTGAACCTTGACATTTTACACTTGCCATTTCATACATCCTCACTGTCTGGCCCATGCCATCTATGCTTGCTTGGGCCTTCACCCAACGTATTTGCATTAGGCATTGCTATCCCAATTTTGGATCCCATTCATTCTAGTTTCCTTCCTGCCACTATACTCAACATTCCAAGATTCTAAGTACCCAGATACCTCTTAGCTGCCCTCTTTTATTGTTTTTGTTGCTTTTTAAACATTTAATAGTATTTTATTTTTCCAATTACATGTAAAGATAGTTTTCAACATTTAGTTTTGTGCGATTTTTGACTTCCAAACTTTTTTTTCTCCCTCTTTCTCTTCTCTCCTCCCCAAGATAGCAAGCAATCTCATATAGATTATACATTTACAATAATTTAAATGTATTTCTATATTAATAATTTTATGAAAGAAAAATTAAAAGAAAAGGGAAAACGTACAAGAAGGAAAATGCAAACAAAAGAAAATAAAAGGTGAAAATAATATGCTTCAATCTGCATTCAGGCTCCATAATTAATTTTAAGGTGCAGATGGCATTTTCCATTCCAAGTCTATTTTATCTTAGATCAATGTATTGGCAAAGAACCAAATCTATTTTAATTGGTCATCACATAATGTTGTTGTTACTGTGGACAATGTTCTTCTGGTTCTATCCATTTCACTTAGCATCAGTTAATGTAAAATCTCTCCATGTCTTTCTGAAATCATGCTGCTGATCATTTCTTATAGGACAAGAATATTCCAAAACATTCATGTAACATAACTTATGTAGCCATTACCCAACGATGGAAATCTATTCAATTTCCAGTTCCTCAACACCATGAAAAGGGCTGCTCCAAACATTTTGCACATGAGAGTCCTCTCCCCTCTTTTATGATCTCTTTGGGATACAGACCCAGTAGTAATATTGCAAAATCAAGGAGTATTTGGCTGCTGTCAGTAAAAATGTATAGTCCCAAATGACTCCCTAAAAGAGAACTTCATCTGATTGCCAGTTGTTTTTTTTTTTGTTTTTTTGTTTTTTTTCCTGCCAAAAGGATATGCTGTTGTTCAGTCATTTCAGACAAGTCCAACTTTTCATGACCCCATTTGGATTTTTCTTAGCAATACTGGAATGTTTTGTCATTTCCTTCTCCAGTTCATTTTACAGATGAGGAAACAGAGGCAAACAGGATTAAGTCATTTGCCCAGGTTACACAGTTAATAAGAATCTGAAGCCATGTTTGAGCTCAGGAAGATGAGTCTTTCTGACTCTAGGCCTGGTGCTCTTTCCGATGCCCCACTTGTAGGGGGAAGGGGTTGTAAGTATAATTGTTTTCCTTGTTGAGAATATTAGTAGATTTATAGAATCAGACTGCCGGAGATCTTAAGCACTGTCTCCACAATGAGAATGTCTTTTGACCAGAAATCAATTCTTGTGAATTAAAGTATCTAATATTCCCAAAGTTGCTGCAGTTTCTCTTTTATTTTTCCCCCACTTGTGTTCCTTTTGTTTTGTTATAAAATTATGTCATCATTTTCAATTATTTTGAAGTGAGTATGCTTTCCTCTTTATGAGCTGTTTGAGGTCAGAGACTATTTTACTTTTGTTTTTGTGTTTAATTTCAGTGCCTGATGCACAATAGATGCTTAATGAGCACTTATTGACCAATTATACTAATTGATTGTGGAATCAATTAGCATAATTGATTAAATGATAATAATTTATTATTATAATTATATTGATTATGCTATATATCATAATATATAAATATACTCAATGATATTAATTTATTTTAGGATCCCTATTTAATTACACTATTTAATTTGTGTTAAGAAGACAGTTTTCCACCCTTTCTTAATTAACTACCCACTGGAAAGGATGCCTGGTTAGGGGTGTAGTATACAGTGGGATGATGCCCTTAGATAACCTGTTTTCTTGAATGCTCAATAAGAATTAAATTTTTATTCAGAAATATATCAATAAAAACTTATGCTTATGTAATAACCATTAGTTTCTTCTCTTCTTTTTTGCATCAATACCTGAATAACTCACAATTACTTCTCTTGGTCTGCTTTTAGCCTTTTTTTTAAAACTTCATACTTCTAACTTCAGGAAAGTTTCTTCCTTCTCATGAAACAATGTAGGACTAGACCTGGACATGAAACCATGCAACTTGGAATCAAATCCTAGCTCCTAGGTCACCTATGCTGTTATGGGCCAGAACTTTGAATTTGAAACAAAGAATTCTTACAAGGTTCTAAGTCAGTGGAATTGACAGAGACATTAGTTATCTAATTTAGCATGGTTCAGTATGATTGATTTAATCCTACAAGAAGATGTTATGGGCCAGAACTTGAAACAAGGTACTAAGTGGAATTGAGGAGACAATGACTAAATCTAGTTTAGCATTATTTTAACCTTACAACAAATAATGGTTTCCTAGTGATGTAATGATTGGTTTGTACTCAGTGTGGAGCTTATAAACTAGGAGCCTCAGCCAGGGAGATTCAGAGATTCTGAGACAAGTGGACTGAAGGCTGGAGCATAAACCCTTGGTCTCAGACAGATTCATCCCATCTCACATCACCTTGGTGGCAGACTCTCCTCCTTTGCTTCTCCACTGAACCAAGACTCCAGAAGGCCCCCAGAAAACTAGCCAAGCCTCAGGTGAAGGAGATAGGACTTTAAAGGAGACAATAAAGGATTTGGACTTTAATCCCTGGCTGTACTTATGTGATTACTGAACTGAAAGGAAGGCTGCCTCCAGAGACCCCAAGAAAACTTCAACAGAAAACATTACATTTTAGAGAGAACATTACATATGTGATCTTAGTCAAGTGGCTTACACTTTATGGGTTTCAATCTCTTTATCAGTAGTCAGTCAATAAGCATTTATTAATTGCTATGTGCCAGGCTGATCCTTGAGGATGGAAAGAAAGGTAAATAGACCCTAATCTCAAAGTGTATACACCCCAATGAGGAAGGCAGAGTGGAAATTAAAAAGTACATACAAGATACAAATATAATTAGAACAAACCTTCAAGGAGAAAGCATTAGAAGCTGTAAAGTGAGATGATTTTCAAAGTGACCTCTGAAATGTCTTGCAGTTTCTATGATTCTATGATCCTAGCTCAGGTTGGGGGTATGGAATAAATAATATGTAATAAAATTTGAAGGCTACTGAAAGTCCCCATCTGACCCACAATATTTCCCTTCACTAAACTTGAGGAGGAAAAAATTTTCGCAGTAATGATAGACCTTAGAGTTGGCAAAAAAAGGCTTTTGTAAAAATGTTGTAATACTTTTACAATATTGTAAAATGATCACATACTTAAAACTTTTAAAATGTTAAAATTGTTTTAACATGTAATTGGTGGTAAATAAATATTTTTCTTAAAAGAAAGGAAGAGAAAATTCAGTGAGACTTTATTAACACAGGACTCTTTACACAAGTGAGTTTTTCCAAAAATGGTTTTTATTTTAACCAAAAAACAAAATTTCTTTTTACATAGTCAAAGGCAGGGTATTCCCCTCAGTACTCTTATCCTTCATCTTTTCATCAGTTTCTCATATCCAATACCACTCATATCTAATTTCAACCTAGACCCACCTCACCAGTGACCAGAGTCATCTCTTAATCCATACAAGAGGTGAAATTCTTCTCTTCTTCATTCTTAAGGCTTGATCTCACAGTATTTCACAACGAATTTCTTCTTGAATTAATTAGTATAAGCTTTAAGAACATTTCTGTTCTCCATTTCTACTTTACATAATAAAGTAAACAATACCTCATGGAACACTGATGAGCACATGAATACATATATGAGCAATGGGGAAGCCCATAGAGCTAAGATACAAATCCCTACTTTGTTCTAAATTACCCAGGTAAAAATCAAGGAAATGATGATTTGGCTTGAGTCTTTCAACTTCTAATTTTCTCATAATATTATTTTTCCAATAAGATAAAATCCTTTTAAAGATGCTTTTTTTCACATGTGGAAGAACAATTTACATATGTTTTATTTCATAATAATAACCTTAATTGCTCAAGTACTTTGCCACCAGATAGATATTTTTCTGTTTCCGGATATATAAAGCTAGGATCTATAAAACAATATTAGCTATTATCCCAGCAAGTGTGGGGGGGGAGGGAGGTGTTAGAGTTGATAGGAACTGATGATGGCAAACAGGGGATGCATACAATGCTGATAAATTGATGGAACATTGTACATTTAGATAACTGAGGCAAAAACTAAGACTGGAGCAAACTGAAATACATGTTTTAAATTCACATTTCTATTCTCCTTTCCTTGATGCTGTTAGAAAATGTCTTCCTCATAGTTGTCTGCCATAATAATTTCTTTTCTTTAGTAATTATCAATTTATTAATCAGTCAGTTAACATTTATTAAGCATATCCTATGTGCCAAGAAACATGAATAGTGCTGGAAATATAAAGAAAGGCAAAAAAAAAACCGTTCTGGTCTCAAGAAATTGTCTTATTGGGGAAACAATGTAAAAACAACTATGTGCAAACAAGATAGAGACAGGATGCATTGGAGATAATCAGCAAAGGGGAAGGCACCTGCATTATGGGGGAATGAGGAAAGACTTCTTGTAGAAGATGGGATTTTTGCTGGGACTTGAAAGAAACCAAGAAAGGCAGGAAGCAAAGAACAGGAAGGAAAACATTCCAGGCAATGGGAGCAGCCCAAAAAATGCTCAGAGCTAAGAGATTGAACATCCTGTGGGAAAAAAATAGCAAGGAGTCATTGGATCCAATGTTACTGTATTACAGTGTGTCAATAATAATAGTCAATAAATATTTATTAAGCATCTACTTTAGGCCAGGCACTGGACATACAAATAAGAAAAAATAAAGTCTTTGACCTAAGTGAGCTTATGCTATAATGGGAAAGACAATATACAAAAGGAAGCTGGAAAGGGATCATGAAATTGGTGTAGTCTAAACCAACCAGAACCACTGATGGGCAAAAAAAAAATGAAGAGTTTAGCTAGAAAATTCTGAGCTTTCTTTGAAGGGCAACATTGGGAAGGAGTTTATGTTGTGGGCAACAGGAATAAGGGATATAGGGAAATAGGGATAAGAAGACTAGAGAGATGGGGATGGGAAATCAATAGCAGTCAGTTTTAGTTCCCTGAGATAACATTGTTCATTGTATATTTGAAGTTTTAATTTTAGTCTATATTTTGCTAATGCCTGCATAAATAACTATTATTTTGAAAATGAGGCAGGAAGGCAGGCAGATCTGTGATTCCATTAGTATTCAGAACTCTTGGAGAAGAAATTCCCATTACCAATACAGATGGACAATTTTTTGATAGAATATTAAGGCAGCTAAACACTGGATCTGGTGTCAGGAAAAGCTGAATTAAAATCCCATCTTAAATATCTAAAACATTTATGATCTTGGGTAAATCATTTAACCTCAGTTCCCTCATATGGGGAATATAATAATATTCATCGGGGATAATAATAACATCTACCTGCCAGCTTATTGTTGTGGAGATAAAATGCTATTACATTTGGAAAGCACTGTATAAATGTTTTTGTTGTTATTTAATCATGTCTGACTCTGTGACTCCATTTGGTATTTTCTTGGACATTTCCTACTTCAGCTCAGGTTACAGATAAGAAAATTGAGGCAAACAGGGTGAATTGTCTTGCCCAGGGTCAAACAGCTAGTAAGTGTCTGAGGCTACATTTGAAATCAGAAAACTGAATCTTCTTCATTTCATGCCCAGCACTCTATCCACTGCACCATCTAGCTTCCCCATTTAAATGCTATTATCATTATATTTTTAAGGACCTGGATGGAACACTAAGAGATTAGTGATTTATTCAAAATCATACAGTGTGTGTTAGAGGTGAGAATCAAATCCAGATTTTCATGATTCAGAGGCTTCTACTGAATGTATAGTTAACCATTAGCACTTATTTTATAAAATAAGATCCTTCCCTCCTTTTTCATCTTCCTTGACTTCTATAATAACTTAAAATAAGTTGTTTAAATTCTGCTGAATTTTCCATATTTTTTATTAGAAAAATAGCAAACATGCATTTAGAAAATGACTGGCTATTATTAATATTACTTGATAAAAAGGAATAGATAGTTGCTTTTAAAATTCTAATTTAAGGGAGATTTACTTTTTCTACTGGAAGCTTTATCCATTTGTGTATGCCTGTGAAATGAAATTTCCACTTGAAAATTGTTACAGAAATTATATTCAGAGATGATATTTTAAATTAATATTTGGAAATGACTAAATGCCCATGATTAGCCTACTGTTGCTATACATTGCTGTCTCATTCACAGTGCTGTTTTTATGCATGAGTTTGACTAAAAAGAAAGGCACATCACCATGAAGATAATGCGTGTAAAGTGCTCTGTGAATCTTAATGCTAAATAAATATAAGCTATCATTGTCATCATTCTTTTGGTCTCCAGTGACTGTTTGGCTTACTATCGATTGAATGGATTTTTTAAAAGATCATCAAGTCCATAAGATTTATTTATTAAAGTAATGAATTTAGGAGTGGGCATGAAATTTCCATACCACACAGTTCCTGCCCTCATGGAATTTATAGTCTAGGTGATAAGGACCTAGGCATTCTTTTAGTCTAAACTTATGCATTTCCCTTAATATCTCCTTAAGCACTCATTCCTTTTGGAAACTAGTAACATGGCTCTAGAATGCTGACTCAAATAAAAAACTTAAGAGCAAATCTGATTAGTAGGGAGGTCCTTAACACTTTTTTATGTCATGGATCCCTTCAACAATCAGTGAAGCCTATGGAATCCCTAGAATAATATTTTAAGTGCATAAAATTAAATGTATGGAATTATATATAAATTATTTTGAAATACAGTTATTAAAATATAAAAAGTTCACAGATTCCTGATAAAAATCCTGCTTTTGCAGGATTTGCAATAAATCTCAGCATCTTTTTTTATTTGCTACCCAGCAATGCTATAGGCAGGAAAGGACAACTTGCTTTATTCCAATCTAGAACCCAATCTCCATTCACCTAACACAGAATGGGATATGAAAACTGGTATTGAGACTATCTTCTCGCAGAAAAGGATATTTGCCTGTTTACATAGACTTATTTTTCCTTCTCTATGCACCATTAATATATTTTACAAATGTACAACCAATTATCCACAATACTCATATCTCTCTCAACTGACTCATAGTCACCCAGGGGTTTAAACCTCAAAAAAAACTACTTCACCAAGGTGACACAAGCAAATCATAACTGCTCATTTATAGATGTTCCCAGTTGTGTCATCCCAGCATAGTTATCGGTTTCTCTACCTAACTTTTATATCAGGAGAGGGAGAAATGTTGTTGCTCTTGTTTGTCCTTTGTTCTTGAAGCAGGCTAATGATATCATGAGGATGTGTGTGTGTGTGTGTGTGTGTGTGTGTGTGTGTGTGTGTGTGTGTGTGAATTGGACTTAAGGGAGCTAAAACTGTGCAAAGTCATCAGCCTCTCCTCCAGAAATTGGAATCCAGTGTTAAGACACAGGTTGAAAAGATTAATGATGGCCTCAGGAGAAGCAAGAGTGGAAAATGGCATATCCATATGGATTCATATCCATCAACAGCTATAATGGAAAAATAATGTTTGAAGAAGACATTTGAGGTCCAGATCATGGGTATGGAATAACTGTGATGGAAAAGGTCCAAGAGAGCAAAAGTTGTTACTAGGCATTAGATTATCATCATGGTGGAGGTAGACCTAACTCATCCCTTTAGATTTGATTCTATACAGGATGCTGTACATCCTGCACCTGGAAATGAGTTAGACTTCTTTGTTCTTTCCCTCAGAAGGTTTTTACACATTTAGATTAAATGTTCCCTTAATATAGCCACTGGATGGCAAAATCATGGTAGTTCCACTGACACCATACCATCATCTCCAAATCCTTTGAAAAACAGATAAGTAACTGAATTGTTTGCTTCCTGATTTATACACCCTGTCATCCTAAGAGAGTCATTTAACATTTTTCAGCCTCAGTTTCCTTCTATGTAAAATATGATAAATAATAGCATTTATCTCACAAGGTTGTCATGAGGATCAAAGGAGGTGATATAGACAAACTTCATAAAGCTTAAGGAATCACATATATGTTAGCCATTATTATTATTATTTATTATGATTATTAAGACCTAGAAGATTCATGAGTGTAGGGACAACACATAATTATTTCTAAACTTGGGGTATCTAATGAAGGATTATTGGAACATAGAATAGTAAAAAGAGAACTGTATTGGTTTCAAGACCTAGCATAGTGTTTAGAACATATTAAGCACTTAATAATTCCTATTGCTTGATTAGATGATAATACTTAAATCCTACCTCTTTCACTAATTGGTTGTACAACCTAGAGCAAGTCATTCAGCCATATTCTGCCTCTCACTTTTTTTCTTTGTGAAATAAGAAAAGTTAGAAGAGATGATCTAAAGGTCCTTTCACCTTCAAGTTCTATTATTCCATTGTTCAGAAAATGAAAAAAAAAGGATTTACCAGGGGGTCTTTCTTGCCTTTGAATTTAATATCAAATGAGCATCATACCAGGGTTACATTGAACAAACCCATAAAAATGTATAGACTAAAAGCTAAATTAATGTAAGAAAGTTGCCCTGAGGATATTGCATGTGAGAGAAAGCTTTGCTTATTTTGCTGGAATAACAACAAAAATTAACATCAAGTAGTAAAGATCCATAGGTTGTACATATTGACAAAACATAGTGTACAGACTATATACATATATAAAGAAAATGATTGATATCAATAATTCCTCCTCTATAATCTCATCACTTCATGAATGGTATATTCAATTAAAAACCATGAGGATTAATCATTCATATGTGTATATGAATAATACATATAGGTAATTATATATGCATACATATATATATATTTATTAACACATTGATTACTGGTAAAGACATGATGCTAGAGAGATGGTCTGAACACTTCATAATGTTCCCAACATATGATCATCAATCAAACTTGAAACCATTGATTGTTTACCTCAGTTTGAAATAAATCCGTTCCTTTCTGAACTTCTGAATGAAGGAGAGATTTTGAATGCCATTAGGCTCCATGTAGCAAAACAGCTGATGCTGATTTCATCCCAGCAGAGATGGGGTATCCATTGTTCATACAAAATATGATTGAAATTTTCCAGGTGAAATGGCAAGAGGAGGTTATCCCCAAGAGTTCAAGAATGGCTCAACTGTCCATCTCTATAAAAGTAAAGGAAATAATCACAGAGCCATCTTTCTCTTAGTCATTGCTGGCAAGATTTCTTTCCAGAGTCCTTCTTAATAAGCTTAGAAGATGGTCATCTATCTGAAAGCCAGTGTGGCTTCAGGAAAAATTGAGGAACAGTTGACATGGTGTTTATTGCCCACATCTTCAGGAGAAATGCCAGGAGAAGAACAGACATCTGTATACAACATTTGTAGATCTGACCAACATTTGATAATGTCAGTCATGAGGACTTATGGAATATTGTCAAAATTGGATTGCCCAGAGAAGTTCATCAGTATTACGTATCAACTTCATGACTATATGTTTGCCCAGGATCAGGATATGGATGATGCTCTCATGATTTCCAGTGACCAATAGACTAAAACAAATCTGTGTACTTGCTCCCGTGCATTTTAGCATGACGTTTTCAGATGTTAAATGTCTTCAATGAGGACAAACTTTAAGGTCAACTATCACATTAATGGTAGGTAAATTCTTCAACTTGAAAAGTCTATATGCTAAGACTAAAATAGAGACATTACTGGTGCATGAATTTTTGTTTGTAGATGATTGTGCACTCAATAAAACCTTTGAAGCTGAGATACAAGATTGAGTCTCTGTAGCTTTTGCTAATTTTGGCCTAACAATAAATATCAAGAAAATCAGCCAGAATCACATGATCCATTAGTGGAACCATCATTTACAACAAATGGGACAGTTTTGAATAACGTGCAATGTTGTTTGGCAATATATTTTCCAGATATCGCCACATTGATAACAGGGTTGACATACACATTGCCAGATCTATCTCAACATTTGAGAGATTTAGAAGGAAATGTGGGAAAAAAGAGACATAAGACTGACTAACAAATTGAAGGTCTACAGAGTCATTTTGCCTTTGAAATCTGGACAGTATGCCAGTGCCATGTCAGGAAACTGCATCACTTCTACTTGAATTGTCTTAAACAGATTCTGCAAGATAAGATACCGACATTTAGGTTCTTTCTCAAACTAAACTGCCAAGCATTCAAACTTTATTACAGGGAGTGCAATTCTAATGGGCTGGCTACATAGTTCAAATGCAAATACTTGCCAAAAAGACTATTTTATAGAGAACTCCCATGGGACAAGTCTCACAAGGTGGTCAGAAAAAACAATGGAAGGATACTCTCAAGGTCTCTTTTAAGAACTCTGGAACTGATTGTGTGACATGAGAGACACTGGCACAGGACAGACCTATATGGCCATGTCCTTGTCAGAGAAAATGCTATGCTCAATGAGCAAAACAGAATTGAAGTAGATCAAAAGAAACATGAGATTCACAAAGCATCCATTCCAAATGTTCACATGGAGTATTTGTGCATGACCTGTGGTAGAGCCTTTCCAGATCACATTGGTTTGTTCAGCCATGTATAATGGCTATATGTATATACATGTATAATTAAATGGGATATGATATGTATCCCCTCCTAGGGATTCATATAAGATAGAGAGCCTGTGAGTGATTTTGTTAATCTTTGTTTATCTTAAAAGAGAAAGGAAGGAGATGGTAAAAAGAATATACTCAGAAAAATAGGAGATTATACATACATGTATAATTAAATTATAATTATATTATATAGTATATTATACTAATTATAGTATCTGAAATATACAGGAAACTTATATAATTTCTATATTTATTTACAAAATAATCTGAAATTATAATGGAAGAGGGAAATATGATTAACTTTAAGGAGACTTACATTTAGTCACTCTCTCAGAAATGATCAAATTTCATCCATAATGGCAAAGTATCTCCCATGAATCTTATGGGAGAATCTTATAATGTAATCACAGAGAGATTTTTTTTTCAGTACTTCTCCAGTTATGAATATCAAGTATGTTGTAAAACAGGAAAACATCTGCTTTCCAAAAGAGTTTGCCACTGTCATATAGGAAATCCTATAAAGTCCAAGTAGGAGAGGAATTCCTCAACAATCCCCTCCCCCAGTTGCCTTTTTTCATTTGCTCATGACATTGTGCTTATTCCACCAAGATTCGGGATACTTATCAATGAGAAAGACAGAGGTAAAGAAGAGATTGGCATAATGACCCACACAGGAAAAATGAGAAATCTATTGAACATGACTCTATTAGAACATGTGTCTTAGACCAACACTGATAATGGAAAAGAAGCTGGACCTAGAACTTAATAGGAGTTGAATGGGTTAAATCTTACTTCCTGAAGAGCAGTCTTTTCAAAGATCTAATAGATATGTATGTGTGTATGTATGTATTTCATTGCACAGCTTGAGAGCTTTGAAAGATACATTTATTCTTATGTTTTTTAAGTGTTTTTTAATAGAAATAGACATTGGATTTTGTCAAAAGTCTTTTCCTAATCCATAGATATAATCATGTAGATTTTATTTTTGTTGTTAATATGATCTATTATATTTATAGCTTTCCTTACATTGAACCAATCCTATATTTCTGGCATAAATCCAACTTACCAATGGGGTATAATTTTTATCAATATATTACCATAGTCTCTTTGCTTGGGTAATATGAGAATTAATTGTTCTTTAAATGGGTAGTAGAATTTGCTTTTAAATCCATTTGGTCCATATTGTTTTTTTCTTTTGGTTTGGGGTTTGGTTTATATTTGTCTTGGTCTGAAATGTGTATATTGAGGATTCCCCATTCTTATAGTTTTATAGTATATTTCTCTCTAAACCTCATTTAACTTTTTCTTTAAGGATTTGCTATATCATTCAGTGCATATATGTTTACAGGTGATAGTAATTCATTTTCTATTTTACCTTTCAGTGTAATATAGAAACTTTCTGTTTATCTCTATTTGCTATATGCTAGGTTAAGATATTGATTACTTTTCCAAACTTTTTTTTTTTACTTCATCTGACTCATAATGAATTTTACTTTAGTCCCTTATTTTAACTCTATGTGAATCTTTATGGTTCAAGTCTTTTTTAAAAAACACACACACATATGTATATAATGCACCTATATACTATGCATTTATGCATGCATTTGTGCATGTGAAGATCAATTCTAATTTCTAATCCATTTTGGTATTCTTTTTCATTTTATGGGTGAGTTCATCCCATTCACATTCATAATTAGGATTTTTAATTGTGTATCCTTTGCATCCTCTTTTTTTTTATACAAAGAAGAAGGGAGGGGTAAATTAGAAAGAACTTGCCTAGCAATTATGCTCAAGGTTTAATATAATCTACTTCTTTTCCATTGCTTTTCTTCTCTTTCCTTCACCCAGAGCCCAATCACATATACTTACTACTTCCTTCTTTTCTTTTCAAACTCTTTTCAAAATTCCCTCTCTATGTCTAGACTTTGTTTTGCTTATGACTAATAGCTCCCTCAATTCATATTCCCTCTTACCACCCCTTTTCCTTTCCCTCTTATTTATTTATTTAGCAAAATATAGTTCTGCACTCAATTGTGTATTTGTATTATTCTCTCCTTTAATCATTTTGGATAAAAGTGAGATTTAAGCATTTCCCACTTCTCATTCTTTCCTCCATTTGGGGGGTAATAATTTTCTACTTGAGTACTCTGACTCTGTGACTATGTGAGATAATTTTCCCCTAGCCTTCCTCTACTATTTTTCTGAATATATTCTTTTTACTAACTCCTTTTTTTCTCTTTTAATATAAACAAAGATTAACAAAATCACTCACAGACTATCTTATATGAATTCCTAGGAGGGGATACATATCATATCCCAATATCAGAATGAAAACCCTTTATCTTTGTTTAGTCTTTTATTATTGTTTGCTTGTAATTAATTTTTTAGGTTTCACATATTTAAAAGGAATTTTGGGCTTTTAGTTCTTCCTGTTTGATATTCTCTTTATTCTTGGTATTGCTTTCTCTGGGTATTGAATGCTATGTTCTTCAAGTATCTCAGGGGAAGCTCAGGTGGAAGCCTTTAACTTTTTAAGGCAACCAGAAAGGTATAAACCAAGGAAAAGTCTGATTGCTACCATCTTGATCTAGATCTCAGTTTAAGATCCGGGTAGACCCCCCCACTAACTCTAACCATCTTCAACTGATTAGAATATTCCTGCACAGGTTCAAAGTGAAAGAATTGCAGATTTCTCCTTGGTTTGAGCTAGTTGTTATTGGTATTTCACTGTAGGTTTCAGACTGGGCTCAGTGCTGGAGAATGAGGTCCAGAAAGGCTAAGAAATTACCCACAGTCACATAGAGAATAGCAAATCACAGAGCCAGGAAATGAATCCAGCTGACTCAAAGTGGCCATCTCTATACTTAGAAAGAAGTCCCACAAACCCTCTCTGTATTATAATATATTTGGCACACAAATTATAATGATTCTAATATATCAGGCTCACAAATTATAATGCTTCCCATCATTTCAAAAAACAGACAAATTTCCTGATAGTTGGGAAGATAGGATATTAGAAATATTATTCTTTGGAGACTTTAGCATTTCTTAAATCACAGATACATAGAATCATTGGAAGAATATTGTTTTTTAAAATTGACTTAGTTTCTTGGAGAAATTTGGTTTCATTAAAGCATGGCATAATTCCCTAAAGTCTAGAATTCCAGACCATTTTCCCACTCCTCTTCAATTGCAGGCCCAAATTATTATCTCTTATCAGTACTCGTCCAACAAATTTGTCCTGTTGAGTAGATGTGCTGCAGAATTAATACTGAGGGTCATCCAAAGGGCAATGTAGAGTTGTAAAGACACATGGTGGGTGTGAGTAGGCTATTGCATGTTACAAATAAAGAGCTGCCCAGAAGTGGATTAAAGGATTTCAGCAGAGATATCTATGACAGAAAAAAGGAAGTCAGATGGTCATGCATTAGGAGATAGGGATAATGAATAGACTGCCCAAATGCTACACTGCAATTCATGCAATATCCCAGAGATTTAGAAGGCCCTTAGCAATTTGGTGTATTCCTTGGAGAAAAATAATGAGAAGATATAGACAAGAGTATTCAAAGCTAGCAGGTATGGATGAATTTATGTTGTTGGAGAAAATACCCACATTGATGAGGTTATAGACTCATGATTCATCAAAATATAAAGACTGTAATTTGGCAACAGTTGTGAGTCAAGCAAAAATTTTCAAGGAATTGAACAATGTCTACCAAAAAGCTGTTGCTACTCAGAAATATAAATTCTAAAAAGGGATCCAACCATTACTTTGACTTTGGTTTTATCCAAATGTGAGTCTGCCATATGTCATTTGAACATAATGAACAGGAAGCTATTCTTTATTGCATAATAAGTTTTCACACAGCTTTATCTTTTCAAACCAGAATATGCCGTGCAATTTCAACTACATTTGAGTGAAATACCCTAGTCATGATTCATGAAAACATTTCATTAACTGATTATAGATCTTGTCTCTTCAGTGGAAGAACTGAGAAGTACACTTCTGACCTAAAAATCTTACTGTAGCTATTGAGTGACATACTGAGTGTTACAATTCCTTATTTAATTGCCGGGGAGAAACACTCAGAAAGTGACATTCCTTTCCTACCAGGCATCAGCCACATATTAAATAAGATGATTTCCATAGTCATGTTGGGGAATGCAAGAATCTTTCTGGACCTTCCACTTGGGCTTTTAAAATATGGGCTTATACAAAAGAAACAGTAGTTTGTGCTTAACTGATAACATGCAAAAAAGAGAGATCATTATAATTTGGCATTGAATAGGGCTTTCAACTGAGCTAAATCCTAATAAGAGGAGGCATTTCCTTGCCAGAGATCCAAAATGCAAAATAAATTACATAGGCTTTCACATTTGCATGAAACAGTTAGGTTCTATGCTTAGCTGATATAAGCTCAACTCCATCCTATTTAAAGGTGACCACATTATGCAAATGTAAAATAGCACTAGGTTATTGATATAGTCAATACTTGGCTGTGGTGTCAGCAAAAAGACACTGTGTTAACACCTCTGGATGAATATGGAATTTTGCCCAGTTTGACTCATAAAAATAACTCATATTTATATAATACTTTAAAGTTTTAAAACTTTTCCTCAAAAGTTCTGTGAGGTAAGTCATAGAAGTAATATTATAATTATGCTCATTTCACAGACAAGGAAACTGAGGTCATGAAAGATAGCTAGGAAATGTAGAATCAGGTCTCACACTCATGGACTATCATTTACCTTTTTTTGTTTTTCCAGTGTTTAGCATAGTGCCTGTTACACAGTAGGCAATTAATAGATGTTCATTGATCTATGATCCCATCCAGTGTTCTTTCTACAACCTTACTTATGAGAATTGGTCAGAGGCCACTAGCTTCAGAGTGACCTGATGAACCCATGAAAATCTCATTGGGGGAAATGTAGAGTGATAATGTCCCCTTTCAAAAATTGAGAACAGAAGTTATATCTTCACTTTAGGAATCATTGCTTTATGTTAATGGCATTAGGCAAATCATCTCCTTTGCATCAAATTAACCAAATGACTTTTGGTTTGACCTCTGACCATTCACTCTGTTGCATGAAGAAGTTTATTTAAACTCTAGATCCCTGCTGACAAGATTAGACATGTTTGCCTTGGGAAATTGGGTTTGGCACCTGGTTTCAATCAATGATCAGTCAATATTTGAATACCCACTGAGAAAAAGAACTGCATTAGATGCCAAATACAGAGAAAGAAGAAAAAAGAGAAGACATGATCCCTTTTTCAGTGACTTTCTTTCTCACAGCTAACATGAAATAAACCGGTGGAAATGTTGCTCCATATTTTAAACCCCTCCAAAAGCAACTGCTAAGCTAACGAAATATGTCTTTTTCCAACCACACAATGGATTTCCTATGGTAACTTCCTCTAAATTGATGTAGGAAATATCTGTTCCTTCTCCAAACCAAACTGTATTCACTCCTTCCAAATGTTATTCTATCAGCATTTGATTTAGTGTGTATGGTACTGTTTAAAGCACTTCAGAACTTATAGACAGGTACATAGTTCCTGCCCTTAAGAAGTTTGAACAAAGGTGTATGCCTATGAAAATTTTAACAGGATGATACAATTAGAGTAGAGTAAATGTCTTTAAAGATAAAAGAAACCTTCCAGCTTGTCTGTTTCTATCTCTTTCATTGCACAAATGAGAAAAAAGAAGCCTAGAAATATGAAATGACTTGCTGAGGGGTCATAAAAGTAATGAATTGTTGATACAAGACTGACTCAAATTTTTGGATTTCTATTCAGTATTCTTTCAATTATAGTTGAATATATCAAAGCTTATTAAACTGTGGGTCATAAACTCCTTTGTGATCACATAACTGAATGAGGGAGTTATGAAATTATGATTTATGATCAGTAAATGTTTGATTTGTACACTTATTTAAATACCTATATACCTAGGAGAGTGTAAAACTTTTTTGTGCAAAAAGGGGTGGTGAATAGAAAAAGTTTAAGAAGCCAGGGAATATATGATATTAAATAGCAATCCAGTTAATAAATTATTTAGAATTTAGAAGGAAAAATAAGCTATAGTTCAGTGGAAAGAAAATAATGGCTATTCTTGGTAAGAATGATGGAAACTACTTTATGAAGATGATACTGCCAGCAGTCTGCAGAAGGGATTGGAAGGGGAAGAGAGAGGATAAGGAGATCAGACAGGATGACTCTGCTTTTCCTTTGGGCTCTTGCTTATGTTCAACAGCTATGTCCATGTCCCCTCCATTTGATGCTGCCACATCGTCAATATGTAGTACTAGATTTCTTCTCCCTTTTATAGCCAGACTCTGGAAAGAATCAACTATAACTATTGTTTTTATTTTATTTTATTAGTAGGCAATTTGGTTGCCTACTAAAACTGATCCCTCCAAGATTAATGATGCACTCTCTCCTCTTTTCTTCTTCTTCTCTTTTACTCCTTTTCCTTTTTCTTCACCCCAGTTCTTTCTCATTCCCTCACTTCCTCTTTTTAGCACATGTTTTATTTCTGCCTTTTGTTTTTGCTATTTCTAGGGAAATCTACTCATTCCAATATCAAACTCCACCTTTTAACAATAGTAACACAAAACCCAAACCAAAAATCAATTTTAAAAAAGCACCAGACCCACTACTTATCCAACATTTCCCCCAAATAGCCTCTTGCTTCCCTACCAAGAGTAGGGAGACATTGTTTTTTTTATAACTATTATCCGATAATCACTTAACTGTTACATTCAAAGTCCCTTTCTCAGTCCTAATTCTACTGGACTTTTCCTCTACTTTTTATATTATCAAATTTTGGGTTTTATGACACTATTTTCTCTTGATTACCTTCTTCCCTGTCTACTAGTATGTAGTATTTACTCAACCTCATTTGCCAAATGATAATCTCTCTCTTCCACCTTTTAACTGAAATTGTCTCCCAAGGATCTGTTCTTGTCACTCTTCTTTTGATGATTTTCATAATTTCCTATGATTTCAATCAGTCAATGCAGTCTTATGACTTTCAAGTGTCTATATGTTCTCTCTAATCTCTCTTCTAAATTTTAGGCTTGTAACACTAACTACTAAATCTCTATTTAGATATCCCATCAGAATTTCAAACTCAACATAACTATAAATAAAAGTCACTATTCCACCCCACTCCTACAACCCTGCCCTTGGATCTACCATTCTTTGAATTTTCCTATTTTTACTGGAAGAATGACATCAAGCTTCCTTAAATCTTTACATTTTTTCTTAGCTCTTTGCTTTTCCTGATTATCCTCTCACCTGGCTGTAAATAAATGCAGACTAAAAACATTGTCATTCTTCTAACCTGCATCTTTCCCCCAAGACTGGGAATATATTCTTTACCTCCCAGCTGCTTACCTCAGCGGGGGCCAACTGGTTTCTCACCTTCACCAGGTCTTTGGACATCTCAGCTCTGATTATCTCAATCAGAGAGCTACCTTTTTAGAGGTTCCACCACAGAGCACCCAAGTCACTCAAGTATGCAGCAACAGGTCATTATTCTAACTCTTTAATAGTGTCCCCTAACGTTCCCTCTAGCATTCCTTCTGGAGTTCCCATCTTTCTTCCTTGGAGTTCCCTAGAGTTCCCTCTGAGTTCCCTCCGGAGTTCTTCCTTACCTTCTGGAGTCCCCCCCACCCACCTTCTGCAACCCCCTTTTTATAGTCCCTAGGCCACATGACTGAGAGTGCACAAGTTTGAGCAGCAAGAGCGAGGAGGCTTTTCCTCCTTAATGAAGCTTACTCAATACCTTTATGCCCTGTCATCAGGCTCAGGCAGAATAAGTCTCTGAGTGCCTCTTATACTCTGCCCTTGAGATCTGCCCCTGACCATAACAATATTAATATCTTGACCTTTGAATGGGGAAACACTGATAGGGAGTCTAAACTTAAGGACAGCCTTCTTTACATGTGTTAATTGATCTAGAATTTCTACTTAGCCACAATCATTAACTCTAAAAAGGTGGATCCCACAATTTTTAGCAAAAATAATAATCTTCATGAAGGAAATTTCAGTGGTAACAACAACATCCTCAGAATTCAGAATACATTAGGGAATCAAGGAAACCATGTGGGACAGCTGGAGATGCTGAGGATCATTGAGAGACAACTAACTTCTCCCTATATTCTTCAATAAAGACTTGTAATCAAGTCAGCATATCATAACTGTTTAAAGACAAGAAAAAAAGATAGAAAAAATGTTAACTGAAATAATGACAAGTTGACTATATTAGAAAGCATGGACACTTACTTCATTCATTTTCTCTGGGCAGTTAGGCATGGTGGGTGTATTGATTGGAATAAGGAAGGTTTTAGTTCATAACCTTACATTCAATAGGCTGTGTGACCCTGATTTTTCCTCATCTATAAAATGAAGGGATATAAAATGAAGGAATGATAGATAGAGAAAAAAACTAAGAAGAGTGGGATCACTGAAGGAAGTAGTTCCAGCTCCCCATATAGAAAGCCATCAATCCCTCTACTTTATCCTAAATTTCCCCTTTCCTCTTCCTAGAAATTAAGAGCTCTCCTTTCATTTTAGTGGGTTGGGGAAAGTGGCTGTACTAGGAACTAGGAGAAACAAACAAATTAACAAACCTAAGTTCTTGGCTTTGAGTCTGGGAAAAATGTGGAGGGAGGGAGAGAGGGGAGTAATTGTTTTAGGGTCTGAATAGTCCCATGCTGAGAGCTTGAAAAACCAATTCTGAATGCAAAAAAGAAATTCAGAGATAAAAATCCCCAACCTCTCCCCTCCCAATATCTCTTATCTCTTGAATAAAAGCTATAAAACCCTGGAGGTAAAAGAGCATTAATAAAACTGGAGTGGGGAAAAAAAAAAGGAAGTTTCAGGGAGAAATTGAGCAAAATGTTCTAATTTGTATTGGAGTCAGAACGGAACAAAGTAATTTGGGTTTTTTCCCTGTCTCTTTCTATGGTCCAGATCAACCAGACTAAGCCAGCTTCTAACTTGTGGATGGTCAGAGTGGAACAGAGAAGGTTAGAGACCTCAGAGTCAAGAATCAAAGAGAGTTAATTTCAAAGTGAGAGAAATGACTTGCAAATGGGGCCTCTGCCTCTAGTGGGGAGCTGGGAGGCTATGTAGAGAGATGTCATACTTACACCAATGGCTACACAGTGAGTTGTAGATCTGACAATAAGGGGTAACACAGCAGGAGTGGGGCAAGTCTGATTCATAACAGATCTGATGACTGGAACGTGGGTAATCGTCCAATGCTTGTCCGTGCTCAGAGAACACTGGTACGGTGAAAGTAACACAATAATTATGTGATTTTTGCCAAAGGATGAGATCATCCAAAGGGTGAGTGCAAAGGATTGTTGTTATGCCAAACTCAGGGTATAGTTTGCTTGCTGGGCCATAGTTGTGGAAAACAAGGGGTCTCCTAATATCTCAACATCTGGATGGTAAGAGAAGAGGAAGGGAGTTAGGGGAGGGGCTTATCTTTTTTCTAATACTTGTTGGTGAGTGTTAAAATTGATGAGTTTGTCAAATATTATATTAGGAAAGAAATTTGACTTTGAGGTACCCATTCATATTTTTCTCTGTTATAGATTTGTGTGTGTGTGTGTGTGTGTGTGTGTGTGTGTGTGTGTGTGTGTTTATGCACCTATCTTAGACCGTTAAATTGAAAGCTAATAGCTCCATATCAGTTATGTGGACTTTGGAGAGGTGTAATTTGTCCAGCTTGAGGGAGAAGCTAAAGAATGATTCTAGGAAGTAGGGGAACGTGGGAGTTCAGATTAGAGTGGCACAGCATGTAGATGTACTGTAGGAACTAATTGCAAGTATTCTGCTAACATAATTAACTATTATCATGATCAGTTAGAACTCTGCCTACTTACTGTTTCACTTCAAGAGTGATCTGCTTGGACAGAACTTGCTGTTTGCCTGAATGTGCCAACCTCATGGCCCTTCTGGGAGCTGGTGAATTTATTCATTGTGCATTTCCTTCCCCTCCCAATGCCTCATTGCTGCTTAGTGAACTCATATTGCTTACCATTTTGAAAGTTCCTTTTCTTTTAAGAAAGAATCATATTTGTGATTTATATTTTTATAATAGGTTTGATTTCCAGATAAAGGTGATATTTTACATTTGCCCATAATATCATCCAAGTCTGAGAACATTCCTGGTACTTGATTTCAGGGTAGACAAACCCTTTGCTTTAATCCATGAGGATATTCCCAGGGTGAGTGAAGCCATGTCAGCATCTATGACTGCTCAAGTCTATCTAAATTCTTCTAAGTTTTCCCTATCCCTGAGAATACTTCAATAAAACCTATGCAAGTAAAATAAACACCAGGATACAATGTGTGTCAAGTCACAGGAATCCTTTGAACTCAGTAACTCAGACCAAGACAACTGGTATAGTGTTGAAAATATTGGCTGTCTGCCAAAGCATTCTTCCATCCAGTCAATGGCCAAGTTGTATCTATTCAGTCTTCAGAACATCTTTCTTCAATCTTTCAGATTCAACCCTTTCTTCCTACTTAAATAAACACTATCTTAGGCAGGTCCTAATTGTTATTCACCTGAATTATTGCAATAATTTCTCAACTGCTTTTCCTCCTTTCGAATCTCCATGCTCTTCAATTTACCCTCTTCACAAGTGCCAAATTATTATTCCTAAAATACATATCTGATCTTTCATCAACAGTTCTTATTAGCTCCCTAATTCCTCAAAGGTATGGGATCTTAATATGTGGTTCATAAACTTGTTTGGTTAATATTTAGGTAATGGTTTCAATATATTTAGTTTCTTTTGTAATCCTATGTATTTTATTTTATGGGTAAAAACATTGTTCTGAGAAGTGGTTCGGACAGCTAAAGGGTTCCATGACACATAAAAGGTTAAGAAGTTCTACTTTGGGATTAAAAAAGATCATTTAAAGTCCTCTACAGTATAGATCCCATCTGCCTCCCCGGGAATTTCATAATATTCTATTTTATATTCTCTATGTTACAACCCAAATGACTATCTTGATCTTCCTTGAACTTTAAATTTCATCTTCTGCCAGCATGTTTTTAGACTGTGTGTCTTTCAGTGCCTGAAAGCATTTCTTCTTTTTCAACTAAAATCCAGCCTTCTACAGGAAGCCTTTTCCAGACCTTCTTGAACCTTTTGAAAGGATGGCAGGGAAAAGGCAGAAACTCTCCTAGATTCTCTAAAATTTCCCCTCCAAACAACTTTAAATAATATCTCAAAACAAAGTCTGGCATGACAGAACCCACAAAAGGACAGGTTAAAACAAGTCACCAGTTCAAGATAATTTAGACATAGGCAGGAAAGATCTCTCATGCCAGGGTGAGTGGAATT